>NW_021703778.1:134788625-135184657 GCF_005190385.1 Monodon monoceros
GAGGGGGGGGGGAGGGGGGAGGGGGGAGGGAAGGAGGAAGAATCATGTTCCAGCTCATCCTAGAGGAGGTGTGGAATTCAGTCACTGCTCCTAAGACCAGGGCCTAGTTCTCAGCTCCATCTGTCTTATTCCCCAGACACCTCCACTCTTGTTAGCTCTCCACTTGCCGAGGAAGGGATAAGTGAAGTGGAACTAAGGAGCTTTATTTTTTGTTTCCCACTGCAATCTGTCTCAGAGGCAGAAGGTGAGAAGCCCAGCATTTCTCCTCGCCCCTCTCTGCACCTCCCCAGCTGCACCCATAGGGATTTCATCCCAAATAGAAGCCAGGACCTTCCAAAAGCAGGAGAGAGACTTGGATTCTCTTTTGTATCTCTTTTATGTGAGAAACAGACACCAGGGTCAAGCAAGGGCAGTTCCAAACCAGTTCTTATTTCTGAGGAAAGGCCAAGACTGATCCAGCATGAGACATGGTAGCTTTCTATTCAGACAAGCTGGAGAGCTGGGCAGGACCAGACAGAGAATGGATCTTTGTGAAAGGCTAGGCAAAGCCAGTGCAAGGCCCTGCTCTTTACTCAGCTGACAGTCCCATTTTGGGAATCAGGCCAGTCCTGCACTTCCTGGATGACCTGGAACCACACATGGACTTCCACATGACTCCAGGGCCAGCCAGACAACTGCATGCCCCCGCTAAGAAAGTCCAGAGGCATGGGGTTGATTGGACCAGGTCTCAAGAGGGATATTAAGGCATGTTGGAAACTATGTGTCTGGAATCTCATGTCCTTGACTGCTCATGAATGCATGGTTTGGGTAGCTTTCCGGTTTGACTTACAGGAAGGTCTGATGGGGATAGAGCAGGAATGTTGTAACAGCTCTGGATCACCTTGGAAAAATATCGCTCATTTGCAGCCTGACACTGCAATTCCAGGAAGCTGCTGTTGGTAAATCAGCAGCCTCCTCTTTTCCTGTGGTTTCAGGAAGCTCATCCAGGGCCTCGCCCATCTCCTCTCCAGGAAGAGAAACACCCACCAGGCACACACGGGCTTTTCTGGAAGGGACTGAAAGGGGGTCTCCATGGCAGCTCCCCATTCCTAAAACTGGAGGAATAGGGATGACATGAGGGACCTCACAGCCCCAGACCCTACCTGAGTCTTTTTTTTTTTTGCAGTACGCAGGCCTCTCACTGTTGTGGCCTCTCCCGTTGCGGAGCACAGGCTCCGGACGCGCGGGCTCAGCGGCCATGGCTCACGGGCCCAGCCGCTCTGCGGCACGTGGGATCTTCCCGGACCGGGGCACGAACCCGCGTCCCCTGCATCGGCAGGCAGACTCTCAACCACTGCGCCACCAGGGAAGCCCCTACCTGAGTCTTTTGAAAACATTCTCAGGCTTTTGCTGTAGAAAATCTATCCCAGGTTTCTGATTCTCTCTTCTGGAGTTCATCACAACACAGAAACTACGTAGAAGTCTCTGCATTCTGAATCGCATGGTATGCTTTTGCCTCAATGTGTTATCAGTCTCTTAACTACAGAGCCAGCCAGGGTCTGCGAAGCTCCCAGAAGCTTGTTGGCTGGACATCTGTGGGTCACTAAGCAGCTGGACAGGGCTTAGGAAAAGGAGCGGGGGGGCACAGCTCCCACTGTCACCACCCTGGGCCCTCTCGTGCCTCTACCCCAAGTGGAGGGTTCCTGCTCTCTGCCTTTGCCTTGGCCAATCTCTGGCCTCCTCCTGAGGTTACTGCTACCCCTGGCACAGCTTTGGGCCACTGGACATAACATTTGTGCTTTATTTTTCCCACAGCCCTGTGGAGCTCGGCAAACAGTGAACAGATTTGGAGAGGAGGGTCGCTCCTGGGTTTTCACACCCACATGAGAACTAATTCTTTTTTCCTGTGTGTATATCTGGCTCTTCTCCATGCTATTACATTCAAACACAGGCTGAGACCTCAGTGACCCACATTCAGATCCAAGGATTAAGAAAGCAAGTCCATGTTCCCTGATGATTCAGAAGAACTTGAAAGATGAGCTGAGGCAATGTGGCTGTGGAGTTTATTTAATCCCTCCACCCATCTCCTTGCCATGTATGCACCTCCTTACCTTTCTCTGAGAGTCAGCAGCCTTGATCTGCCAGGGCTCATGTGAGTGCACCACGGAAGCCAGAGAGAGGTGACTGAGTTGTCCGCAACCACCTTCCAAGACTCTTCATTCTCATGGCCTTTGGGACATGAGCCCTCGGGCTTCAGGGGAGGCAGGTAGCTGTGCAGCCTGTAGCTGCCTGAACAGGGAAGAAGCCGTGAGGTATGTTGGGAGAGCAGCCAGCTCAGGGCTTTTTAGCTCCAGCTCTAGGAAATCTAATAATCTAAGTGGAGGCTTAGATTACCTCACCTGTGGGCCAGGTTCCCTCAGCAGTCAGGGGAGGGTTTTAAAGGATACTGTGAAAACTTCTAGATAAGCCTGAAGTCAGGATGGACGAGGAAGAGAAAAACAAACCTCCCAAAACCATCCCGTGGAGCTCATCTCTTGCCCTAATAAACCATGTCACTCCTACTCCTTTCCTTCTTCCTACTTTCCTTTACTCAGCTTCCATTCTTTCTTTCTCTGCTGCTTTTTGGTCATATATAGGCTGGTCCAGTGGTTCTCATCAGCTACACCCGGACACTTGTTAGAAATGCAAATTCTCAGACCCCACCACAGCCCTACTGAATTAGAAACCCTGGGGGAAGGGCGGGCAATCTGTGTTTTAACCAGCCCTCCAGGAGATTCTAAGCACTCTAATTTGAGAACCCTGCTCTAGTCTCTTCTTCCCCAGTTGTGGTGGTCCTGGGAATCAGGGGCACAGTCCTGCCCAGAACCTGTAGTAGGAAGCAGAAAGAAGATCAAGAAGGAAACCCGGAAATAATCAGAACTTGGGTTCTGATTGGGTGGCCCTGGCCAGGTCACTCACCTCTTGGACTTTTAGGTTCCTCTTCAGAAGTGTAGACAGGAAGAAGTCTCTGAGGTTGGGTTGTTCTCACATCTGTAAGTCCTGATCTGGCCAATGCCTGCTTCATTATTCTTCTCTTTTCTGCTGACTCCCTGCCCAGCCCTCATGGCAATCCTGAGTTTTGTCTTGTCCTTGGCCAATTAACTGTTTGTGAGAGAGACAGAGAAATCCAATCTAGAAATGAAATAGAAACACATGTAGGAGAGGTCATAGCCTCCAACAGAAATGGGGCCATGCTTTGACTGTGTGCTCCCAGAAGGGAGGGAGCTGGAGGGGTCCCCCTGTTGGGAGCTCAGGTGGGAAAGAGCGAGCGGGCTATGCTGTCAGGGGTCCATGTAGCCAATTAAAGCAACAAGCTTTTAATCACTCACTGTGATGGCATAAATGAAAGTTCTACAACTGGAGAAAGTACACATCCCCCTGTTCCATTTTCCCTCATGGAACTGAACACCGGCCCAAGGTCGGGTGGACCAGCATAGATGTGGGGGTCATCTCTCTGTTGAGGGAGCCCCTGAGAAAAAGGCAGTTTTATGGATCCTAAAGTTGGGTGGGGGGAGGGGAAGGGCTAGGTGTGGAAAAGAAGTGAGTCAGAGGAGGGGAAGAGTCTTCACAATTTCCTCCTCCTCCCCACCGTAAGGAGGCCTCAGGAGAGACAGCACCTGAAGAGGACCTCTGCCCAAGGCCTCAGTCATAGAAACCTAGGAATGAAGGTGCTTCTGAGCTAGGAATGTAAATATGCGAAGCACATGACCAGCGAGTGGGGCCTGAGTCCTTAACTGCACCTCTCGGGCTATGCACCAAAGCACGGGAAGCTGCCTGCAGGCCTGCAGGCAAAGCCTTTGTAATTGCTGATGGTCAGGCCTGAGAAGTCACACAAATCACCCACAGGTTTTTAACCAGGAGCCAGACTCCTGACCTCCTCCCAGGGAGACATTAAGCGGCCTCTGCTCCCACCTGCCTCTTCTGAGTCAACTCCTCCAGCTTTCAAGCAAGGATCAGGGCACATGGCTCTGCATAGAAATGCCAGGAATTTCTCCAGGTGGAAATCACTTTTCACCCACCTTTCTAGGCTTGAACCTCTTGGTTTCTGTCATTTTAAATCACAAGTATCTCTGGGAAATAACTGAGAGAACTAAGTGCAAACTGCAATGAAAAGTTCACATTATTGACACAGATAAGACTCTAAGATGAATCCCAAAGTTACCAGAACTGTCTTCCTGAAAGATGTCTAGGGTGTGGGAAAAAGATGTTTCAAAGGAAAGAAATCATAAAGATCAGAGCAGAAATAAATGAAATAAAAACAAAGAAAACAATAGCAAAGTTGGTTCTTTGAGAAGATAAACAAAATTGATAAACCCTTAGCCAGACTCATCAAGAAAAAAAAGGAGAGGACACAAATCAATAAAATTGGAAATGAAAAAGGAGAAAAAACAACTGACACCACAGAAATACAAAGGATTATAAGAGGCTACTACAAACAACTCTATGCCAATAAAATGGACAACCATGAAGAAACGGACAAACTCTTGGAAAGGTACAATTTTCCAAGACTGAACCAGGAAGAATTAGAAACAGACCCATCACAAGTAATGAAATTGAAACTGTAATTAAAAATCTTCCAACAAACAAAAGTCCAGGACAACATGGCTTCACAGGCCAATTCTATCAAACATTTAGAGAAGAGGTAAGACCAGTCCTCAAACTCTTCCAAAAAATTGCAGAGGGAGGTACACTCCCAAATTCATTCTATGAAGCCACCATCACCCTGATACCAAAACCAGAAAAAGATACCACAAAAAAAGAAAATTATAGACCAATATCACTGATGAACACAGATGCAAAAATCCTGAACAAAATACTAGTAAACAGAATCCAACAACATATTAAAAGGAACATACACCATGATCAAGTGGGATTTATCCCAGGATGCAAGGATTCTTCAATATATGCAAATCAATCAATGTGATATACCATATTAACAAATGAAGGAATAAAAACCATATGATCATCTCAATAGATGCAGAAAAAGCTTTTGACAAAATTCAACACCCATTTATGATAAAAACTCTCCAGAAAATGGGCATAGAGGGAAACTACCTCAACATAATAAAGGCCATAAATGACAAACCCACAGCCAACATCATTCTCAATGGTGAAAAACTGAAAGCATTTCCACTAAGATCAGGAACAAGACAAGGATGTCCACTCTCGCCACTCTTATTCAACATAGTTTTGGAAGTCCTAGCCACAGCAATCAGAGAAGAAAAAGAAATAAAAGGAATACAAATTGGAAAAGAAGTAAAACTGTCACTGTTTGCCAATGACATGATACTATACATAGAAAATTCTAAAAATGCCATCAGAAAACTAGTAGAACTAATCAATGAATTTGGTAAGGTTGCAGGATACAAAATTAATGCACAGAAATCTCTGGCATTCCTATACACCAACAACAAAAAATCAGAAAGAGAAATTAAGGAAACACTCCCACTTACCATTGCAACAAAAAGCATAAAATACCTAGGAATAAACCTGCCTAAGGAGGTGAAAGACTTGTACTCAGAAAACTATAAAATAAACACTGCTGAAAGAAATCAAAGATGACATAAACAGATGGAGAAATATACCATGTTCTTGGATTGGAAGAATCAATATTGTGAAAATGACTATACTACTCAAAGCAATCTACAGATTCAATGCAAGCCCTATCAAACTATCAATGGCACTCTTCACAGAATTAGAAAAAAATTTTTTACAATTTGTATGGAAGCACAAAAGACCCCAAACAGCCAAAGCAATCTTGAGAAAGAAAAACAGAGTTGGAGGAATCAGGCTCCCTGACTTCAAACTATACTACAAAGCTACAGTAATCAAGACAGTATGGTACTGGCACAGAAACAGAAATATAGATCAATCGTACAGGATTGAATGCCCAGAGATAAACTCATGCACATATGGGTACCTAATTTACAACAAAGGGGGCAAAAACATACAATGGAGAAAAGACAGCCTCTTCAATATGTGGTGCTGGGAAAACTGGACAGCTATATGTAAAAGAATGAAATTAGAACACTACCTAACACCATACACAAAAATAAATCCCAAATGAATTAAAGACTGAAATGTAAGACAAGACACTATAAAACTTTTAGAGGAAAACATAGGAAAAACACTCTTTGACATAAACCGCAGCAAGATCTTTTTTGACCCTGCTCCTAGAGAAATGGAAATAAAAACAAAAATAAACAAATGGGACTTAATTTAAGTTAAAAGCTTTTGCACAGCAAAGGAAACCATAAACAAGACAAAAAGACAACCCTAAGAATGGGAGAAAATATTTGCAAATGAAACAACAAAGGATTAATCTCCAAAATATACAAACAGCTCGTGGAGCTCAATATCAAAAACACAAACGACCCAATTAAAAAATGGACAGAAGACCTAAACAGACATTTCACCAAGGAAGACATACAGATGGCCAAGAACCACATGAAAGGATGCTCAACATCACTAATTACTAGAGAAATGCAAATCAAAACTACAATGAGAGGGCTTCCCTGGTGGTGCAGTGGTTGAGAGTCTGCCTGCTGATGCAGGGGACATGGGTTCGTGTCCCGGTCCGGGAGAATCCCACATGCTGTGGAGCAGCTGGGCCCATGAACCATGGCCGCTGGGCCTGCGTGTCCGGAGCCTGTGCTCCACAACGGGAGAGGCCACAACAGTGAGAGGCCCGCGTACCGCAAGAAAAAAAAAACTACAATGAGATATCATCTCACACCAGTCAGAATGGCCATCATCAAAAAATCTACAAACAATAAATGCTGGAGAGGGTGTGGAGAAAAGGGAACCCTCTTGCACTGTTGGTGGGAATGTAAATTGATACAGCCACTATGGAGAACAGTATGGAGGTTCCTTTAAACTCTACAAATAGAACTACCATATGACCCAGCAGTCCCACTACTGGGCATATACCCTGAGCAAACCATAAATCAAAAAGAGTCATGTACCAAAATGTTCATTGCAGCTCTATTTACAATAGATAGGACATGGAAGCAACTTAAGTGTCCATCAACAGATGAATGGGTAAAGAAGATGTGGCACATATATACAATGGAATATTACTCAGTCATAAAAAGAAACAAAATTGAGTTATTTGTAGTGAGGTGGATGGACCTAGAGTCTGTCATACAGAGTGAAGTAAGTCAGAAAGAGAAAAACAAATACCGTATGCTAACACATATATATCGAATCTAAGAAAAAAAAAAGGGTCATGAAGTACCTAGGGGTAAGATGGGAATAAAGACACAGACCTACTAGAGCATGGACTTGAGGATATGGGGAGGGGAAGGGTAAGCTGTGACAAAGTGAGAGAGTGGCATGGACATATATACACTACCAAATGTAAAATAGATAGCTAGTGGGAAGCAGCCGCATAGCACAGGGAGATCAGCTCGGTGGTTTGTGACCACCTAGAGGGGTGGGATAGGGAGGGTGGGAGGGAGGGAGATGGAAGAGGGAAGAGATATGGGAACACATGTATATGTAAAACTGATTCACTTTGTTATAAAGCAGAAACTAACACACCATTGTAAAGCAATTATACTCCAATAAAGATGTTAAAACAAACAAACAAAAAGATATAAGGATACCAAAATCTGTACTGGTTAGAGTTCTACAGGGAAATAGAACCAGTAGGATATATAGATAGATAGATAGATAGATATAGATATAGACACAAAAACACACATATATACATACATGGGTACATATACACTATTTAGCATGGAAGCTACATGGAATAACAAAATTATATTATTTAATCCCATTTAAAAATGCTGAAAATATGACTTCAATTTGTCTTCAGATTAAAATAAAATCTCCAACAATGTCAAAAAAATAAAATGATATACACATTGAAAAAAATATGGTACTGATGAACCTAGTGGCAGGACAGGAATAAAGACGTAGACATAGAGAATGGACTTGAGGACACGGGGGTGGGGGGGAAGCTGGGGCAAAGTGAGAGTGGCATGAACATATATACACTACCAAATGTAAAATAGATAGCTAGTGGGAAGCAGCCACATAGCACAGGGTGATCAGCTCGGGGCTTTTCGATGACCTAGAGGGGTGGGATAGTGAGGGTGGGAGGGAGGCTCGAGAGGGAGGGGATATGGGGATATATTTACGCATATGGCTGATTCACTTTGTTGTACAACACAAACTAACACAGTATTGTGAAGCAGTTATACTCCGATAAAGAGGTATTAAAAAAAATGTTTCAGAACAGGCCCTACTGATGCTAAAGCTGACACGGAATCACTCACTTGTCCCAGCCTATACTATTTTCTATTATAGTTTATACTGACATGTCCTATCTTCCCTATTGGACTGTGAGCTTCCTGAGGGCAAAGACTATGCCTTACATGCCTGTATATCACCCAAAATACATTGCTCTCAAATACATGCTGTGTGGATTAGTGGTCGGGATACAGAACTTCAAACAACCTCAAAATCAGTTCTTCTCCTGTGGTCTGGAAATATCTAAACCTTATATTTACTTTTATATACAATTATGTCCTATCTTCCCAAGTGGGTTGTATATATTTTCATGTTTGAGGCTTCTCGGTGCCTGGGCCATAATTAGCTCTCAACAAATAAATACTTAACTATTAGATGTCTCAGAACAGTCTTCACCAAGAGGTGAAAAGTAGAACTGGAAATTTAATCCTCTCAAACCCCATGAAGATCCATCCTCCAGGGTGTGAGATTCCAGGCATGATCAGACAGGATCACTCCTCCCTGGAATCCCTCAGAGGGCAGCCATAAGCATATGGGGGATATTTCTGGGAACAGTGAGTTAACAGCCTCCCTTTGCTTCAGCTTGCCCCAATACTAGACTTAACTGGTGGAGATTTATGGGTTTGTGTACAATGTACTTGATGTTTCTTTTCTATTAGTTGTTCATCACACACACCATTGGAAACTACCGGGTGCAATCACCCCTAGCTCTTGACCATGATAATCAAGGTGGTCCTGAAAAGGAGTCAACAAGCCAGAGAGCTAGTCTCCTGCTTTCTAATGGATGATTTATACCATTTAGGTCAAGAAGGAGGCACTATCCACTCTAGGCAGGCATAGCCCAGCCCACCATCCCAATACATTCTACTCTACCCTTCCATTCATCCATCCCCACTGTCCCTCCTGCTTCATTGAAGTCACGTGAGCAGGTCCCAGACTTACAGCCCAGTTAGACTGAGCTTTGCCTGTCTTCCTCTGATGATTTCTGTCTTGTGGCCAACAGCCAGACTCTGGGTTTGTTCTCCCCATCAGCCATGCAGAGGAATGGCCATGAGAGAAATTCCAGTTCCGCATTCCTCTAAGGATCAGTGGTTCTGACTACTTAGCAGTATTACCTGGGGGAGAGTTTCCAGAATATGGCTCCCTGGCACTTACCCCCAAAGATTCCAATTTAGTCAGTCCAGGTGATGTTCAATCAGCTGTATTTTAATGATTCTGATGCATGAGCAAATTTGGGAACCACTGGACAAATTCTAAGCTCTTTGAGATCAAGAAAGATGTGAATCTACCCTTCTGTATGCCCGTGATGACTAGCACAGCATCTGGCACAGAGCGACCACTTATATTCACTGAATCAGTGAATGCTGAAAACATGGTGGTGGCTTGGAAGTAGAGTCAACCTAGCATCTTACCTAAAGGCTAGGCAAGAGCCAGTGGGATGCAGAAGGCCAAACCAGTCAGAGTGGGGCTAGGGATAGGAATAAAGCAACAGGGCAGTGGTAGGCGTAATCAGAAGAAAATGGGTAATTTGAGCCCCACGTGGGAGAACATGGCCCCTGCTCTGGAATATGCTACAATCTTTAAAGATGCTGCTGCCTCTATTCTGGGACTTAGAGGAGTTCTGCCTCCCCTCCCATTTAAGAAAGCAAATCTGATGGATGACTTCCCTGGTTAAAACCCTCCAAAGCAAAATGAAACCACCGAAAAACCCTGCAAAGGCCTGTATTGTCAGGATAAATTCTACACTCTTTTCTCTGACTCAGAGTCCCTTCCTAGCTCCTCCCTCGCTCATCACACGGTACTGGCTCCCACCTCTTTACATATACAGCCACCCTTACAAGTCTCAAGTCGTACACTCTGCCTGTTCTCTCTGCGTGCGATGCTCATTCCCGGTCCCGAGACCATCGGGACCGGGTTTTTTGTTTGCTTGTTTTTTTAATTTATTTTTTTAACATCTTTATTGGAGTATAATTGCTTTACAGTGGTGTGTTAGTTTCTGCTGTATAACAAAGTGAATCAGCTATACATATACATATATCGCCATATCTCCTCCCTCTTGCGTCTCCCTCCCACCCTCCCTATCCCACCCCTCTAGGTGGTCCCAAAGCACTGAGCTGATCTAGGGAGATCAGCTATGTGGCTGTTTCCCACTAGCTATCTACTTTCCACGGCATGGACTTATATATACTCTCATATCACAGTTTTAAACATCACCTTCTCTTCCCCCAGGAGACTGCCGGTTCCCTGAGGGTCGAGGTTAGCCTGCTGTGTCCAAAACCTAGCCAGCAGTTGTGCTAATATTTCAATGAAAGGAAATTGAGAAGGGAAACCGACAGCAGACACTCAGGATTGGCGTTTGCTTGTGTTGCTGTAAAACTGGATTCTGCAGACACAAACCAGCTCATTGATTTGGATCTAGAGAGCAACTGGGAGATGGGAGTTGTGTTGAGAAGGAGAAAAGCAAGTGCAAGTGGGAGGATCAAAAAATAAAAAATACAACCAGAGAGAAGGGAGAGTGCGCAGTCCGACGCTGAGGTCAAAGGCCGTGGGAGACCATCTCCTGTGGGCACACTTGGCCAACGCAGCCTGCCAAGAGGCTCCACGCTGAGAAAACCCCAGCGGCGGCACAGGCGGGACGCGGGGCTGCAGGTGGGCGGGGCGCGGGGCGGGGCTGCGCGCGGGCGCCGCTAGGCCTGCGCTGGAGGCAGCTGATTCGCCTGCCTGACGCTTTGATGCCTTGATTTGGTCTGACAAGTGGAGGCTGCAGTGAGAAGCGGCCTGGATTTTTGACATTCAGCGAGCTAGAAATAACCAGCTGGGCTCCTGGCGCTGTGGTCACAAATGTCTTGCCCTTCCGAAACGATGGGCTGACTGAAGGGACTTTTCCGCAGTGCAGATCTGTTCTCTGTGTGTCAGCCTGGGTTCTAGTCCGGATTCAGCTCCCAGCTCGGTTTAGTGGAGTCACTCGAATTGGCTGCCGCTCAGCCTTCCCTCTGTTGTTGATAGCTGACCCCCTTCCGCCTCTGTTGAAAATGGTTCTGAGTGGCTGCCTTGTCCCTCCTAATCCCGTGGCCTGAACTTGATATTCGCTGCTTCTAGAAGCCCAGCGCTCCACATATCCACTCTGGGAGGGACTAGAAGATGATCCCGATTGCAAAGGTGCTGATGAACGTTTTGTGAACCCTGAGAGAGTGTTGAAATCTAGGAGCTCTCGCCCTAGAAAAATTTACACACCCATCAAACATTGCTTACAACTGCAGGGAGTTACTGGCGTAAATCACAGACCCCTGGTTTAACAGTCTAGTCCAACTCCTCCTCTTGCCGGTGAGGAGACTGGCCTGAAACAAGCCCTCAGGGTTTCCCCCCACCTGCCCAACCTCCTGCACCACGAGCACCGCTTTTTCCCTCCTTTCCTTCTTCAACCATCCTCCCCACCGACCCTCCACACTTGGGCGCTCTCAAGAGGGAAGCTGTCCCATAAATATTTATAAAATGCGTGGGATGTCCTGAAGCAGAGAAAGTGAAAAATAACACCCCCAGGTCTGCAGAACTTCGCCTGATGCTTCTCTCCCAGCTTCCACTCATCCTTCCCGTGAGCCTGGGGAGGGGGTGCAGCTAGAGGGAGCTGAAGCTGCCGCAGCAAAGAAGTCCCCACCCCCTTCAGAGTCAGCACCATCAACACACTATCACATAAAACTTCCCGCTCCAGCAGCATCCAGCCGCTGTCTGGTAGTGACCAACAAGAACCAAAGCAGCTTTGCACGGTGGCTTGCTTGCCCAGAAGTATCTGGTGCAAGTGGGCTTCTTGTACAATGGGGAACTCCTGGGAGTGCCCTTTTGAATGTACTGCAAGAAACAGCTCTACCAATGGATGATTCAGGAGGCTATAATTGGCCTTCACTCCTACCGCACAGTTTTGATAAAATAACATAGCCCAGCAGGGGGTAGGAAGGCAGTAAATAAAAACCTAAGCTCTTGCTACTCAAAGTGTGCATGGCACCAGTGGCATCGACGTCACCAGGAGCTTGGTAGAAATGCAGGCTCTGTCCCAGACCCACTAGGAGATCTGCGTTTTAAAGAGATTTTGAGATGATTTGCATATGGGTTAAAGTTTGAGAGACCCCACCCAAAGTCGGCTGATAGCGGTCATTATTAGAGTCCCAGTCATCCCCTGCTCCCACCTGGGAAAACCACAACAGGTGGATGAAATTCCTCCAAGCTCTGCTTGCAGGAGATGATGGCCACGCTTACAAGGCGACCCAGTACCCACCTCTACCCCCTCCCTCAACCAGAGACCTCACCCACCTGTTGGCAGAATCACCCACCTTGTTACTGCTATTCTATGATTTTATCTTCTGGGGAAACAGAGAAGTCTTCTATCTGGAGATGAAAATGAAAAGCGACTACCTCCTAAATAAAATCCAATTTGGCTTTAGCTTTGGCGGCAGCTGGAACCAGTTCCAAGGTCTAACTACCAAATACTTCAGGGGAAATGGGAGGAGGGTAAGTCTCTGCAATTGCCCATTTGTACCATCTAACACTATTTTCATCTGCCTTTGAAAAGAAAGGTGCAGAATCTATGGCCGGTGAGGACACAGACCGGTGACTTCCAGAGTGGGCCCGACAGGGGAAAATGGAAGAGAAGTGCAGAAAATTGCTCAGGGGAAGACAGGCTTCAGTGACACCTGCTGAAACAGAAACCTGATCTCACAGGACGTCCTTCCCTGCCTGTTCTCTACAAATATTAGGGGGCTTATGCAGTTAAAAAAAAAAAAAAAGAGAGAGAGATGTTTGGCCAGCTTATAGAAAATGTAATGTGGGCACTTTGCTGCCCTGGCTTTTAAAGCCGTCAAAAGCAAACCAACTTCAAGGTGTCAGCCACTCTGTTTGCAGCCTTAGAAAGACATCCTTGTTCTTTTATTGTCCTGCCTTTGCTCAGAGCAGCAAACTCTCCCTGGGGAAATGGCTTACCTTAAAAGAGATGCTATTGTAGCTGAAGATGTTTTAGCTTCACTTCCAATCTCTGATTCCTTGTGGAAAGTAATGGCTGCTGTGGTATGCCCTGTGCCTTTTATTCTTACATTTTTGCTTAGGTGAAGAGGAGCTAAGTGGACACAGCTGCTTAAAATTCGGGACTTAAATGTTTCCATGGAGAATGATTCAGACAACAGGAGATGTAACCAACAGTAAGCAAAAGTGCACAGTCCAAGTTATAAAATTTAGGGGTGGGGAGGAGGCTGATTCAGCTGGTGGAACAAAGTGATTATTACTTGGGATCCTGGGTTAGTGAGAGAATCAGAGAGGAACTGCTTTACATCCCAACATCCAATTGAAAAGAAAAACAAAACTTCACCCCATCACATCGATGTTGGGCAGTTTATTATAGATGCTACAAAGGGATTTATTTTTCCCAAAACAGTTGATGGGAGGCATCTCAAATCACAGCTCAAACAGACTCTTAGCTCCAGGCAGCCTCATAACTGTGGACCCAGCTTTTCACAGCTCAGTTCTCCCTGCCAATCCAATTTTTTTTTTCTTGAAAGCTCAAACTTACCTTCTCCAGGAAGACTTCCTGAATGATCTCAGCTCACAGAGATCTCATCCCTGATGTAGAGGACATTCACTGCTCAGGAGCAGAGTCTACCCCCTTGTTTTTGTGTGACCTTGGAATTACACTCTGTTCTTGTCTATGTACACTGATCTGTCAGTAGTAGCCTTCAATGTTCTTCATCTCCTATTGTCTCCCAAGCTCTTACTATACCCAGTCTGTGCTTGACCAACATCAGTTGGGTGTACGGAGACGGTAACCTCTAAGTGGCAGGTCCTTGGCCCATCCATCTGATAAGCCTCACCCAGGGCCTCATTGGCAGACTGAGAAAGGGTTAGGACTATTGACTCAGGGACATTCTTGGCTGTGTGTGAATGCTTTGTTTTTAAAACAAGGGGTTTTGCCTCCAGTGCATTGAAGAGACATAACCCCCACTGTCAGCATATTTTTAAGTATCTGCTTGTGTTGGATCCCACTGTTGGGCCAGAGTCCCTACACACAGATTCCCTCACTATGCCCTGTTGCCCCCATCCCCAGAGATGGGGCAGCTGGTGGAATGTGTTCAAACCAGGTCTATCATCCAGGAAAGTGAGCAGGGTAGTTTGAGATTTCCACTCTTCTCGAATTCCCCGTGTTCTGAACAGCCAAAACTAATGAAAAGAATGGATTTGTTTTACTCACAGGTGTTAACACTCCTCCAAAAGTATTTGTTTGGCTAGCTGGGGTATTGGTGGCCATTGACCAATAAGGTCTGCAGGTGTGGATCGAGCAGAGCTCTGGATTTCTATAGGAATGTCACTGTCTTCTACTTCACATCACCTTCATTCTAATGAGATCACTGTACTGTGTGTCTGCTATGTTCAAGGCATTGTGTAGGCATTAGAGATACAGTGGTGAATAGACACTGCTTATAATCTAGTGGGAGAGACTGGAATCGATCCAATAAGTAAACAAGTAAGTATATAATTATCAACTGTGATAAAGGCCCTAAAGGGAAAGAATAGGATGCTCTGCAAGAACATACAAGCACTTTTATCTGATCTAATGGGGGTGGGGAGGGGAGGATTCAGGGAGGGCTTCTCAGAGGAAGTGACATTTGAGCGGAACACCGAAAGAGAAATAGAAATTAAAAAGTAAAGAGGGGTAAGGGAGTGCTTGAGATTAGAGCCTGAGCATTGGCGGCACTGAAATAAAGTCCTTGTGTCTGGATTAAAGGGAATGAAGAAAGCAGGGATCAGGAGAGGTAGACAGGGACTGGGACAGGTGGGGATGTGTAAACAGTATTGAGGAGTCTAGCTTTTATTTTAGAACAATGGAAAGCCATTTTAAGCAGGCCATGAGAACGTTAAATTTGTGTTTCCAGAAGATTGGTCTGGTGAGACAATGGTGGCAAAAACGCCGTCATTCACATCTCTTCCAACTCTCCCATGAAGAGTCTAATGAACTGCCCAAGTCCTGCTTCTTAGCCTCTGAGCCCAAGTGTGTGATGCCTCCCCAGGCCCACTGAAAAGCCTAGAGGGCTTGTTGAAAGGTGTGGGAGTCCTCCTAAAACTCACTGCTAAGGCATTCAAATATGGGCTGCTTTATTTCCATGAGCCTTTTGCCTCCACTCCCAAGGAATAAATCCTTAAAATTAGAACCCTTGGGTTCCCATGCCCAGGCAGGCTCACTTCTGTTGGATCACAGTAATCATGGCTTTGACTGTGAATTCCCAATCCCAAATTAAATGATTAGCCCAAGGTCAGTGGGCTAGTCAGCTGCCACACCAAGGACAGCTTTCCAGTTCCCTACACCCCAGGCAGACGTGCTCCTTGGGCTTACAATATGGGTCACTTAGAAAGAGAAAGAAAGAATGTGTGTTCCCCAGACATTTGTTCTTTGATGTTCATGTTTATTCTAAGATTCAGAAGTTCCCAGGATCACCTTCTAGGGTGGTCAGAAATTCTCTTTGAGGGGAAAGTGATTCCTTATTTGAAAACCATGCCCATCCTTCGTGGATGATGCTAGCTTTCTTGCTGTCTGTCCCACCTTACCACTTCCTGAAGCTCCTGATAAAGTTGAAACAGGCACATGAACACCCCCTGGGTTGCCAGAAAGACATCTTAATCCTCAACAGGTTTTGAGGATCTGAAAAGTAGTTGCTTATTCACTAGATTTGCTTTACAAATTTTGCACTGTTGGCACCTTGTGTCTGGGCCTTTCCCCAGCCTTCCGTGCAGATATGAACCCAGGGTGACTCACCCTTCTGCATTTTAAAGGAATTCCAGGAGAGCTCAGACAAGCCGCTGAAAAACCTGTGGTATTTCAGGACTTGTGAGCCTGGATGTTTCAGGCCCCAGAAATTAGAGATGACTCTTGTGGCCAGAGGTAGCATTCTACCTCCATCAGAAGAGGTGACAAGGCATGTGGGGTTTTGGGGGGGTTCCCGCCGGAAGAGAAGCAGCTTGAAAAATTGGACCTACATGTCCAGCTTTGTCCTTGCAGCCAGAGCTCCCTCCCATCAACCCACTTCTCACTCCATGAGCTGATCTGTCCTGACAGCTGCCAAATTAGTCCCTCACTCCTGGGGCTTGCTTTGGCACTGCTACAGATCTTTCCTTTCAAAGTCCACCCTTCATTTCCTCACAGTTTCTTCAGCCTTACTTCAGGGGTGAATTAAATTGATCTAAAACTCTTCATAGGAAAAGGTAGTTTCAACTAGCTAATAGAGGTTCTGAAAGATATATAAATCTCCGGTGCCAGACCTTATCCACCAAATGCAAATCTACATTTGGATATAAATCATCTACAAACAAT
Organism: Monodon monoceros; assembly: GCF_005190385.1. Lineage (NCBI taxonomy): Eukaryota > Metazoa > Chordata > Mammalia > Artiodactyla > Monodontidae > Monodon > Monodon monoceros. The sequence goes on from NW_021703778.1 coordinate 134,805,247, forward strand.
TCTGAAGAACACACAGGTCAGAGGGAATTCTATGATGTCTGCTATTATCTTTCTATTTTTTTTCTTTCTGATTCATGCACCATTGGAATGTCTTCTCTGTTCGGTTCCTCCAAATTAGAACAGTCCCTCTGTTTGTGTCTGTGACATGTTTACTGAAGGGCAGAGTCTGAACCCAGTCTAGAAAGGCGTGTTCCTCCCTCAGTCACTGGTCATCCCATCTGTCACCAACCGATGAAGTGGCCTTGGACAAACTACATGACCTCCTTCTCCTCTTTCCTTCTTTGTAGAATAAGGAGAATGCTGCTCTTATGCTCTCATAGAGTTATTATGAAACATTTAATTTGTAGTATGTGGGTGAACTGTGACAAGTTTTAAAATAGTATATTAATATAACCATGCTATTATGTGAAGTAGTGTTTTCTTATCCTTTCTCCCTATTCCCCCTGGAAAAAAACAAACCGAAAACAAAGAAACAAAATCCTTGCCAAACTATGTGATGGCATGGCTAATTTAAGTCGTGGCCAGAGTGGAAAAACCTGGCACTGCTGTGGGATTCATCCATGGGTTCCCAAGGATGCACATACCCTGCATCTCTGCTTTGTTTTCTTTCTTGCTCTACTGTCTTTATGGCCTGGGCCTCATGCTGGGGTGGAGGAGAAGTCATATGAGTTCCTGGAGGCATAGTCTGTTGCATATTAATATAAATGCCTCAAAGACTCTTAGCCTGCCTGCCCATATTTGGAGGGCTCGAAGAAAATATTTCTGTGTGTGTGCTAACTCTGACAGTGCCTATGTCACACTGAAAATTACTGGGGGCAGAGACTGGCCTCTGCCATCCATTTTTCATGATGCACTGGCTTCTAGGCAACGACTAAACGCTTCTGTGGGTGAAAGGGCTCTGGTCCCAGTGCTGTCACCAATTAGCTGGCGTGCCTGGGGTATGGCTTTCAAGTTCTCTGGCGCTGATTTTCTTTTCTTTTTACCAATTAATTTAATTTTGGCTGCATTGGGTCTTCGTTGCTGCGCATGGGCTTTCTCTAGTTGTGGCGATCAGGGGCTACTCTTTGTTGTGGCACGCGGGCTTCTCATTGAGGTGGCTTCTCTTGCTGCAGAGCATGGGCTCTAGGCACGCAGGCTCAGTAGTTGTGGCTTGCGGGCTCAAGAGCACAGGCTCAGCAGTTGTGGTTGCACGGGCTTAGGTGCTCCACGGCATGTGGGATCTTCCCGGACCAGGGTTCAAACCCGTGTCCCCTGCATTGGCAGGCGGGTTCTTAACTATTGCACTTCCAGGGAAGCCCTGGGCCTCATTTTCTTAAGCTGGAGGTTTTCAATTGGTGTTCAGTGAAACCCTTTGGTGGGGGGAGGGGTAGAGACAGGCTCTATTATTATTATTCTTATTTTTTAGCATTTGGAGCATCTTTATAAATGTTGAACACTGCCATCTTCTAGCACTAACTTTCTACGGCCCTGAAAAATTCCACCAGAAAGCTCACTGATTGTTCCTATGAGATATTTATTTTCATCCAGTCATATTTTTCTTCTTTTTTTCTTCAAAGATAATAATTGTCAGGGAGCAGTGATTAGACAAGGTCCTCACACTTATGTCTGGGAGATTAGGAATTCTCAGCTTAGCCCATCCAGTCTGGAAAAGTTTTCTGTAGTGAACGGCTGCTATAGGGGTGTGGTCAGGTGAAATCGGAACCAGGGCTGAAACCCCCATAGCATGGTCATCTTCCAAGACATGATGTTACTTAGGCACAGCTTAGAAATCTGCAAGTTGCTCCTGACCCTCGACACTTGCCAGTCATGAAATGTGCACTTCTGGGACTGGTCCCATGTTCTGCCTTCTGAAGTAATTTTAATTAAAACAGACAGAGTCTGACATAAAATGAACAGATAGAGAATTCGTAGAAAACCTAAACTGTGCTGTTAGAGGTGGCAGCATTTGCTAGTCTCCTTCTGGCTGTCGAGATGCTGTGAGTGCCGTTGACCCAAAGGTCGCTATGACTTTGTCAGATAAAGCAGAGCCAAGACCATGAGTCCGATGGACCAGAGAGAGCGGTGTCCCAAACAATGCCCCCAAAGTGAATCTGCTGCAAAACGAGTAATGTGCCCAAACCATCCAGATGGCCTACTCTATCAGATCCACCATAATCTACTGAGTAAACAGTGACACCATGCATCTAGAACCTGCATTCTCCTCTTTCATCTCTGCCAAGTACTCTCCACCATGGGAGTACCCGAGGCCCTCAGTCTAGAACTTTCTCCTTGTTCACCAAAAAGTTTTATCTGGCGACAGAGAGACCTTGTGAACATGTAGGGGCTGGAAGACTTTCCGAAACCATCCTTAAGCCTCCTCTCAAAACCACGCGTTGACCTTCTCTTCCCTCTTCTCCTTCCTCCTCTGTCCACCCTCACGCTTACTCCTCAGGAGCCCCAACGTGTTTCACATATTCCTGCTCTTATCCTCCATCAGAAGACCTTTCTACGAATGCTGAGCATCTGGAAACAATCTCTCAGCAGTGTTGACACTTCAGCGCTCTTCTGAAGTTAAGAGGCAGATTTCTCAGGAAACATTTAAAAGGAGATTGGGTTCTACTGTTTTGAATTATGTGGAAAGAGGAACACAAAGTATTATAAAAGGCTGAGAGAAATCCTAGGGTCAAAACTTCTTAAATAAATCTGATGACCTAGTTGGAAGGTGGCACAAGTTGTCTTTCTGGCTTATTTATTTAAAACAATTGTGTGACATCACTGTTTAGTCACTAGTCTATGTTTATCCCCAAGGCAATTCCTGACGAATGGTGCCGCCAACCATGAGATGCTGTTTCATATACAACAGGCATCGTGGTCTACTTTGCTCATGTGCAGAACACGCAGTTTTCTCACACAACAGGTTTTTTGTTTTATCCAATCAGTGAAACAGAACCCTCAGAAGGGAAATCACGTCTGGCAAATCACTATCCCTCTTAAAAGACACAGCTATTTAGATTTAAAGATAAAGTCTCCTTTAGCGTTAACTGCATCTTACAGGTTTTTTTCTTTGTTTAACTGAAATAATTTTCAAGCTTAAAAAAATTACAAAAATAGTGTTAAAAAAAAAAAACTCCTGTATGCGCTTCACCCAGATTCACCATTTCTGGGATAACATTTTGTTATTTCTCTCTGGATATCACCACCACCATCATCATTATCGTCATAATCTGATGCATTTGAGAATGTTTCATATGCCTGAGTCCCTAAATATTTTAGTGCATATTTCTTAAGAACAAAGACGTTCATTCACAACGCAGTATAGTTAGCAAAATCAAGAAATTTAATACAGTAGTATTATCTAATCTATAGACCTTATTCGCATTTTTCCAGTTATTCCCAAAATATCCAAAACAGTACTTTTTTTTTTGGATGAGCTCTCGAGGTACTTTTGTTGTCATTGTGATGTGAGGTACTTCTGTTGTCATTTACTTCTTAAATATTTTATCATTTCAATTGTGAATTCCTCTTTAACCCGTGAGTTATTTAGAAGATTGCTTTACTAGTTTCCAAACATATAGTTATTATTGTTTTAAACTTCTTTTCATTGTTGATTTCAAATTTAATTGCACTATTGTCAGAGAACATGGCCTCTATCATATCCCTTTACATTTGTTGAGACGTCCTTTGTGATTTTCATAGGAGGTAAGATTATGTAAATATATGCTGTTGGGAATAAAGACTTTTTCCTGCATGTCTTGTAGATTTGTTGTTCAAACTTTTAAAATTCTTTCAAAGTTTTCACCTTACTTGATCTCAGTAATCTATACTATGATTGTTGACTTGTTGATTTCTGCTTATAATTGTCTCACTTAGGCTTTGTAGTTTTCAGAGATGTGCTGTTAGGTACCTGCAGGTTCACGAATGCTACATTTTGGTGGATTGTCCCTTCTATGATTATGTAGTGTTTTTGTCTTAAATTCTATTTAGTCTGATATAATGTTGATGTGCCAGGTTTCTTTTTATTATTATTACATGGTACACCTTTTTCATTCCTTTATAGTCACACTTTCTCTTTTAGTGTTGTTTTAATTGTGTCTCCTATAGGAGGCATATAGCTGGATTTTTAAAAAAATCTACTGTGATAACCATGTTAGTAGATACATATTTTATTGCAATATATTTGAACTTCTGCCCTGTTATTTTGGGTTTTCTCCTTACCATAATTTTTTTAGCTTTGTAAATTTCTCCTTTTCTATCTTCCACTCTACTAATAAGGTTTCCATATACTTTTAAATTTTAATAAATTAAAATTTTATTTTAATAAATTTTAATAAATACAAATTTATTTGTTGATTTTGGTGATTCCCTTTAATTTTTTAAACATACATAGTTAACCCTAAACTCTTCTAACAAAGGCTAAAGTTATTCAGAATTTCTATCCTTCTCTTTACTACTGCATAGCCCTCATAGACTGAGCATGGTATTCCTTTCCTTCTATCTTAGTTTTGCAGTGTAGAGCTTGAATTTTACCCCTTTTAAATACCCCCCCCTAAAAAAAAGCTTAATATGTGTGCCCTTATGGTCAATAATTAATTAAACTTACTGATAAATGTAGTCAATTTCTATTTTACCCTGATTTCTTATATTTCATGACTTGGGCTGACTTTTCTTCGTGAATACCATCCTTTAATATTTCTTTTAGTGGGGTTTTTGACTCTGTTCTTGTTGATAAGAAATCTGTCAATGCAGTTGTCACTTCTTTCTAGATAAGATAATATATATTTCCTCTCTGGAAATTTCTGAGCTCTTCTGTTTAATGTTAGTGCTGTCTGGTAGGCATAGGTTTTTTAGTTGTCCATCTTAAAGCACTCCTTTGGTGTGAGGACTCTACTATTTTCAGTCATGGAAAAGTCTCTACTATCTATCTCTTCAAATCTTGCTTCCCTTATTGCCTTCTTCAGAACTCCTATTTACCACGTGTTGGAGCTATTCAAACTATGTTCCTTGTCCTTTTTTGTATTTTTTTATCTCTATCTTTGGATATGTAGGGATAGATTCCTCAGTGCTGTTTTCCACTTCCATTAATTATCTATGTAATTGTGTTCAGTCTAGTGTTTATCCTATCTTTGAATTTTTAATTCAAATTATTATAATTTTTAGTTCCAAGATTTCAAATTGTTTATTTTCATGTTCACATAATCTTATTTCATTTCTGCCTACTTGTGTTTCTCATCTTGCTCTTTAAAAAAAGAAGCCAGTCCATTTTATTGCTTTGAATACTCAAAAACATGTTTATTTAAAATATATTTTTCAGATTATTCTATAAAATAATTTTATTTGGAGTAAGTAATTTGTTGACTGACTATTAACATTAGATTTTTGAGGTGGGATTTAGAATTTTGGTTTGCAAGCTTTCCAAATTTTATTTAAAGCGAGTTTTACTTTTTTTCTCTTTCCTACCTCCTTCCAATAGTAGTTTTGCAGCTGCCTCACCTGGGCCTGGAAGCAGATGCGGCCCCTGTCTTTTGGAGAGATTTGGACACATGAGATCTGGGCACTGAGCCAGCAGGTAGCTTTACTCATTTTCCATTCATGAGACTGGGTCCAAGTCCTCTCATTCCCCCAGGCTCAGGCTTTGCCAAAAGCTATGATCCCAAATGATCAGATTCTAGTTAAATGATGAAGGTAAATCCAAAATTATTTCCTGGTACATTTGTTGAGAGAGATGAGAAAATGGTTGTATCAAGGTTTGCGGGCCTCAGGAACCAAAGGATGGAGTTACTATCACCTGAGATGGGGAAGATTGAGGGTTGGGCAGATGTTGGGGCAGGGAAAATCAGGAGTTCATCTGAGTTTGAGATTTCTGTTAGACACCCAAATGGAGATATTAAGTAGGCTGTTAGATATCTGCGCCTGGAGTTTGGAGAGAGATCTGAGCTAGAGGGTTAAACTGGAAGGGGTCAGAATTTGGATGACATTTAAAGCCATGAGCCCTGATAAGATCACATAGGAGTGAATATGGACAGAGAACAGGACCAAGGACTGAATCTAAACATCCTCCAATATTAAGAGTTTGGGAAGAAGAGGGAAACATTTAGAAAGGAAACAGAAAAGTGGCCAGTGAAGTAGGAGTGAAACCAGTCTAAGGGGATCACCCCTACCAGAGTCTGCTTAGTAAAATGAGGACTGAGAACTGACCATTGGTTTTAGCAAAGTCAGTAGGGGAGGCGGGGTGGGGGGAGATGCCTGAGTGATAATACTTAGCAAGTATGTATAAGCCTCCTTTCATGAGCCGGCAAAAGTGAGGGCATTATCTACCCCCACCAACTCCTGGCTTCAAGCAGTAAACTGGCTTTTATTCCCTGCTGCAGGTGGAACTCTTTAACTCCCTTTACTCTGCAGACACCAAGCTCCCAGTGACCTCTCCCTGCTTTCATTCCGGGAGCAATGTAGATTTCTGGTTGCGGAGATGTTCATCCATGAGCCAGCTTTAGTTTTTATTTTCTGTTGCATCTCTTATTACTATGAGTTTAAAGCACCAAAATTGTATCAAAGCATAAATTTGTAGAGCCATGTTGATTGACTGGAAGCTCCTTAGACTCTTCAAACATCTGAACATTTTGGATGGTGTGTTGGTTAACTATTTCTATGGGACAAACCATCCCCAAACTTAATGGATTAAAACAGCAACTGTTTACTTAACTCATGATTCTGCAAATCAGCAATTTAGGGTGGATCAGCTGTACATTCTTCCAGTCTTTACTTGGTTCTTTCATGCGTCCGCGGTCAGCTACAGGTCAGCTAAGGAGATCTGCACCTGAGGAAGTAACTGGTTGTCAGCTAACGCCAACAGGGCTGACAGGGTTGACTTGGCCATGTGGTCATTCACTATCTAGCAGGCTTGCTCAAGCTTGTTCGCTGGTAGCTGAGCAGAGTTCTAAGAGAGAGAATAGGAACTCACAAACCTCTTAAGGGCTAGGCTTAGGAAGGGCACAACATCACTTCTGCTGTGATTTATTGGTCAAAGTTGGTCACATGGTCAGCCCACACTTAAAGGGTGGGAAAACGGATTCCATCTCTTAATGGGAGGAGATGGTAAGCCACGTTGCAAAGGAGCATGGATACAAGGAAGAGAATGATTTTGGCCATTTTTGCAAACAATGTACTACCAATGGAGTATGAAAAGACTTAAATTATTGTGGGATTAATTTTGGTTAGATATAAGGAGAAAATACATCAACAGTAGAGCATACGAGTAATTTCTGAGGGTAGAGGAGGTAGTGGTAGAGGCTCTGCATCGGATTCAGGACAACCAGTTGAGTATTTGCCATAATCAAGGTTTGAGCTGGGAGCCATGGGAGAGTCACAGGGGAAGTGCTTCCTGCTTTTCAAGTAGTGATTACTTGCATAAGGAGTGCAGGGCAAACCTCCAGCTCTATAACAAGGCAGAATAGTAATGCGTTGAGGTGACTGGTCAAGGGAAATCTTTGGACTGAGGTAGACTTCAAGTGTAGGCTGAGAGCAGGAAGTCATGGAAAGATTAAAGACTCAAAAGAGACAAAGATTATAGGCAGTGGTTGCACTTTGGCCAGCACCCTTATTTAACTGGTAGAGGCCAAAAAGCTCAGGAAACAAAGGAAAAAAGAAAAAGAATCCAAGTTCTCCCAACTAATTTTTTTTTAAGTTAAACCAGAAGGAATTTATTGCTTTTAACTTAAAGAATACTTGTATCAACAAGAATTCTGTACACCTCAGCAAAGATGGGTCCCAGCTTGTGGTGGCTCTGGCAGATTTTCAGGGTGTTAGCAAGACACCCCCTTCATACCATAGCCATCCGATTTTTTTTTTTTTTACATCTTTATTGGAGTATAATTGCTTTACAATGGTATGTTAGTTTCTGCTGTATAACAAAGTGAATCAGTTATACATATACATATGTTCCCATATCTCTTCCCTCTTGCGTCTCCCTCCCTCCCACCCTCCCTGTCCCACCCCTCGTTGGTGTTCTCAGTGCCCAGGCCAAATGAGGCCAGGAAGAAAGCCCAATGGCTGGTGCTCAGAGGGCATTGACCTGTGGGTCCTTAGTCCCTGACTCCAGAAATCCCAAGAGTTTCTTTTTTGTGGAATTAGCTTGTTCTATAGAACTTAAGGCCCCACTGAAAATGTCCTTTGGCCACTTTTTCATCTGTCTACACCACCCAGTGATTTTTTTCAGGCTTTCAAAATTCAACTCAAATTTTGATTCACAGAAATTATTGGCTTTTTTGACTAATTCTTAGGTTGAAGGCAGGATATGGGCTGGTCTTCAATGTGTCTTAAAGGGCCTGAGGACCACGGCCCACCAAGGGAGCCAGTTCTATCCAACCTGTTGCTCCTCACCAAGCTTTTGTTCTCTTTGGAAACCACTAGAACTCCACCCACTGGAACAAAATAAATCTGGCACAGGTAAGCCAGGCATTCCCATAATGCTCAGTGTTTTTACCAAGGGTGGAGACAGACGATGCAGAGATTAGTCAGTCATCCCAATACAAATACTAGTGAACATTTTTGGAAATAAACAGGAAATATTTAACAACTGTGTTATTTATACTTCTATCCCTGAAATGAATTCAATCCAATGCTGCATTATGCGTATGGATTTTTGTTACATGATAGATTCTATTTTGAACTCAGGGAACAGTGAAGAGATGGAAACAAATATATTTGAGTGCTACCCTGCTTTAGACGCTATGCTTTATTTTTGCTCATTCACCACATCTAATCAATTCCCCTGTCCTTTCAGTTCTGACTCTTTGATATTTCTAGGATCCAATCCCTTCTCTGCATTCCCACTGCCACTACCTTAATTTGCAACCTGATCATCTTCCAGTTGGGTATTGTAAAAGCCTCTGTTATGGGCTGAATTGTGTCCTCCCCCCAGATTTATACATTGAAGTCTTAACACCCAGTACTGCAGAATGTGACTGTATTTGGAGATAGGGCCCTCAAAGGGGCAACTGAGGTAAAATGAGATCATATCAGTGATCCCTAATCCAATATGACTGGTGTCCTTATAAGAAGAGGAGGTGAGAACACGACATGCACAGAGGGAAGACCCCGTGAAGACAGAGGGAGATGACAGCTACCTACAAGCCAAGGAAAGAGGCTTCAGAAGAAACCAACCCTACTGGCACTTTGATCTCTAACTTCCAGCCTCCAGAACCGTGAGAAAATTAATTTCTGTTGTTTAAGCCACTCAGTCTGTGTTATTTTGTTATGGCAGCCCTAGCAGACCAATATAGCTTTCTATCTGGGTTCCCTCTCAAGTCACTTCTAAAAGTAGAATTATCTATCTCAATCACTAGCCTGACTGTCACTTGCCTGCTAAAATCCTTCAGTAGCACCTCACCTCTCACTTAGTGTTTTCCACATTAAGTTTTCTGGAACAATAGTTCTATATTGTGTAAGTTGTGTAAGTTTGGGAACTCTGCAAGTCCCCAGCTTGAGGAGTCAGTGTACATTTGTATTGCGTTGGCCAAAAAGTTCATTCAGGTTTTTCCTTATGCAAACAAAACCCCGAACGAACTTTTTGGCCAATCCAACATGTTAAAGGCTCTGAGAAGTTTTATAGTCAAAAAACCTGGTTAACTTGGTTTCACCTAGTGTTTACCAGATTTATTTGACTATGGAAATTTTTTTCTTGGTATAATACCCATTATATCCACTGCAACTTGTGTTCTATAATACAAACTAGGAAATGCTGCCCTATACAATCAATACTTTGGCATGTCATGCAGAATGAGGGCCACCAGATTTATTTATTATTATTTTTTAACATCTTTATTGGAGTATAATTGGTTTACAGTGGTGTGTTAGTTTCTGTTGTATAACAAAGTGAAGTAGCTATATATATACATATATCCCCATATCTCCTCCCTCTTGCGTCTCCCTCCCTCCCACCCTCCCTATCCCACCCCTCTAGGTGGTCACAAAGCACCGAGCTGATGGGCCACCAGATTTACCAAACAAAAATACAGGATGCCTCGCTGAATTTGAATTTCAGATAAGTCTAAAAAATTATTTGTTGTTTATCTGAAATTCAAATTAATTGGGTGTCTTGTATTTTGTCTGGAAATCCTATACAGAACCCTTTGTGACCTATTATACAGTGCACAGACTGAACCAAAATGAATTTGATAAGAATTTTTTTCTCCATTTAACATACTTGGAAAGGATGAAGCCAAGGTCGATTCTTGGCTTTCAGTTGGATTCCTTCAATTTGCCACCAACCCTTGTTCCCTTAAAGCAGTGTCTTTCCATCCTGGCTGCATATTAGAATCAGTTGAGGAGATTTAAAAAAATACCTACACCCCATCCCAAACCAAGTGACTGAGAATTGGGGGGTTGCTGAGTGGGGAGTTTGAAAGGCAGGGCCAGGAGGAAAGTGAGGCAAATGGGGCCTCCAGGTAGCAAGATTTAAGGTGGCCCTCACTCTCAGGGCTGACCCTGTACTTGCACAACCCCTGCTGGCCTCACCCCAGTCAGACCCTGTTAAAAGAAGTAGGTGCAGGATTGTGGAGAAGAACTTGCAGGGGGTTTCTGACCTGCCCTGAGTCCCATCTCCACATCTTGTTGCTTTACAAGGAAATGTCAACATTTTTGAGCAACTGGACATGAGCTCCAGCCCATAAGCATGAGTCAGGAGAGGCTTCACCAGGCCAGGTTTTCCTGAAATGTAAACTTGTAGCTGACTCCAGTTTCCTCTAGAAGGCCACTCCTAAAAGTTACAAAATGCTTGTGTTCCTCATTCTTTTTCCATCCAGGCTGGTGATGTTTGAGTAGCCGCTAGTCCCTGGCAACTGTTTTGTATTCAAGAATAGTTTTAACTTTCTGAAAATGTAATGAAAGTATACGCTTCACTTTTCTCACCAAGGTTTTACAGATGCTTATCCCCACTCACTCTCCCTCCTCCTCCTTGCTTTTTTGTCAGTGATTTCACACCCCATCCCTGGCAGTCTGGTCACAAATGCACATGTTAATCCTCACTGGAGGCAGCACTAGGACAGCTCTGGACCTGTCTCTTCCTTCACTGGCCTCTGAGTTCTGTGATGTCGTGAGTGCTCTGCCCCTGCCTCATTGTTACTGGCTGATGGGCACATCCTTAACTGCTGATTCCCAGAGGCTCTGAAAGTTTTAAAACACCAGGGAAAGAAACTTTGTAATTTTCCAGTGCTGGGAAAAGATGGGAGTGGTTGATGGGAGCTCCCCACGTAGCCAAAATTAACTTCTTTCTATTGTGATAAGTGAATGATTTTCAGGGATGTTCTTCTTAAAATTGGATTCAAAACCTACCTCCTCAGAGGCAAATTTGGAAGAGAAAAATACAAGGGAAAGGGTCAGATAAGGCAAAGTTTGCGACAATTTCCTGGTAATATCAAGATCACGGAATCCTGTGGGTGTATCTCACTTGGGTAATAGCCCTGTCCCTGTAAAGTTTCACATAAATGGAATTTTTTTAAAATTAAATCATTGTAAGTGCATAGGAAAGATTGCTAAATAAAGGAAGCCCAAAGGGCCATACTATATAAAGTGAATGATCTTTACATAATGCATATCATCCGTCCCACGCATATACACTGATTTTTTTTTTTTTTTTTTTTTTTTTTATGGTACGCGGGCCTCTCGCTGTTGTGGCCTTTCCCGTTGCGGAGCACCGGCTCCGGATGCGCAGGCTCAGCGGCCATGGCTCACGGGCCCAGCCGCTCCATGGCATGTGGGATCCTCCCGGATCGGGGCACGAACCCGTGTCCCCTGCATCGGCAGGCGGACTCTCAATCACCGCGCCACCAGGGAAGCCCTTCACTGATATTTTTTATAAGCTTGCAATTTCTCGCAAGCTGGATTTTCATGAGGTAGGGGTGCCCGTTACTTATAATGATGACTGGTATGAGGTCACAGCTGTTCTCTGAAACAACTTTTCATAATGCTCTCTGAGGAGTATGAACAGCTACCAGGGTTCTATGGGAAATTTTAGCTGAGAAAATCATTCCTGTGGGTAAGCTAACCCAGAATCCCCCTGGCCTACCTCCAGACTGATGTGGACTCTGGGGTACCCAGAAAAATTGTCAATGATTGGACATTGGAAGAGTCGATGGGGGACACGCTGAGGCTAAATGTTGCCAAATGCAACAAGAACAGCAGTGTGGTGTAATGGATAGAATCATAAGCTCTGTGGCCAGACTGCTCTGCCTCTGCCCCTGTCCTCTAGCTGGGTGACGGCCTGAACCTCAGTATACTCATCTGTAGAATGGGGTGATATCATGGTACCTACCTCAAGGTAGCACCTAGCAGACAGTAAGTGCTCATAAAGTATTAGCTATTTTTAAACCGCCTGGTTTAGCTCTAGTCAGATAGGAGAGAAAAAAATCGAACGACCAAAGATGCTTATGTCTACTGGGTGCTGGTCTATGCCAGGTACATGCTTTTATTTAATCTATATGTCTCTCACACATGAAGGCACTAATGTTATCCCTACTTCTCAATGGAAACTAAAGTTCAGAGAGGTTAAGCAATTTTCCTAATGTCACACAGCAGATAAGGGGCAAAGCAGATATCTTAGGCCAGTGTTATGGCTCTTTCCACTCTGTCTCAGGCCTGAGGAGACTAAAGCCTGAAAGTGACTTCAAAGATGATGGCTTAGGGCCTGGAGGGTTTGGGGATTTAAAAGTAAAACTAGTTTAGGAAGTTACATCAAGGAAAGAAGGAAGGGAAATTCTTTTATTTATTTCACAAAGATTTATGAGAATCTACAGTGTGCTGGCACTCCAGTTACAGAGGTGACTAAGGCCTCACCCCTGACCTTAATGCCCAGTGGGGGAGACAGTCAACGTAAAACTACAATAAACACCAGCCAGTGTGAGGATTTAGGTATGAAGAATGTGCTGTTGGATCCCTAAGTGAAAAACGACCAACTTTATCTGAGGAAGGTTTCAAAGGGAGATGACAATTATTATCTTATTCACTCCCCCTCGTACTTGGGCAGGTGGGCAATATTATTACCCTGGGGCAGGGACAGCTAGTTACCAGGATCTAAAGCCCCTTCGTACTTATGAAGAGAACCCTGACTGCCTTGGGTAGGCAATATGGCCAGCTCCGAGTCTACTTTTTCCAGACTCCTTTGCAGGCAGCTCTGGCCCATTAAATGGAAGCAGAGGTCATTGGGTTAGACCTCCAAAAAGGCTTCTTAAAGAGGGTAAGGGCTGCTTACATGGGCTTTTTCTTGCTCTTTTCCCCTGCTTCCTGCCTAGAGTACAGATTTGATGGCTAAGCCTCCAACACTAACTTGTGATCTTGAGAAAGGAAACCTCAAGCTAAAGATGGCAGGGCAGGAGGACAGAAGGAGCCCAAGTCCCTGATGACCATGACTTGCTCTCCCAGCCTCAGACTGTCTCCCTCCAGACTTGTTTGTTTAAAGGAAGGCAAAACAAACTTTTATCTTATTTAAGCCTGTGTTGTTTTGGGTCATTGTTATTAGCATCTGACCCAGTGCCGAACTGGCATGAGGCCCTGGGGCTATTAGGTGGTGGTGCCGGGATCTAAACTCAAGCAGCCTGACTCTCCAACCCACATTCTTATCCATAGTTGGGGCAAGCCTGTGGGCCTAAGGCAACCCAATAGCCTAGAGAGTTTCCTTGAAATTTTAATCCCGTTTGTCAACTATTCGGCCCTGGCATCAAGCACACGTTCTGTATCTAAGCAGCACTGAATAATGTATGTTAAACGAGTACAGCAAATAACTGCCCCTCGACCATTTCCCCAAGGAAAATGTTTTTCTGAGGGCTTGTAGAATGATCCTTGCTTCTCCCAGGCCAGTGTCAGTATGAAGCTTGTGAGAAATCTGAAGTGCTTTGACATGTTAAAAGAAGGGAAATGATAAACTAGAAATGATAGATAATAAAAACTTAAAGATATAGATAAGCCTAACTTAATTAAGTAGAATTCTTTTCATGGTGAAGCAAAATTGTATATTTTTTTGTAGGAAACACTAAAAGTGTAATTAAATGGGCTGAAAGCAAGAGTTGCTATCCCAAGTGCTTTTTTTAATTTATTTTTTACTGATTACAAAAATATCAAATATGACTTTATATAACTCCTTCTATGCACAAAAACACACTAAATATATATTTTATATATGAGCTTATGGTGTATATACTATTTTGCAACCTTTACTTTTTTCACTTAACATATTTTGGCCATTTCCCCGTGTCTTGCCTTTAAATTAACTTGGCTCTGTTTAAAGCAGCGGAGTATCCTTTACCCCAATGCTCTCTTTTTAAAAAAATGTGTTTGGTTGTATCTCTGACCTTGCACTGTAAAGTGTGAGCAGGTGTTTATAAGAGGCGGTTGATGAGAAGGGCATCAGAGATTAACTGGCCCCCAGCTGGAGTCAGCTGGGCTCTGGAGTAGTCAGGCTGAAAAGTGTCTGGCTCTAGAAAGAAAAATATTCTGGATCAATGTTTTGTGGGTAGAAACTGCTGAGGCTCCGAGTCACAGCAAACAACTTAGGCCTGTCAGGATGGTCGATAAGCTTCTAGGATCCCCGATGAAAGCTCCCTCTGACCCCTTCCTGGCATCTGCAGGTCTGGGGATGGGACGGGGGAGACTGACTAAGAAGCAGGTATCACCTGCAAGCCCACAGAGAATCGGCTCCTTGACTGGCCTTCTCCTGGAGCACTGAGAGACTGTGGGGCGCTGGGCACTTACCGTTTTGGACTCAGGTATTAGAGAGAAGATGGTCCAAAAAGGAAGCCAGCAGGTGTGGCCTCTACCCTGGGCGAGTTTAACCTCTAGATGGGGAGATGAATGCTATGAATCTCACTCCCACCACCCCACCTAAATCAAACATACTCACTGTCCACATGATTATCCCAAACCCACCAGTCAGCCCACTCAGCTACTGTAACCTGAGCTTCTCGGTTGAGCCCGAGAAGACAGGGGCGGGGGGCGGGGCAGGGGAAGCGAGTTAATCATCAAGCAGGGCTTTGAAAGAGGAAAGGAGACCCAGAAGTCAGAGCCCCTGGCGGCTCAGATGCACATACCTGCGGCAGAGGTGTAGGCTGTGGCTGTGAGGTGGGGTGTGGAGAGGTGATGGAGATCAACAAGGAGATTAATTCAGGCAGGAAGGAGAGCTCAAGGTGGAAGATAAGAAGCTTGGGGAATGGGCAGGGAAAAGAGTGGAGGTATGAGAAACTTTTGAACCTCCACTGAGGAGATTGACTTGGCTAGATGGGCAACAGGGAGCAGCTGTGCCTTGGGCAGAGGCATCCCTGAAGAAAGCCAGGCAGGCCACAGCTGCACCTGCTGGGCCCATTCACTCCCTACACCTGGAAGGAAGCAGCTCCACCAGGAACCTCACCAGCCCCTCTCTTGTGCAGGCTGGGTAATAGGCGCCCACGCTTCAGCCAGTGTAATTATGTCATTGGCAGAGTGGTTCAGGATGTTCTAGCTGTCCAGCTGGCCCAACTAGTATTTCTCGCTCCAAGATGGCAGAACAGCTGGGCCTGCCTTCCAGTCCACAGTGTCAGTGCCCTCCAGGCAGAGACCCCCAGGATCACTGGAGTTGAACAATGTTGGGTCCACAGATTAGTTGCAGTGAGGGAGGGCACATGCCAGGGGAGCCATGGGGCATCTCAATAAGAGGATATGACAAAGACCTTACAGGAGCCACATGGATGCAACTAGAGATTATCATACTAAGTGAAGTAAGTCAGAAAGAGAAAGACAGATACCATGTGATATCACTTATATGTGGAATCTAAAATATGACGCAAATGAAACTGTCTATGAAACAGAAACAGAATCACAGACATAGAGAACAGACTGGTGGTTGTCAAGGGGGAAGGGGTTGGGGGAAAGATGGAGTGGGAGGTTGGGATTAGCAGATGTAAGCTTTTATATAGAGAATGGATAAAAAACAAGGTCCTACTGTATGGCACAAGGAACTATATTCAATATCCTCTGATAAACCATAATGGAAAAGAATATTTTAAAAAAGAATGTATATATATATACACGTATAACTGAATCACTTTGCTGTATAGCAGTAATTAACGCAACATTGTAAATCAACTATACTTCAATAAAAAATATTGATTGAAAAAAGGATTTAGGCTTGGGTTTGGTGATTTGGGGGAGGGTTCAAAGAAGGGCAACTTGCTCTGGAATGGGTGTTATCAAGAAGCAGGGGTAATTCTATGATGGGGTATCTTAATCATTCTTACCTAGAAGGCAAGGAGGAATGGGACAAGCCTCAGGCTATAAATAGTAAAGAAACAGCAGTCACTCATACTAGCCAGGAAAGGGACATCTTTGGTCATTTTTGTGGTTTAGACAATGTTCTTATTTTTGTCTGGGTTCAGGTGTGATTATGAAGTAATCCTATTTTTGTTTTGCCCCCTCATGGTCACAGAGCGGCCTTGTCTGATGTCCTATGGAAACATTTATGTTTAGTAGGAGAACACCATGACCCCACTGTGGGTGCCAGGCTGGGTCCTGGCTCTTGGGAGTTGCTTTCTCTTTCTCAGTAAGAAACAAGGCCCATGTCTAAAGGCAGCCAGGAACCCTGGACAGAAAAGAATCTGAGGGCTCGCAATGCTCATGTCTAAGCAGAAGCTCCTCCTGGAGGGCTGGAGGAGAGGCCTGGGAAGCCAGATGTTCATGTTGTAAGGCTGCCCCTAGCCCATTCATTCAGCACTCAACAAACATTTACTGAACAGCTAATATACTTGGGCACTTGAGACAGAGCTGTGAGCCAGAGAGTCCTCCTGGAGTGTCCACGTTAGTGAGAGGCCCACACAATGTGAGTGAACAATAAAGAAGATAGTCTCGGGTAGTGATGGGTGTTATAAAGAAAGTAAAGGTAGTTGATGGAGTAGAGAATGACTGGGGGAGGGGGTACCATTTTGGAGAGGTGGTCAGTTACACCCTCTCTGAGGAGGTGATGAGAAGGTGCCATGTGAAATTCTGGGGTGAGAGTATTTTGAGCAGATCAAACAGGAAGTGCCAAGGCTTCTAGAAACAGGAAGAAGGTGCATGTCTCTGCAGTGTGGCAAGTGAGCGTGAGATGGACCAAGACGAGGTCAGGGAGGTGGGCTGGGTCAGGGAGTCTGGGTTTTGTTCCCCGTGTCCTGGAGGCGATTAGAAGATCTCCTCTGAGACAGCAGAGGTGTGCAGATTATTGACGTCTTTCTGCATACCAAGGACTGTCTTACCTACTGCAGCCCTTCCCTCCAGGCCTGGGGTTTAGGATACACCAGAAATAGCCTGATCTTCTCCTTACCTGCTAAGGCCAGTCATTGTTTAGAAGCGTGTGTTAGTTTCCTATTGCTGCTGCACAAAAGCCACAACTTAGTAGCTTAAAACAGCACATTTTTATTACAGTTGTGGAGGTCAGAAATCCTAAAATCAAGATGTTAGCAGGGGTCTGTCCCTTTTGAGACAGAATCTGTTTCTTCTGGATGTATCTGTTTCTTTTAGAGGCCACCTGCATTCCTTGGCTTGTGGCCCCTTCCTCTAGCTTCAAAGCTGACAGCATAGCACCTTCAAATCTCTCTCTTTGTGACCCCTACTTCTACCATTGCAGCTCATTCTCTGACTCTGTTTCTCCTCCTCTTATAAGGACCCTTGTGATTATATTGGGCCCAGCCAGATCACTCAGGATAATCTCCCTATCTTAAGGTGCTTTAGTTAATCACATCTGCAATTGAAAAATTACGTTTTGCTATGTAAGGTAACATACTCACAGGTGTGAGAGATTAGGACTTACATCTTTGGGGAGCCATTCTGTCTATCACAGGTAGTCACCTAGAGAGCAGAGAATGAAATCTGGCCCAAGCCATTCTACTAGTTGGATGTGTCATTTAACTACTGTGGGTCTGTTTACTTGCTGTAAAAATAGGATGAATACTTGCCGCATCTACCTCAAGAAGTTGTTGTGAGTATCACGTGAATTAAGGTAGCATATTCGAAAAAATAAGAAATGCCATAAAATATAAAGGGTGATTATGAAGTATTACCAAGCCTATGAAACATGGGTACAAAAGCAATGTTATATCTTAATATAAAACACTGGAATTAAAAGAGCTGGGTTTGAGTTCTGCTCTCCAAAATACTTGCTGTTACCTTGAACGAGTCACTTAATATCTTTGGGTTTTATTGTGTATAAAATTTGGAAAATGCTATATTCTCATTAATATTATTGTAGAGTTTAAATTAAGTAACATTGGCAGTGGCCTTTTGTGAAATGCTACACAAATGTTGTTTGTTAAATATTCCACAGGCAGCCACCCAAATACTTCTTCCTCGATGCACGATAAATCCAGGTAACAGGGACGTACCTGTCAGACCAATGCCAACAGGTTTTGAATCTCTACTGTATGAAGTGAAAGAGAAATGAATAGGAGGTAGTAAATAAGGGCCTCTCTCTTCCCTCTCCCTTCAGCTAGTGAGGGGCCCAAAGGCAGCAGGAAGAAACTATGGCATCTAAAATGGTTATTCAGGAAAATGCAAAGTATGCCTATTGAGAATATAGAATCTTCCTGCATCATACAGGTTTAGGTTGAGGCCGACTTTCTCTGGAAGAATCATCTCTGGTCATGTTTTAGACATTAAAATAAGTTACTCAAGAGCTGCCTTATTCATTCAGTGCTATTACCTAACCATGAACATAGCACTTGGTTAGAAATGGGCATGAAATACATGCTTCCTGAGTGTGGGCTATAGACCCACAAATATTTATTCAGCACAGCATTTCTGAGCACTGAACTATGCGCAAAACACTTTCCTTGGTGCTGGGGACAGAGTGGGAGGTGAAGACAGAAAACCTCCCTGCCCTCATGGAGCTCGTAAGTTGAGGAAATGAACATTAATCAAACACTTCCACAAACGAATGTAAAAGTACAACCAAAACTCCTCCAAGGCAAGGTTCATGGTGCCAGGGGAGCTTACCATGAGGGTCCTAACTTGGCCTCCAAAAGGTAACAGTTGAGCTGAGATCGGAAGGCTGAGCAAGTGTGTTTAGAGGAAAATGAAGGGAAGAGTTTCCCAGGCTGAGGGAACAGTGTGTACCAAGGCAAAGAGGAAGCATGGGATGAGGAAGCATGAAGACCTAAGAGAAGGCCAGCGTGGCTGGACTCCGCGAGTGAAAGGTACAGTGGTCAGCACAGAGAGCTGGGCAGGGTAGTTCCAGCCACAAGGGTCATTATGTGGGCACACATGGTGACTGACAAAGTCAGGACACAGTGTTTTACCAAGTTCCAGGTTTTGTTTTTATTTTAATGTTCCCAGGAGTATCCTATCATTGCATTTCCATAACCTGAAAAATCCTTTAAATGTGTAATAATAAATTACATAATTCTCACTAGGATAAGAGAGGCATATTAAGTCACCTTGTGTAGATACATGAAGGATACCCTGCAAACTGGCTCCAAGACAGGATGCAAAGACCAGACCAGATACTATGGAAGCTCACTGTTAACAACTCTTTTCTCACTCTTGTGCTTTCCCACGCATCTCACACAATGATTACTCTTGACTCCCACAAAAGCATTTTAACAGTGGGGAAGATGTCCAATGACTTGACTCACATCCCATAGGCACAGAGGGGACACTTGAACCCACATTCACTGCTTCTAGATTGAAACGGTTTTTCCCACAGACCACCCACTGAGTCACCTACAAACTCTCTCTGACCTCCTTAACGTCATAGAACTCTAGAATTTTCCAAGTTGCAGTGAAACTTGACCATCAACCAACCTGTTGAATTCTCTCATTTGGAAATTGCAGGAAGTTTGAAAAATATGAGAAGGCATAATATTTCAGAAAAAGACTGAAAGTGGTGTATTCCACTAAAGGAAGAGGGAAGTCATTACCTGGTTCTGTCTAGCGACTCACTGTTGGCTCCCTAGCAGACACCATGCAACAGAAAGACTCTGCTCCCATCACTAGGGTAGCTGTGACCTTAGAAGGCCCATCACTTTCCTCGGGTACCTTCTGTTTTCTCACTATAAAATAAAAACATAAAGTGACTACAGCTGATGATAACAAATCATCTTACATCATAACCCAGCACACACACACACACACACACACACACAACTGAAACAAAAGTTCCAAGAATCTGTACTTAGCCTTGCTATTGGGTTGGCCAAAAAAGTTCATTTGGGTTTATTCTGTAACATTGAAAAACCCGAACAAACTTTTTGGCCAATCCAATAGAACAATGTAAGCTTTTCTATTCTACTTTTTCAAAAAAAAGGTCTTTGCAATACCCTAAATTGATGTTACTACCCACTAGAATTTGAAATCCTCAGGCTGACAAACTCTGGACTGGATACCCTCTGAGGCACCTTCCGGCCCTAGTTTCCTGACATTCCTCAGGGCTGCCCAGAGCCTCTCTGAAGTTTCTTCCTAGCAAGGTAAGTGGCTAGCTCTCTCCGGACCTGGCAGCTCCACTGGTGACTTGGGGTTCTTTGGCCTCACAAAGGGGCATTGGCCTTGTGGCAGTTTATCCCTGCATGGATAAACAAAACACGGAACATGGCCTTCGGGTCACAGACAGCTGAGATCTGGTGGAGAAAGATCTATATTCAAACTGCTGAGCTACAGAACTTGGCCAGTCTCTGCCATCTCCCAGCCCAGATGCCCACATACCACACACACCGCATACACATACCACGCACCTTACCCACGCACATACACCACATAGTTGTCCACACGCACACACCATACACACCACACATGCACACAGACCCCACACACACTTTATACATGTATGCATACCTTGTGTACACACACACACACACACACTCACCATATACTGCATACATCCCACACAACACACACGTGCACACACAGACCACACACGCACTGACACTTCAACAATGACACCACTGAAGCACTTTGTTTTTACAAATGGTACTCTTTTTAAAAGATCAAATAATATTATATGGTGTTTCAGTTATAATTTCTTTCAACTTTAATTACATTTTCACTTTATGAGTGCTCATTTTTAATGTTCTATTGTTAATTTTTCTACTAGTTTGTAATCACTTAACACTATATTAATGTTTATATCTCTAATAACTTACACATTTCCTTAATGTTTTGAAAGAGGCTTATAAATGTGTGCTTTTGAAAAGTACTGAACATGTTGTTTCACTGATGTTTTAAATTTTATGAATTCTGAATATTTTAAACCATAATAACAGTATCAATCCCAGTATTTCACCATGAAGTGAAGTAAATCGCAAAATCCTGGTATCACCATTTTGCCTTGGAATTGCCATCACCCACAAGGAGCTGGAGAGAGTATTGGTTCTCATGCCCCCGTGACGATTCTGAAGCTGCTTTCAGCGCCTCGCCCAGTGCTGGCATCTGGAAAGCTCTTAGGAAAGGTCTGGTGAGAGAGTGGCTGAAAAGGAGAAAGCGGGGGAGGCAGGGGGAAGAGGAAAAGAGAAAAAGAAAAAAGAAGAGAAAGAAAGGTAAAAGAAGAAGGGGAGGGAGTGAGCCGTGAGTGGGGCAGCTAAAGAGAGTGAATGAGATAGACAGAAAGGAAAACTGTATATTGCGTCTGCCTTAGATTTCTTTCCTTACGGAAAATGGAAATCAAAGACCATTTCCATGACGTATCCTGTTCAAAATATTATTGCTGGAACCCACCTGGTAAAGTGGCAGTTTTGTAGGATGTTCATGGAAAATTCAGCTTTCCATCTGCTAGAGGAAGCAAATCTTGCTGAGACATTTGACAGACACACAGTTGTTTAGTCTTGGACATGCACTTTGCCATGGTAACAAAAGCCATGTCACGGAAATACATGCATCACCCGTCTAAATTGTTTTCTTTTCATCTCTAAGGATCATAAGTGAATTTTGGAAGGAAGGATAGGGTTTTATTGTTTCTCCTAACGATAAAAATTTTTAAATGCTCATTATTTTTGAATCATCAGAAGATACAGATAAGTATAAACAAGAAAATAAAGATTACCTATTAGTCAAAACATCCAGAGATGATAGTTATTAACATTTGGTGTTCCAGATTTTATTTTTAATACAAAAAATAGATCTATATATGATCATATATATACTCCGTTACAAAATCTTTTGTCTCACTTAATGTGTTGAGGACATCTCTGTCCACTTTTTTTACGTTATTACACAGCTTTCTGTTCCCCTATGGACAAATATTTAGGTTTGCCAATCTTTGGTTATTTTAAATGACACACTAAAAAACATTCTTATGCAGGCATTTTTGTGCATTTATCCAGTTATTTCCTTAGGATATATTCTTAGATGTGAGCATTTAAATGTCAATATGCACATTTTAAAATGCTATATCAATTTGCCAAATTGCCCTCCAGAAACTTTGAACCAATTTATATTCCCTTTAAAGTGTATGAAAGTACCGGTTATCTCACGCCCTCATCAACACTAGTTATTATCGTTCTTTTCAAACTTTTCCAGTTTTATAGGTTAAAAGGCACTTTCATTTTTATTTTAATTGGCATTTCATTTATTACTAGTGAGGTAAAATAATTTTCACCGTCTTTTGGCTATTTGCATTTCTCCTTTTTTGTGTAACTTGCCTGACCATGTTTCAGCTGTAGTTTTCTAATGCATTTTTTGTCTTTTCCTTAATTTCTGAGTTCTTCATAACTCAAAAACATTAACCCTTTCCTGCCATATATGTTGTGAATTCTTTTTTCAGTTTTTCATAACTTTGAATATGTAATTAAGACATACAGAGGTTTTGTTTTGTTTTAAGGAACCAATATACCTATAATTCTCTTGTTGTTTCTTACTTTTGATTCATGGTTAGAAGAGTATCCCTCATTCCAAGATTATATATACTTTTTTAACCTGTGTTTTTTCTGTCCTCTTTTGTTTTTTACATTTATATTTTTAAGTCACCTGGAACTGATTTGATTTGTAGCATGAGGCAGGGATCTAGATTTTTTTCCTAACTTGCTAATGAATTGTTTCATTAACACTCAGACTAAAGAGTCCATATTTTTCCTATTGATTTGAAATATCTTGTTTACCATACTCTAAATTCTTACAGACACCTGAGCTCTTCCGTTACTTGCTTTTTGTAGTCTTCTTAAGCCCTAAATCCATGTATGTTAAGTCTTTTAGAACTATCTATCATTTTAACTATCTAGATTGAAAGTTCTTATTCCATAGACTCCGTAAGGTGGTTGAATAATGGATGCTACTTTTAATAGAAAGAACAAGGTCTATTTCCGTCCTTAGGAGCTATGGGAAAGGAGAGAGTTTTCCTCCTGGGTCATAAAGTTTCAAAATGGAAAGACATAGACTGTCTGTTCCAAAGCCCTAATTTTACAGGTGAGTGCTAGAAATATTAATTGACTTGTTTATGGTTAACATAGCTAGCAGTGCCAGGCTGAGACTAGAACAAAAGCATATTCCGCTAAAACCATGCTGGAGGAAGATGGATGGAGTGAGGGTCTATCAAGGACAGGAAAAGCAGAATCAATAAAAGGATGAGCCTTTCTTTTCTACATCTCCAGGAACTTGGAGGGAAATGGGAGGTTTCTGGAGCACCACCTTGAGAAGGGAGTTAAATGTATAGGAGCCCCTGCCGTTACCTGACTGAGTCGTTAGAAGATTCAGCATGAAAAGGGGACATCACAGTCGCACCAGAGTGGGCACACAAGCACACATGCGCAGTCAATAGGAGCAGCTCACCCAGCTTTGAGCTTTCAAACAGAAGTTTCAGGCATTTCTCAAGAGTGCCACTCTCACCATGGTTGACTCTGTGAAGGTCATTTAGGTCAGACACCAGCAAAAGCCAGCAGCAGAGAGGCAGGAAATGTATGGGGCTCTGTGAGCACAGCAAAGGAGAAAAGCTTTTTGTAGCCAAGGCATGGGAGGAAACACTGATAATGTGAGGAGGGCTGTGTGTATGTTGTGTTTTCTTTTCTCTGTCGAGAAAACTCTCAAACTGTGTTCTTTCTTCCATTTTATTATTGGAGTATAATTGAGTTACAATATTAGTTTCAGATGTACAACATAGTGATTTGATATTTTTACAGATTATATTCCATGTAAAGTTGTTATAAAATATTGGCTATATTCCCTGTGCTGTACATTACATCCTTGTAACTTATTTTATACTTAGTAGTTTAATCCCCTTCTGCTATCCTGCCCTTCCCCCACCTCTCTCCCCTCTGTAACCACTTAGTTTGTTGAACTGTGTACTATAAAAGCCATCCAGGTCCCCTCCTACCTCCCATCTGGTGAAAATCCGTTCTCTAGCAAACCACCTTCTACCTGACATCAATGAAGTTTTAAAAATATGTTTAGTTAAAAAAAAAAGAGTTTAGTTTTTTAAAGATGTTCTCTACTTTAATTTTTATTAGGAAAATATAGCCATATGATTTAAAATGCAAGAGGCACAAAAGGATGTATAGTGAGAAATCTCCCTCCCACCTGTGGTCTTCAGCTACCCAGCTTCCTGTCTAGGGAAAACTAAGTTCTAGTTTCTTATATACACTTCCGGAGTTGTTTTCAACATATTCAAATACATAAGTACACACATATATTATTCTGTGAGAATTTTTACACAAAGGGTAGCATCCTACACATATTGTTTTGCACCTTGACAATTTTACTTAATGCATCCTGGGGCTGTTTGGTTCTGTACATTAAAAGCTACCTCATTCCTTGTCATAGCTGCATTTCATTACACTCTATTGCATAAATAGAAAGATATTTATCTTCCAGATTTTGCCATCACACACAATGCTGCAGTTAGTATATTATTATTTGTGTGTGTGTATATGTGTGTGTGTGCGTGTGTGTGTGTGTGTGTGTGTGTGTGTCTCGCTGGCTCTAGAGCACAGGCTCTACAGCTGTGGCCCATGGGCCTAGCTACTCTGAGGCATGTGGGACCCTCCCGGACCAGGGATCACACCCATGTCCCCTGCATTGGCAGGCAGACTCTCAACCACTGTGCCACCAGGGAAGTCCCTATTATTTTACACATCAACAATTTATATCAAGAATAAAGTCCTAGAAGGTGAAATATGAGATACAAGGAGATAAGCATTTGTAATTTTGACAAAAATTGCTAAATTTCCCCCTTTAGAGACTGTACCAATTTAAAGTCCTCCCAGTAATGTTGAAAGTGCCTGTTTTCTCACATCTTTGCTATATATAGTGTTACCAACTTTAACCTTTGTTACTATGATAACTGAACACTGGTGTCTCAGTATAGCTTTAATTTGTATTTCTCTTATTATGAATGAGATTGAGAATCTTTTTGTATATTGGAGGGCAATTTGTATTTCTGTCCTATAAACTGTTTATACCATTAGTCTTTTTTGTCTAGTATGTTACTGATCTTCTTCTTATTTTTTTTTACTTGTAAGAGCTTTTTATACAGTAGAGCAACTAGCGATTCATCTGTGATTTTATTTGCACGTATTTCCCCCAGTTTGTTACTTGTCCTTTGACTAAACTATTGGCATTTAGAAATCCTTTTATTTTATGGGTTCTGTGTTTTCTGTCAGGCTTTCCCAGTCTAAGATTGTTAAAAAATACCTTATGGCTTCTTTTTACAAATTTATGGTTTATTTTTTACTTTTAAATATTTGATCTATCTGAAATTTATCCTGGTCTGAAGTTTTAGGTTTGGATACATTTTTTCCCAGATGTCTAACCAGTTATTCCAACACTATTTATTAAATAGTTTTATTCCAACATTATTTATTAAATAATTTTTATTTTTTCTACTAATTTGAAATACTATCTTTATAATATCTGTATTTTCAAGGTATTCACATGTTATAATTTATCATAAAACTTTTCCCTTGTAACAACTCTCCTCAAAATCTTTATAAATCTTATAATGATTTTATATCAGCCTCTTACAATCACTGGAAAAATCACATTTTCATAATTTTCTTCCCTTTATTTTCTCTCTCTTTTTGCTTTAAAATATTACACTTTGTTATGATAAAAGTCCCCAGTGGACCAGGAATAGAGGGGAACTTCCCCAACTTGATAAAGAATATCTACAAAAACCTACAATTAACATCATACTTATGATGAAAAACTAAAAGCTTTCCAACCAAGATCAGGAAAAAGGCAAGGATGTCCCCTCTCACCACTCCTTTTCAGCACCGTACTGGAAGTCCTAGCTAATGCAGTAAGATGAGGAAAGGGAACAAAAGGTATCCAGATTGGGAAGGAAGAAATAAAATTGTCTTTGTTCACAGATGCCATGAACATCTATGTAGAAAATCTGAAAGAATCAACAACCACAACAACAATAAAAAAAACCTCCTGGAACTAGTAAGTGATTATAGCAAGGTTGCAGAATATAAGGTTAATATACAAAAGTCAATTGCCTTCCTATATACCAGCAATGAACAAGTGGAATTTGATATTTAAAACAGAATGCCACTTACATTAATACCTCCAAAATTAAATATATAGGTATAAATCTAATATGTGCAAGAACTTTATGAGGAAAGCTAAAAAACTCTGATGAATGAAATCAAAGAACTAAATAAATGGAGAGATATTCCATGTTCACAAATAGGAAGACTCAAATATTGTCAAGATGTTGGGTCTTCTCACTTGATCTGTAGATTCAACACAATTCCAATAAAAATCTCAGCAGGTTATTTTGTAGATATTGACAAACTGGAAAAGTTTATATGGAAAGGCAAAAGACTCAGAATAGCCAACACAATATTAAAGGAGAAGAACAAAATTAGAGGACTGGCATTACCTGACTTCAAGACTTACTATAAAGCTATAGTAGTCAAAACAGTGTGGCACTGAGGAAAGAATAGACAGCCTAGAAATAGACCCACATAAATCTAGTTAACTGCTCTTTGACAAAGGCAATACAATGGGGCAAAAATATTCTTTTCAGTGATAGTGCTGGAACAACTGGACACCCACATACAAAAAAAAAAAAAAGATTCTAAACACAGATCTTATGCCCTTCACAAAAATTAATTCAAAACGTATCATAGACCTCAATGTAAAATGCAAAACTAGAAGATAACATAGGGGAAAACCTAGATGACCTTGAGTATGACAACGACTTTTTAGGTATAACACCAAAGCCATAATCCATGAAAGGAATAACTGATAATTTAGACTTCACTAAAATTAAAAACTTCTGCAAAAGATGTCAAGAGAATGAGAAAACAAGCCACAGACAGGAGAAAATATTTGCAAAAGACACATCTAATGAAGGACTGTTATTCAAAGTATACAAACAATAAAGAAACAATCTGATTTTTTAAATGGGCTAAAGACCTTAACAGAGTCCTCACCAAGGAAGATACACAGATAGCAAATAAGTATATGAAAAGGTACCCACATCATATGTCATCAAGGAGATGCAAATTAAAACAATAATGAGATATCACTTCACTCCTATTAGAATAGCCAAAATTCAGAACACTGACAACACCATATGCTGGCAAGGATGTGGAGCAACAGGAACTCTCATACATTGCTGGTGGGAATGCAAAATGGTACAGCCACTTTGGCAATCAGTTTGGTAGTTTCTTACAAAGCTAAACATACTTTTACTATATGATCCAGCAATTTCTCACATTGGCATTTACCCAAAGGTGTTGAAACTTACATCCACACAAACACCTGCACACAGATGTTTATAGCAGCTTTATTCATAATTGCCGAAACTTGGAAGCCACCAAATGTCCTTTAGTAGGTGAATGGGTAAACAAACAATGGTACATCTAGACAATGAAATGTTATTCAGTGCTAAGAAGAAATGAGCTGTCAAGCTGTGAAAAGACATGGGAGAATCTCAAGTGGGTATTACTAAGTGAAAGAAGCCAATTTGAAAAGGCTATTGTATGATTCCAGCTGTGTGGCATTCTGGAAAAGCAAAACTATAGAGATAGTAAAAATATCACTGTTTGCTGGGTGCTGCGGGGAGGGATGAATAGAAGAAGCACAGAGGACTTCCAGAGCAGTGTATGATACTATAATGGCAGATATATGTCATTATACATTTGTCCAGACCCATAGAATGTACACCAAGAATGAATTCTAATGTAAACTTTGGGTGATTATGATGTGTCAGTATAGGTTCACCAGTTATAACAATGTACCACTCTGGTGGGGATGTTGATAATGGAAGAGGCTATGCATAGAGAGCGACAGGAAGTGTATGGGAGATCTCTGTACCTTCTTCTCAACTTTGCTGTGAATCTAAAACTGCTCTAAAAAAACCTGTCTTTATACCAAAAAATATATATATATATATATACTCTGCAGGCCAATTTCTCCTCTAAACCTCTCTCACATTCTTAGCATCAGCGTTTCTGCTTTCCCAGACAGATATTACCCCTACTTTTAGGATTATTTGTGCCTCTTCTTCCCTTTTAAGAAGAGATTGCAAATTGCTCCCCTTCTTCCCCACCCCCACCATAAATCCTTACTCTCATCCAGGTGGTTATAGGTGAATGGCTATTAAGGTAAGACTGGAGTTTCAGAGACAAGGCAGGGCTCTTAGCATAGAATCAGGGGTTATCAACACAGAGGTGGCTGCTGAAGTCCAGAGAATGCTGATTTACAGGGAAGAGTATGTAGGTGAAGAGGAGTGATGGGTTGCAAACGTTTTACTACACAAAGAAAAGTGTGAAGGAGGAGCTAGAAGAGAAACTACAGGGGAAGCAATGGAAGAATAAAAGATGAAGAGTGCAGAGTCTGAGAAGGAGACAAATAATACAGAAAGATCAATGAGGTTAAGGATAAGGAAAAAACAAAAACAGTGGATTTGGTGACGGGAAGATCATTGCTGCTCTTCAGAGCAGGTCACTTCCCATATTCATATCCATCCAACTTTTCCATCTCAATTACTTCCACTTCTGGGTGGATAGAATTGCTGTCAGCAGAACAGCACTCCCAATAGAAGAATTAGAAAAGGCAAATAAATGAAATATAGAAATTATCTCTTTGAAGGAAGCTAAGAGCTGCTGAAGCAAAGAATACTGGAAAAGCTAAGGCACTGGAAAGGGGAAAATGAGAGGAAAGAGCTGCTTCTGCAACCATTTTTATACTCAGGGCTTTTACAGGAGGCTGAGAATCCCAGGGCAGGATGTGGTGCAAAGTCTGGCAGAGGGCTGCAAAGGAGCGAGAGAAACCAGCAGAGTTTTGGTGAAAGACTTGGGAAGCCTTCAAGCATACAGCCTGTTTTCCTCTGAGAACTTTTGCCAAATACTGGGGCTGTTCAGAGAAGGGGTTTTAAAATGCGAGTGGAAAACCTGCCCCTGAAAAGCTGAGTGAAGTTTTTCAGCAGTCCTGTAAGACTAAGATCAGAGTTTAGTATCCACAGTGGGTGGGGCCTTGCAGAACACAATAGGCTTTTTGTTGAAAGTCCAGGAAGTCAGAGATGGACCAGTGGAAGACTGAGACTTACCAGAGCTATAATTCAACCTTGACTCAACAAATCCCTAATTGAAATAACATGATCAGCTACCATTCCATCTGGACAGCATGGAGATGGTAAACCCTCTCGGAAAGAAGAGATCGTCCGAAGTCTCTGTGACTTATTATACATAATGTCCTGCACTCAGTTCAAATGTACTAGGGCTACCAAAAGACAGGATCACACGACTGAAAACCCAAGGAAAAAGAGACAGTAGAAACAGACAGGTGATTCAGATGTTGAAGTTAGCCAACAAGCACTGACAACTCACTACTATTGGATTTTAAAAAGGGAAAGATGGACAACAGTGATGAAAAGGTGGAATAAATTGCTACCTCTTCAATAAGTTTTCTTTTGTCCTCCATTTCTAGAAATCATCTTTTCCTCCTCCACATAATCCTGAAAGTTTACCTGTACTTCTTTTTGCACATACCACCTTATAAAATAGTATCTTATAAGTGGTTAAAAGCAAGAAGGTTTGAAGTCACATTGGGTTCAAATTTGGGATCAGCCACTTGTTAACAACATGCCCTTGGATAAGTTATTTATCTTATTTAAGCCTCAATTTCCTTGTCTATAAAATGGATTCAATAATAGTACTTTCCTTACAAGGTTGTTTTTAGGAATTCAAATATACTCACACTAACTCAGTTGCAGTGAAATTGTGTTTAATGTTTTAGTTATGTGCTCTAGTTGTCCTCACAAACAGCTTCTGCTGAGCAGCATAGAAACAACTTTAATTTTTGTCCAATCCATTCATTTTATATTGACCTAACACCTGGAACATTTCCTAAGTGATCTCAGTTCTTTGGGAATAAAAGTTAGGCCTTTGCTCCTTTCCTCCAAGATGGTATCTGGGTACATGAGAAGAGGTCTATGGGTCAGGGACCTTGTAGCAGCAAAGGAGATGCAAGGTCCTTAAACCCATCCAGTGTCCCCTGGACCCCTTTGATCTCTGCTGTGGAGTAGCTGGACAAGTCTACTAGCAGGCTGGTAAGCAGTAATGTGCCCTTGGTCCTGTCTGGCTATTTGGGTTCAATGGGCTGGTACCCACCATTGAACTCAGAGCCCCAGCCACTTGCCTCAAGACTCCTCTCCTTTCACAGCAACCTTAGGCTTCCCCTAGGCCCCTAACCTTCTTAGCATCTATGTCTCCTCCATAGGATGTGAAAGAACTATTGCTGCTTCAGAATAGGTGCCCTCGTTATCTACTCCCTTAGTTCCCTGTTCCTGTCCTTCATAGAACTTTACTAAACTGATAACTTTATATTTTGGTGGGAACATTCATTTAACATTTCCTCTCACACAACATTGCAACATATCAATTCCTGTCCAGTGTCGCTCATCATTGTATTTCCAGTGCCTACCATAATAGGTACTTGATCAAAACTGCTAAATCCATAAATGAGAAACTCCAACTTCAGGGCCCTAAGATTGAATAACATGGATGATATTGCCTCAAATCTTTTCCCATCCACACCACAAACCTTTGTTAATTTTCTACCCAATAGCCATTCCCCATGTGTTCTTTGCTATGAGAATATTAATTTTGTTTGGTTGGAAAATGCCCAGCCTGGGGATGAAAGCATAAATTGATCTAAACTAAACATGGCAATCCCATTCCATTTTGTCAGCATGGATTGCCACGTTGTTGTGGCTAATGAACTAGAAAGAGATGTCTGGGGGCTTCTGGGAAAGATATTTTGTCCTTGAGGGAAGGAAGGGAAAGTATGAGGAGAGAGTTCTCTTTAGCCTCCTCTATGCCCAACCCCTCACTTCTTAGATGTGGTAGGGTGAGGCTGTTATGTTTGGAACCACGGCAACTATCTTGCAACCATGAAGGAAAGGCCTGAAGAAATGCCAAAATGACCTCATTGAATTCCTGTACCAAGCCTGGAACTACCTCCAGGTTTCTTGTTATGTGAGATCATAAACACCTTCATTATTTAGGTGACTGTTATTTGAATTTTGTATTGTAGGAGCCAAATTTTTTTTCCTGAGACACTGTGGAACAAATCCAATTTCATGTCCATTTCATGACCTAGAGCTGGGTAAGCAGATCAGGGATCCTGTTTTTACCCCCATATAAGTTACAGTCTACCTCAGACATAAGCCTCATTGACGTCCTGGGCTACATGTCATATTTGGCTTTAGGTGATACCTCTAAATCTCTCTGAACAAAGAATTTCTAAATTGTCACACCTGGTGATCAGGTAGCTACACGTGAATGGAATGGGATAAGGAAGTAGAATTGAAGAGGCAGAGCAGTGAAGGCTGAAGCCAGGAATGCTGAGAGAAACCAAGAAGCCATAAAAACCAAAGAAGTTAAAAGATTGAGGTGAAGGAAAAGTGCAATCAAATAGTCAGAAATAAGAATAACAGAGGAATTGGGAATGGAAAATTTTAATTTTTTAATTGACTAGGAAATCATCTAACAAAATTGCACAAGACCTTTCTTTGTAGGAAATTTAAATTCCAAGAATGGGCATAAACAAAGACCTGAAAAAATGGAGTGATACTTCAATTATATGGGATGATTTAATATTTTAAGAATATCACTTCTTCACGAATTAAACTACAAATCCAGTGTAATTTCAGTAAAATGTCCTCCCTACAACTGGGGGGACTTTGAAAAAACAGTTTTAAAATGTACGTAGAAGAATAAACATTCACAAACAGCTAATTTTTAAAAATGAGCAAAAAGATGCCTTACTAGATATTAAGGCATATCGCAAAGTCATGATTTTAAAAAGGAAAAAAGGCAAGTTAATCGGTGGAACAGAATAGAGAACCCAGAAATAGACCTAGCTATTGATGGGAACTTGGTGCATGATAAGAGGGGGCATCACGAATCACTGGGAAAGCAACAGATTATTTAATGTTGGGAAAGTTGAGTCCATTCAACACTGCCTCAGACGATCTAAAAAGAAACCCTAAATGTATTATAGTCTCAATGTTAAACAGAAAACTGTAGGTATAGAAGAAAAATATGGGTGAATAGCTCTGTGACTTTTAAGTGGAGACTTCTAGCTTAAAGAAAACCTTAAAAGTACAAACCATAAGCAGAGAAAAATGTATAGCTTTGTCTACAGAACAAAATTAAAGATTTATTCCAACAAAAATCACCCCAAAGTCAACAGGTAGGTAGTTGACTGGAAGACATTCTTAACATCCTACAACAAAAATCACCCCAAAGTCAACAGGTAGGCAGTTGACTGGAAGACGTTATTAACATCCTAAACCAAAGGATCCGTATCTAGGAAATCCTACAGACCAGTAAGAAAAAGGGAAAACAACAGAAAAAACTGGCAAAATAGATGAATAGGCAGTTCATAGGAAGGGAAATCTCTGAATGGCCAGTAAGTTTAGAAAGAGATTCCCACCATCACTAGCCATCAGAAAAATGCAAATTAAAACCTCAATGAGAGGTCACTTCCCGGAAAGCTAGACACTATCAAGTACAGCCAAGGTGCACTGCTAATGGAGTGTGAACTGTTGGAGCCATTCTGCAAAGCAGTCAGTCCCTAAAGGATTCAAAGATGCAGTCTCAGCCCTGAGTATGTGCCCAGTACAACTTCAATGTGCAGGTCATAAGGATACACATTAAGGGTGTTCATCATGGCGCATGCACGTGTGTGTGTGTGTGTGTGTGTGTGTTAGCAAGGACTTGGAGGCAACCTGGTGTTTATTAATAAAGCAGTGACTTAGTTAAGCATAAACGTAAACAGGATGGGCCACTAGGCTAGTGAGTGGTAGTAAAGGAGATTTACACAGAGTAATAAGGATGGGTCACCAAAGCCTAACGATGAAGAAAATAGGTAAGAAGCAGAATGAGTTCCATAGCAGAGAACCACATTTGTGAAGTAAGAACACACACACGCACACACAAAATGGGAACACATAGTATATTTTTAAGAATATATATCTAACATGTGGAGGTGGATTGGAAGTATATATAGAAGTTCAGGTCAGTACCTATGTTGGAGAAGGGAATGGGGATGAGAAGTGTTTATCTTGATTGTGGTGATAGTTTTACAAGTGTGTGTGTGTATATATATATATATATATGTCAAAAATTATCAAATATATACTTTAAACATAAACAGTTTTTTGTATGTCAATTACACTTCAGTACAGAGTGTAAATGGATGATAACAGTGTTGTGTAAACTGATGAATGATTATTCTATTCTCCTGGAGTCCAAATAGACATGTATATAATGGAATATTACTCAGCCATAAAAAATGAAATAATGCCATTTGCAGCAACATGGATGGACCTAGAGATTATCATACTAAGTGAAGTTAATCAGAAAGAGAAAGACAAATACCATATGATATCACTTACATAGAGAGTCTAAAATATGACATGAATTTATCCACAAAACAGAAACAGACTCACAGACATAGAGAACAGACTTGTAGTTGCCAAGGGGGAGGGGTGGGGGAAGGATGGAGTGGGAGTTTGAGGTTAGCAGATGCAAACTATTATACATAGAATGGATAAACAACAAGATCCTCCTGTATAGCACCAGGAATTATATTCAATATCCTATGATAAACCATAATGGAAAAGAATATGAAAAAGAATGTATATATATGTATAACTGACTCACTTTGCTGTTCAGCAGAAATTAACACAACATTGTAAGTCAACTACACTTCAATAAAATAAATTAAAAATTAATTATTATGGAATCTAAAAAAAAAATTGTTCTGAAGAACCTAGGGGCAGGACAGGAATAAAGACACAGACGTAGAGGATGGACTTGAGGACACGGGGAGGGGGAAGGGTAAGCTGGGACGAAGAAAGAGAGTGGCATGGACATATATACACTACCAAATGTAAAATAGATAGCTGGTGGGAAGCAGCCGCATAGCACAGGGAGATCAGCTGGGTGCTTTGTGTCCACCTAGAGGGGTGGGATAGGGAGGGTGGGAGGGAGGGAGATGCAAGAGGGAAGAGATATGGGAACATATGTATATGTATAACTGATTCACTTTGTTATAAAGCAGAAACTAACACACCATTGTAAAGCAATTATACTCCAATAAAGATGTTAAAAATAAATAATTAATTAATTTTTAAAGACCAAAATAGAAATACATAGGGCCAGTGGCCAAAGAACTCCAGTGGTTCTCAAATTTTAAAGTGCATGAGAATCACCTGAAGTACCTGCTAAAAGGACAAATGTGTGGGCCCCGCACTCAGAGATTCTGAACCTGCATTTTAAATACACACCCTAGATGACATTCCTGTCAGTGGACCATGGGTCATACTTGGAGACACCCTGAACTAGATAAAATCAAGCTGCTGGGAGAGAGAAAGGAAATGAGTGAGTGGAGATAACAGCAGTAGAACATCTGTCCGGCACCAGCAGCAAGGAAATGACACTCAAGCAGCTGGCCTCGTCAGCATGGGCTGCCTTTCTTCCCCTCCCTCTTGTGTGAGCCAATCCCTGGGGGCTTAACCCCAAGGGACTGGTGATGGAGATTGACAACAGCCATCTGGGGAGTGCATCTGTGGATAGGAAGCCCCCAGAGGCATCTTCTTCACAAGGCTGCTGGGAGTGTGATGCCTCCCATGGTCCTGAGCTTGATGTGATCGCCCTAACTCCCAGTCAGCTTCCTGGGGTTGGGCTGTGGGTTTGGGGGAAGTGGGCTATGAAGAGAGTGAAGATGACATATGTGGGACATTATCAGAAGCACATGCTGGAGTCTGACCCGATGAGAGAAGAATGGATGGAATCATCTCTCAGCATATCTCCTGGTAGCCCCCCTCAGTGTGCAGATGGTCCAGGATTATAGCCATAAAATGCTGTCATCCCTCCAGTGCCTGCTTTGCCCTTGTCTCCTTTGGTCCCTGCTTCTCGTCTGTACATCAACAGCTGGACCGTTTTCTGGCGTCATGTGCACCACTTGGAGGAACTTTTTAACAGCGATGGCTGTGATTGTAGGCAGACATGACTTAGTCTCAAGCTTGTCCTTAGGCCTGTCTAATGGCATTCTCAACCCTGCCTCTCCAGGCAGAGAAGTCTACCTCTTTGTGAATGGAATAGAGCCACCCCAGTCAAGAATGGACTGGGCTCCTTTCTACGGTTATTTATCCAGGCACCGTTCCCCTAACGGCCCAGAACACCAACAGGAGCTTGGATTCACTGGCCCCTTCCGAACATGTAGAATGGCCTGGTTTCCTAAGGACAAGGAAGGTTTTTCAGATTTAGACAAACAGACCAAGCATATTTGTGGGTATCCAGGTAACAAACCCAGTTTGAAACTCCTCTGACAGCATAATTCATAGCCCCAGACAGAAATGCTAATGTGAACACAGATGCTCCAAGGAACCAACTACAGTGGAAAAGATTAAGAGATGGTCCCAGATAGAATTCTGTCTAGAAATCATTTGATTCTCCAACAGGGCCTTTTTTCACAAATGTGAATATTTTCCTGTAAAGAAAAAAAGAAAAAGAATGGCAGAGAATTCAGAGACACAAATATGTCAGGCTTATTGATAATCAGTCAAGTTGTCTGTCTGTCCTTAGGAGCTGCTTGAAGTCAGATGTTTGGTGCCGATTGTGTGTGATGTGTAAGCCAGAGTGTGCAAACCTGAGGGTCTCCACATGTGTCTCTGGGACTGGGTCTCTGAGCTTGTTTGAATGAGACTCAGCGCAGCTGCATCTCCCATGGTGCAGAGCAGCCCAGGCAGGCTGACAGAGCCATTCTTCTCTCTAAGTAATGTGTTTGCTTAAGCATGAACATTAGTGTCAGAAGCGCTTAGTGCAAAGCAACCTTTCAGGGGTGAAGCAGTCATTGCCAAGTCTAATTCGTTATGTCTGTTCGTCTGGGGTTAGGGGTAAGGTTAGGCAATTCTTGTATTTTCTAAGGAAGTTGAAAAGATAAAAAAAGGAAAAGGACACTATAAAATCATCTTTGGGGGTGAGTCCAGCTGTGCAAATCCCACCATCTTGCACTGGGAATGCCTTCCTGAAGAACTGAACAATAGCTCTTGTTTTGTGGGCCAGATCCTCTTGCTCTCATCAGCCCTGTCTCCTGAAATGAGCGAAATGAAAGTTATTTTACACCCGACCTTGCACAAAGCTAATGTGCCTAATTAGCGGAAGATCTGCTTCTAGGATAGGAATCTGATTTTAATCAGTAGAGTCCCATCTTTCAGAGATGAGGGCACATCTTGGGCAGACTGTGTATTTTTTCTTGTCTTTCTCACAGTAGCAATGCACGTGAACTGAACTGTGGATCCCCTCGCCCTGTTGCCAGCAGGGCCAGAGTCATTCACTTCGGACGGAGGCAGCTGGCTAGTGCAGAGCTGGGGGCATCTAACTGGGCCACACAGCCCCAGGCTCACAACCTGCTGGCTGGTTCATGCACACTGGGCTTCGGCTTAAGAAGGGGCTAGAGCTAAGACAGCCCTACGAAGCCATCTTGTTTTATCTTTGTCTTTGGGATAGTTAATATATGGACCCGGTACAATCCAGGTCTCCTTCCCTCCGCTGTACCCACTGTTCCTCCCCAGAATCAGCATCTATTATCAGCTTCTTGTGTGGTGGTCCACTCAACGGTGTACAATGGCAGGGTGATGGGAGAGAGAGGGTGCAGGCAATTAGGGGGTACGCTGCTTCAGAGAATATAAAAACAATAATAAAACTGACAAGCCAGTCTGCTGCTTATTATCACCCATGCTGACAATTTAAACAGCGTCGGTAATAAAATACTCCTCCCTACAAGCTCTGAACAATTGTTTCTATTGTTGTGGCCCCTGACACAGGTGGACTCAGCCACAGGTGTTCCTTTTGAAAGAATGTTTGTGACAGCTTAAAATCATCCAAGATCCCTTCCGCATGTTTTGTGTCCCCGACTCCTGTGATACAACACACTCTTGAATGTAAACAGATTTGAAATAAGCAAAGATAGCACAGCGATTGTCTAGACAAAGAAACAGAACATGTGTGATTTCAATTCTATTTGATCATGAGGAGTTTTCATTTGTGTTTGAAATTTAAGACAATGGAACAGATTGCAAACTACATGTTGTAATATTTTTGTTTAGGTGCAAATTTCAGTTCATACCTGAAATATTTTACTGAATTCAAAGATCTCCAAGATTTAAATTTATTCTTGATGAAAATTATTCATTGTTTAAAAACTAAGGACCCTGAGAGAGGGTGTCTCTTTCAATTTTGTGCCTCACCCTACTCCCAGCTGTGCCTAGTAAGCTATGGGGAAATCCAAAGACACATCTGCTGACACTCTGACCTGCAGCATCTGGGGCACTTACACCTAACCTAAGCTTGGCCTACCAGGTACAGCAGAATTCCACCTGGAATGTTGAATCTGGAGCAAGTAACTCAAAGATGGAAGGATAGTTTGGAATCCATCCTTGTAGAAGTGGTGATGGTGCCAGGAGCAGTATCCGGTGCCCAGCAGCAGAGATGTCTAACCAGACAGTGATTTTGGCTGGAAGTCTGGCCTTCTTACATACCTTGGTTTCTCCTTGTTTGTCAGCTGGGCTTGCGGTTGACTCTCTGAGCTCCCTGATATCCTTCTAGCGAATTCCTTCTCTGCTTAAGTTAACCAGAGTCAGTGTGTCATTTGCAGTCAAAAACTCTTACTGGTATTCCTAATTCAGAAGAATAAGTTGAGGATGAACTTTGAAGCCCAGGATAATTGTGTACAGCAGACAAAAAAGAGCCCTAAAAATGTAGAGCGGTGGCCTTACTAGAAATGTCAAAGCATCAACTTGTCAAAGACCATAAATCACACCAACTGTCCCTAACCACCATGGCCAGATCTTAGTAGATCCAGCAAGACAAAAACCAGAGGATCTCTTTGATTTGAGAGATTTTCATAGAGCTTACTCCATTTAAAATAAATTAAGGCAAAAAACATCTAGATAAGAGTTATGGTTAAGGAAAAAAATAAAGTAGAAATAATAGAGGAACAGAAGGTACCTTGTCAACAAAAGTCTGAAAGCAAAGTTAAAAATGTCTCATCCAACCATTTATTTTTAATTGCTTGTTCTGCTCTGAATACTCTTGGATCAAAAGAATGGAAATCTCCTCAGTAAGCCGCAGATAAATGTTAATTCCAAAACATACTACAGGAATGGGTGACATTCAGTATAAGAATCCATTTCAACATCTACTCATTTCCTATATATATATATATATATATATATTTTTTTTTTTTTTTTTGCCGTACGCGGGCCTCTCACTGTTGTGGCCTCTCCCATTACGGAGCACAGGCTCTGGACGCGCAGGCTCAGCGACCATGGCTCATGGGCCTACCTGCTCTGTGGCATGTGGGATCTTCCTGGACCGGGGCACGAACCTGTGTCCCCTGCATCGGCAGGCGGACTCTCAACCACTGTGCCACCAGGGAAGCCCTCCAATATTATTGATTCTCTTCTTACATCCATTGTAGTTACAGCAAACACCCAGCTTCTGTATTAGGTTCTATGACTTTGAGTAAGTTCTTAAAAATCTCTAGACTGAGGTTCCCTCCTTTTTCTATCGGGATGGCGATATCCTCTTGGGAAGACTGAGAAAGTTTAGGTAAAGCACCTAATACAGTGCCTGTCACATAGTACATTCCCTCAGGCTTCAGTAAGCACCTGCTAAGGACCAAGAACTATTTGAGGTATCAGAAAGCTCCTCCTGTATTTGCTGTCTTCCTTCTGCTACTTGCTAAGATGTGATTGGATGGTCTTTCTAAATACCAGGATGAATAGCCACAAGTACCAGGTTCCTCAGCCTATCTCTTACCTGCTCTTCCCTTGTGCAGGCATGCACGCGTGAGCACACGCACCTGCACACACACACACACACACACACACACACACACACACACTCGCTCACCTCTAATTCAGGGACTCCAGTACAGCTTAGGAAAAGTCAGCTCCATCTGTCAGTCCCAGCAAACACCTCCTGCTTCTGCAAAGCTGCCTCCACCACTCTGACTCATCTAGGTCTGTTCATTTATGGTATGTCCTCATGGCATCACGTGTGTTTCCTTCACTATGCTTACTACTAAATAATTATATCTGTAATCACTATGCAACTCCTTCCTGATTTACCCCCAGACTCCATTGGGAAGAGGGTCCATCACTGTCTCTCTGATTTCTGTACACATACCTCTTAGTCTAATACCTGGTACCTGAAATATATTGCTTGAATAAATGGAAAACAGCTCTTGAAACCCCACATCTTTACAGAATCTTCTGGGATTCAGGCTCTCCATAGTCCCTCCTCTGTGCAACTCTCTTTAAACCCTAAAAATGTCAATGTTTGCCCCTATCGTTCCAGGGCAGTAAACATACACTGCATGTAGTTACTCAACTTAATTCAGGTTCCAACTTGAAGTCCATAAGGGATGGCCTAGATAAGTGGACTCAGATGAATATTTTGGCACTTCATTCAACAGACATTTGTTTAAATATTTGTTCAAATATCATAGAGGGGAGGCCGAGGACTTCGCAGGGGCCCATTGACCACTGGAAAGAGCTCTGCCTCACCTTGCAGTTCAACTCTGGTCCCAAACTAACATACTGCAGCCCACAAAAAAATTCTTACAGCTAAGCAGAACCACCACTTTTAGAAGGCAGTTTAGAGACCATCAGCCTTTCTTTGATTATTCTCTTTGGAAGCCTCATTGCCCCAGCCCAAACAATTTACCAAATTATTCCTTCTAATCACACATGGTAATCTCCCTGAGAGGGCTCCTGGTGAACACAATTTGTTCCATCTTATTACATTTCTAGAGATGCTTCAGGACCCATTTTAGACTGACACCTCATTACGTGCCCATCTGGCTCACTCTTTAATTTGGCTCCTGGGTTCATTATACCAATTATTTGGGATTCATAATAAAGAATGTGTGTGTTAGTTAAATATGCTCATGCCACAGCCAGAAATCTCAATCCTGGGAAGATAAAAAGTACAAATAAGGGGGGGAAATCTGTATGCCTTAAGATGTTCTTTGCAGTGTCTTTTTTTGACGGGGGGCAGTGAGAGATTATTTGATCATTAAGGGTTCCCCCTGAGGGTGAGGAAATACATATATAGCAAGGAATCGGCTATAACTGTGGGAGCTGGCTAGGCAAGTCTAAAATACATAGGGCAGGCTGTGAGTAAGGGCAGTCTATCAGGAAGGGCAGGCTGGAAACTCAGGCAGGAACCGAGGCTGCAGTTCAAAGCAGAATTCCTTCTTCTTCACGGAAACCTCAGTTTTGCTCTTAAGGCCTTTCAAATTATCTGATTGCATAGGATATACCCAGATTATCGAGGATAATCTCCTTTACATAAAGTTAGCTGATTGTTAGGTGTTAAGCATGTCTACAAAATACTTTCACAGCAACACCTAGAACAGCATTTGATTTAACAACTAGGTTTAACCTAACCAAGTTAATACATAAAACTGTTACTTTTCCTGTTATAAAAATAATTATAGAAAAATAGGCAGGACAAAAAAAAATTGCCTAGAATTCTACATACAGACAACCACTGTTAACACTTTGCTGTGTTTTAATGAATGCCTTCTAGTTTTGTCTTTCTAGCAATTTATTCATTTATAATAGCAGGAAAAAATGGAAATAAATGAAATCCTTAACAATAAGGGAATAGTCATGGGAATTGCAGTATATGCATATGAAGAAAATTATGCAAGTCCTTAAAAGTTACAGTTATGAAAACTGTATCAACCTGAAACAATACTTCAAGTGAAAAAAGCACAGTACAAAATTATATCCCCACCCTGACTGGGATTACAACTAGGTAAAAATTGTGAAACATGGTAATTTGAACTAGAAGGCAACAAAAAATGATGCAGCAGGGAGGGAGGGATGAATTGGCAGAGCATAGAGGATTTTTAGGGAAGTGAAACTATTCTGTATGATACTATAATGGTAGATCTATATATTTGTCAAAACCCATAGAATGTATAACACCAAGAGCAAACTATGTGAGGTGACATATGTAACTATATAATGTAAACTATGGACTTTGGGCAGTAATGACGTGTTAGCGTAGGTTTATTGATTGTAACAAATGTACCACTCTGGTGGTGGATGTTGATAACAGAGGAGGCTATGCATGTGTGGGGGGCAGGGAGTATATGAGAACTCTCTGTACTTTCTGCTCCGTTTTACTGTGAACCTAAAACTGCTCTGAAAAATAAAGTCTATTACAAGAATAATAACACAGCAAATGTCAGTGCCCACCCCAGATCCTGCCAGTACTTACGATTTTATGTGCCCTGAATGAGCACCTCAGACTGCTGCCAGCGCCCACGACTCTGCCTGGGGACTTTCTCTGTCCTCTACAGACATTCTGCCCGAGCAAGGGGCAAAATTAAATTGCTGGAGAATTAACATTCTCCTGGGAACAGTCCTCAGCCAGCAACTGATGAAAGTGGCTGGGTATATACCTGGCCCCTCAGGCAAGACATCCTGGAGGTAGGAGCTGCATCCTGGTTCGAAGAGCACCCCTGTCAGATGAAAGGCCAGCGGCAACCTGCTCTAATTCATGCTCTTTTGGCTTCCTTCCTTCCTGTCTCACTGTCCCACTTCACTGAAGTTTCCTCATCTCCTAAATTAACTACTTGCCTTGTCTTGGTTTGGTTCTGGGGCATACGTTTTCAACAGGGGTGACAGAGTTCCAAAGGGGTGAAACTTGGTTATCTGGGTGAGGATGTTAGTGTGCTGTGTGTATATCTATGCTTTATACATAAAGTGTACATTATACCAAAAGAAGTACAGATATACACACAGTACACTAACAAATTTACAATATATCTCAGGTATTAAAAATTCTTGGGGGAGCCCAGAAATAAACCATGCACTTAAGGTCAATTAAGCTACAACAAAGGAGGCAAGGATATACAATGGAGAAAAGACAGTCTCTTCAATAAGTGGTGCTGGGAAACTGGACAGCTAAATGTAAAAGAATGGAATTAGAACATTCTCTAACACCATATACAAAAATAAACTCAAATTGGATTAAAGACCTACATATAAGATCGGATACCATAAAACTCCTAGAGGAAAACATAGCAGAACACTCTGACATAAATTGTAGCAATATGTTTTGGGATCTATCTCCTAAAACAAAGGAAATAAAAGCAAAAATAAACAAATGGGACCTAATTAAACTTAAAAGGTTTTGCAAAGTAAAGGAAACCATTGCCAAAACAAAAAGACAACATACTGAATGGGAGAAAGTATATGCAAGTGATATGACCGATAAGGGGTTAATAGCCAACATATATAAACAGCTCATAAAACTCAACACCAAAGAACAAACATCCCGGGCTTCCCTGGTGGCGCAGTGGTTGAGAGTCCGCCTGCCCATGCAGGGGACACGGGTTCGTGCCCCGGTTCGGGAAGATCCCACATGCTGCGGAGCGGCTGAGCCCGTGAGAGGCCCGCATACCGCAAAAAAAAAAAGAACAAACATCCCAATTTAAAAATGCGCCAAAGAACCAAATAGACATTTTTCCAAAGAGGAACTGCAGATGGGCAACAGGCACATGAAAAGATGCTCAACATCACTAATCATCAGGGAAATGCAAATAAAACCACAGTGAGATACCACCTCACACCTGTCAGAAAGGCTATTGTCCAAATACAAAAACCAAATGTTGGTGAGGACATGGAAAAAAGGGAACCCTCGTACACTGTTGGTGGGAAGGTAATTTGCTGCAGCCACTGTGAAAAAAAGTATGGACATTTCTCTAAAAAACTAAAAATAGAACTACCATATGACCCAGTAATTCCACTCCTGGGTATATATCTGAAAAAAACAAAAACACTAATTCAAAAAGATACATGTACCCCAATGGTCATAGCAGCCTTATTTACAATTGACAAGATATGGGGACAACCTAAGTATCCATCAACCGATGAATAAATAAAGAAGATGGGGTATATATATGTATGTGTGTGTGTATATATATATATATATATATATATATATATATACACACACACACACACACACACAATGGAATACTACTCAGCTATAAAAAAGAATGAAATGTTGCCATTTGCAGCATCATGGATGGACTTGGGGGGCATTATGGTAATTAAAATAAGTCAGACAGAGAAGACAAATACTGTATGATATCACTTATTTGTGGAACCTAAAAAATACAACACACTAGTAAATATGACAAAAGAGAAACAGACTCACAGATGTAGAGAGCAAACTAGTGGTTACCAGTGGGGAGAGGGAAGGGGGGAGGGACAATATAGAGGTAGAGGATTAAGTGGTACAAACTATTAGGTTTAAAATAAGCTTCAAGCAGCTGCATAGCACAGGGAGATCAGCTCAGTGCTTTGTGTCCACCTAGAGGGGTGGGATAGGGAGGGTGGGAGGAAGACCCAAGAGGGAGGGGATATGGGGAGATATGTATACACATAGCTGATTCACTTTGTTATACAGCAGAAACTAACCCAACATTGTAAAGCAATTATACTCCAATAAAGGTGTTATATATAAAAAAAAGAAAGCCTATCCTATTTTCCCCCTAAAAAAATAAAATAAAATAAGCTTCAAGGATATATCGTACAACACAGGGAATATAGTAAATATTTTATAGTAACTATAAATGGAGTATAACCTTTAAAAATTTTGAATCACTATATTGTGCAAGTGTAATTTATATAATAGTATACATCAACTATACTTCAATAAAAATATATATATTAAAAAATATGAAAAAATTCATGGGGAAGTGGGTGATTAGGAAAAAATGTCTCAAAAATTCCTGAGGGGGTCAATTTAAAATAAAAAAAAAGCCTGGGGGAATGGGAGCTTCCCCCCCCATTGGGGGAACCCAAGCCAAGACAAATGAAAACATTTCTTAGAATGACGGATCAAATATAAATTTTGACCTCTAATTCTTTTTTACTTCAAATAGTTATGTGATATGTACAATAATAATAATAAAATAATAGTTTAAAAAACAGAAAAACACATGGGCCTGGCCTACAAGGTACTTCTGACCTGGAGATAAGCACCTACTGTCACATGACTGGTGAGCCCTGTTGATCTCAACCTTTTCGCTGCTACTTATAATTAGCTAACCACCTACTTCCTGTCCCCATCCCCACCCCCCATCATTTCATCTCCCTTTCCTGACATTCTGGGCAGAATCATTTTGGATTAAGAGCTAGAATCAGAGTTTCTTCCTTTTGTTTTTTTCCAGCAGGAAGAGAAAAAGGCTAAGCGTACACAGAAGCTCTGTCTTTCTGAGAGTTAACAGGGGTATGAAGAGTGTGAGAATGGAAGAAAG
This sequence comes from Monodon monoceros, assembly GCF_005190385.1. Taxonomy (NCBI): domain Eukaryota; kingdom Metazoa; phylum Chordata; class Mammalia; order Artiodactyla; family Monodontidae; genus Monodon; species Monodon monoceros. The sequence goes on from NW_021703778.1 coordinate 134,850,007, forward strand.
GGTCAGGAAACCCTACCTAGCAGGTGAGGAAGAAAGAGGCCCTGGTCATGCCCAGGCTGGAGGGAAGCCGCGGAGGATCTGCCTGAGTCCCCTGCACTTTCACGGCAAGGGCAGGAGGTGAAGCAGCCACTGGGGAAGCTTGGAAGGCAGGCTGTGTCTAGTCTGGACTCCGGAGGGTAATGGCAGGCTCTGGGAGCGCTCAGTGTCATGTGTAGAAAGACTCTAGCTGCAGAAACCTGAATATTGTGAAGGGCTTCGGGAAGGCTGAGGAACCAATAAGGTGGTTACAACCAGCCATGGGTATTTGGCAGCCAAAGCAAAGAGATCAAGTCAGTTCCACATCATTAATCACCAGCACAAGGCCCTACATTCTTGAAACTGGCCCAAGGAAGATTTTCTTTTATAGTATTTATAAAAATGCTAGTCAAAGTGCTCCATTGTCATATCTCATTTTAAAATAAGGCCAAAGATTGGTGACCATCATTGTTCCAACTTTGCTCCTGGGTAAGAAGGGGGCCCAGGGCTCTCACCCAGGCCAGACTGGGCTTCAGGAGCTCAGCTGGATCCAGGGAAGGCAGGGCTGGCTGCGGGAGGAGGGAGCTATTGCACAAAGGCATATTCTCACACGTCTGGAGCCGAAGTAGTAGCAAACTAGACAGACTCTCAAAGTCCCTTTCTTACCCCTCTGATTCAGTAGGCTTTATTATCTAATATAAGCGCCCAAGATACTTTCTCCTTGTAAACTAGCCCTTGGAGAAGCTTGTAAAGCTTTTGTGACACACGAGGTAAAATTCCACTCTGTTCAAAGTGCAGCGTTTGTGGAGAGTAAGTCAGAGTGATTTCCAGCTTTTCCAGCAAATGCCCTTGGCTGTTAAATGATCTAAACTTCTGTTTCCCACCCAAAGATGAAACTGAGGAGCTCATCTGAAGACATATAGTTTTAATAATAAAAATACCTCTCCTTTGTTGAGAGCTTACTAAGTGACTCTTAACGTGGATTATTTTATTCCCACAACAACACTTTGAGGTTATTGTGAGGTTATTGGTGCCTATTGTACAGATGGGAAAACTAATGATCAGGGAGGTCAAGCAATTTGCCCCAAGACCACATTGCTAGTAAATGGAGTAGTTATCTTAACTCTGTAACTACACTTCCTCTCAAAGAGGAAGAACACTAGCTTTATCAGAAGCGTTACTTCCTGTGTGGTCAAAGGAAGACCTTTGACCACAGAGGTTACCTCAGCATGCACTTGAGATGGGAGCGTTCAGAAGATCAAAGAATGGCAGTAGACCATTTAGTGTATTTACTCTGTGACTCTCCATAGTACCCTTTGGCTTAATAAAGGGCTCCCTAAGTACCTGAACTTCCTCTCAGGGAGGACCGGCTGCTTGAAAAAAGTAGGTTGAACTCTAAGACTTTGCAACACACTGGAAAACATCCTTAGGTTACCTTCCAGTGTGTGCTTTATAAAGGATTATAGTGTCATGAAAGGAGCTCCCTCGTCCTGACAAACACTTTTCAATGTACCCATCTTCGGGTATCCAATCTCAAAAGTCTCATCCACTTCTGCAACCTTAGGTCCCTGGATAACTTCAAACCCTCTTTCTCTACTTGTTTCCAAGATGGCCACCATCATGTCCTTCCCTCTCTTTGGGTTCATCCCATCCCCTCAGAGAGGTAGAGTCTATTCCTTCACTCCTCTTATAAGTGGGCCTTAATGACTTGCATGACCAATAGAAAGCAGTGGAAATGATGTTCTCTGACTTTCAAGTCCAGGTCAAAAGAAACCTTGCTGCTTCCATCTGCGTCACTTGGAATAATCGCTCTTGAAAGGGAGTTACCATGTAATGAGTGTGATTATTCTGTGAGAAGCCCAACCCACATTGAGAGGCCCTGGGGGAGAGAAAGGTTCCAAGGAACACCAGCCGCCACACGTGTGGGTGAAATAGATATCTTGGAAGTGGACCCTCCAGTCCCAGACACCGCCTAGCTCAAAGCCAAACCATCCAGCCAAACCCTTCTTGAATTCTTGACCCCCAAAATTATGGGGCAAGATAAAAAGTTATTTTAAACTGTTCAGTTCGGGGATAGTTTTTCATGTAACAACAGTTATACTGAAACCAACATGTAAACATTCTCAAGTCTCTTGTAGCTTAAGAAACAACAATAACAAAACAAACAAAAAACACTACATCTTCTTTAGCTACTCTAAATCTCTTCCCCTTTGTTCATGCCTAAATGTTGAGTGGTCTTCAACAGATTTCTCTACCTTCTCCTTTCCCACTCACTCCCCTGCCCACTTTTGTCAAGCTTCTCACCTCTTCTGAAATTGCAAACAATCCTCACAGCTTTGTTATTACCGACCCCCTTTTGCCATTATCGTACTTGGCTTCCCTGCAATCTCTGACATTTGTCTGCTTCCCCTTGGAAATGCCCCCATCCCCTGGGCTTCTTCTTTCTCAATGATTCTTCCTTCTCAGCATCATTCTTCTTCATCTGCTGGCATCTTAAAGGGGTTGGGTTCCCTAGGGTTCTGCCTTCAAATTTCTTCTCATGCTACACACTCTCTCTGATTGTCAGATGTGCCTTGAAGATGGTATCGTGTTTATTAAATCCACCAGAGTGAATCAGAAAGTGAAATTTAAATTAAATTTCAATATTTCAAAAACAACAATATTACAATAGCCAAGAGGTGGAAGCAACCCCAATGTCCATCAGCTGATGAACAGGTAAACAAAATGTGATGTATAAATATAACGGAATAGTATTCAGCCTTTACAAGGAAGGAACTCTCATCACATATTACAGCTTGAAGGAACCTTGAGGACATTATGCTAATTGATATAAGCCAGTCATAAAAAGACAAGTACAGTGTGATTTCCTTTCTATGAGGTATCTAAATTAGTGAAATTCATAGAAATAGAAAGTAGAATGATGGCTACCAGGGGCTGAGGTGAGGTGGGGAAAGGGGAATTATCATTTAATGAATATAGAATTTCAGTAAGGTGGAAAAGTTCTGGAGACTTGTTTCACAACAACGTGAATATACCTCACACCACAGAACTGTACACTTAAAAATGGTTAAGATGGTAAATTTTACGTTGTGTGTTTTTTTCCACAATAAAAAAAATGCAAAACACAAGAGGGAGGGGAGGTGGGGGATGGATGGAGTGGGAGTTTGTGGTTAGCAGATGTAAACTAGTATATATAAAATGAATAAACAAGGTCCTACTGTATCACACAGGGAACTATATTCAATTTACAAAAAGTACATGAAGTGGTGAAAATCACAAAAAAAATGCAAAACAAAAAGATAACTCTTTAAGACAGTAACAAGTTGTATATCAATACTTTGAATAGTCTTTACTTTTCAAATGTCCATTAATACCCAGTTCTTCAAAAACAGGGATACAATTATGTCCCACTAAGGGACAGCCTTGGATAACCTTGGATGAAGCAGCATATTATGTAACCCTGGCATTTCCTCATTTGAAGAAGATAACATCCTTGTTTAAATACTTTTTGGGGTTCATGGAATTACAGAGCTGGAAAAACTTAGAGATGATGTAGTTCTATTTCATTGTGTCTCACAAAAGTCCATCGGAGTTGCAGGGTCCAAATGTTAGACGATGTAACTGAGGAAGATTGAGTCCTACTGATTTCCTTCCCGATCTATCCACCAGCTCTTCCTTTTTCCTGTACCACATTATCTTTACTGAAGGAATGGGTAGTGGAGAAAAGGAAGGAACAGAGGAAGAAAGACCCCTGAAAACAATAAGAGCAAACGATGTGTTGATGCTTCTATATCATTCTAAAAGATGATAGAATGGTGTATAGTTGTGAAATATTTACACCCCCCCCCCAGCTGACATTATCTTGCACTTAGCTCATGGCACAACTTTTTGTTTTTCTACTTTTAAGAACAGGAAAACATGAAACAGAGGAGCGTTTCTGAAAAATCCTCATCAGTATTTAGAAGGTGACCAGACATTCAAAAGATCCAAAGTAGTTCTCACCAGAACCTCGTTGCCAATATCCTGGCACCTAGGTAGTCAATAGAGCAAAGCAAAATGTGATGAGCAAAGAAAGAGCTAAGAGCATAACACAAAGGTGGAAATATTTATCGGCTGTTCTATGCAAAAACTTTCTCAGGAACAGTAGTAGAGTACTGTAGGAAGCTATGGAATTTTACACAAGACGCTTTAAGACTGCTGTTTTGGATCCCCTGTCTTTTAAGCAGCATGGGATTAAACCAGTATAACAAGGACGTTGTGATGATCCCAAACTGATGATATCAGAATGTTAGTAGCTGCCCGTAAGATGTGCTGCAAATAATGAGCATGATGAGGCAAAGTCAAGATTATGATCCAGGGGAGCACATGGCTAGCTCTGGTTACCTCTACCTATCAAAACTACAAGACTGCTGCTCATCTCTGCCCTGGCTCTTGTTTGTGTTGAACTGAACGTATCCCTGGTTCAAGAGCATCGGTTTTTCTCTGCCTTGCAAACAAGGGGAAGCTGAGGCTGCATTTATACAATACACCACAGTCTTGATTGCTGAAAGGCAGAAGACAATGTACATAGACTCTCCCTGCCAACGCTGGGCTCACATTTCCTTTCTCATTTTTCTCATTAAGGTTAGGAATGAATCATTTGTACTTAGTTAAAGGAGAGGAGGATTCTTTGCCAATACATTCATGTAACTATTCCAAATCTGAAACTGTTCCCAGACATAAGGTTTGTGAAGGCTAAGACATCTGAGCTGTTCTCCCACCCACCTAGCCAAGCCCCCTTTTTCTGCCTCACTTCCAGGAGCCCTATTATGGTGTGTGCACATCAGAAAAATGTCTGGAAATGATGAGTTACATTACCACCGTTTCTCAATTTTTCAAAGAAAAAATATCTGAATGACTTCACAGTGGTTTGTCTCTTTTCACTTGACTATGAACTATAATGCAATTTTGCACTCAATCTTTTTTAAAGCTATATATTTAATAATACCCATATTGGGCATCAACTATGTTTCAGGTACTGTACTAACTGCTTTATATACATTTTCTAATTTAATCTTCACATTAAAGAAAATATTTTATAGATGAGAAAAACCAAAGCCAAAAGAGTTCAAGGAGCTGGTCCAAATCCACACAGCAAGCAAAGAGTGAAATCAAGGGCTCAAAACTAAGTGTCTGATGCCAAACAGACAGATCTAGCTACACAGTTAGAATTGCTCTGTATAGATTTAAGGGAAATTATATACACATAGTGAATGTAGAATTTCTACTTAGACTTTAGCCAGTGTCTAATCTGACACTGACAGATACAGATACCAACATGTATCCAATTTTTTTTACCATTTCTGCCAATGGAATCAGGTTACCAGTCCCTTCTATTATTTGCATTTAATCCTATACATGTGTCACATGACTACCTGTGATGGTTAATTTTATGTGTCAACTTGGCTGGGCCACAATGCCCAGATATCTGATCCAACATTATTCTGGATGTTTCCGTGAGGGTGTTTTTAGACAAGATTAACATTCAAATCAATGGACTTTGAGTAAAGCAGATTTCCCTCCATAACATGAGTGGTCCTCAACCAATCAGTTGAAGGCCTGAATAAAACAATAGACTGACCTCTGAACAAGAGGAAATTCCATCAGCAGGCAGCTTTCAGACTTGGACTTCAGATTTTGGACCAGCAGCCTCCATAACTGCATGAACCAATTTCTTGAAATAAATCTCTCTATATATATAGATGTACTTTTTTTTTTTTTTTTTTTTTTGCGGTACGCGGGAGTCTCACTGTTGTGGTCTCTCCCGTTGCGGAGCACAGACTCTGGACTTGGAGGCTCAGCGGCCGTGGCTCACGGGCCCAGCTGCTCCGCAGCATGTGGGATCTTCCCGGACCGGGGCATGAACCTGTGTCCCCTGCATCGGCAGGCAGACTCTCAACCACTGCGCCACCAGGGAAGCCCAGATGTACATTTTTATTGATTCTGTTTCTCTGGAGAACCCTGACTAATATACCCCTATATGCCATAAGTCATAATGTATATCTAAACAACCACAGGCCAATGTGAGAAATATTCTTAATATTGGAAATCCTCAAAACCAGTGGTTTAGAGCTGATTAAAAATACAAAGCCTGGGCCCCACCTAAGACTTACTGAATTAGACTCCCTAGGAATAGAACCCGAGCACGTCTATTTTTTTTTAAGCTCCACACTGATTGTGACATCAATTTCTGGTTAAAATATAACTGCATTGTATGAAACTAGAAACATGGGGTATTAGTCAGGGTAGACAAGGTTGTGCTGTGGTAACAAACAACTCAGAAATCTCAGTGTTCATGCTACATGACCAACGCTGGTTGGTGGAAGGGTCTTCTGTTCATGATAGCTGTCATTCACTCTGTGTATCAGAGTTCTGTAGGAAACAGATGACATACTCAAATAATTAATTAAGTACAGCTTAATAAACAGACTATTTACAAGAGGTGAGGGATAAGGTTGAGGGAAATCAACAAAAGAAGGTACTAACCCTAGGGCCAATGACAGCAGCTCCCAAAACCTGAGGAGAGCAGATGCTACCCGAGAGGAGCTGGAGATATTTGGTAGAGGAATGCAACCAGCCCGTGGAGACCTGGAAGGGAGGGAGTGAGAGAATAAATATCCCATCACCACTCTCCTTCTGCCCTCTGATGTCTGGCCAGTACCTCTCATTAGTCAAACCCAACCAGAAGACAGAGGACAGGGGGTCTGCTGCTATAGTCCATAAAAGGCAGCCTCCCAGGGCACAGAGTATCATGGATAGGGTGGAATCTGTAGAGGTAAGTATAAAATATCTAGCACACTCTGGAACCCAGGCTGCCGCCACCTTGAATATTGACAGTCAACATGGTAGAAGGGAAGAAAATGAGGAAAAAACCTAAACTGGCTTTTAAGCTTCAGCCCAGAAGCGCTCTGCCCACTTAGGCTTACATTTCATTGACCTATGCAAATCACATAGCCAAGCCTGACTTCAAAGGATGGAGCAGCAGTGGGGAGATACAATTCTCCAGGGAGGGCAAGTGAATTTTGGTGACAGTAAAACATTCAAGGCAGGTGAAGTGGACGTCTGAGAGTCAGGTGAGAGGAAGACTTGTTTTTTACTACATTTTTTCTCTTTTGAATTTTGCAACCTATTAAATACATTGCCTACTCAAAACAATAAATAAGAGTTAAAATGATACACTTGAAACTGATATGTTGTACATCAACATTATGTTTAAATTTTTAAAATAAATTTTTAAAAAACTTTAATGAAACTACTGTGATAGGTCCCTGTAGTCACCATTTGTCCTTCTTTTTGGCTGCCCAGCATCTGAACCACTCACCTTACGAGGAAGAGTTAACCTCTCACTGTAGAAACTGAATATGCCAGACACTAGCTTTTCCTGCCTCCTTTGCTGCTAGGACATTGACACATGATCAAGTTTCTGCCAGTCAGGTGCAGCTGCCCCAGACTTTAAATTGGAGACTAGAGATACGAGAAGGGACTGAACCAAATACCTCCTGGTGATGAGTGGTAGCTGGAACGGCAGCTACATCCAATTTCCAGAGTCATCAGGGAAAGTAGCAACACCCAAGGTTTCAATTCTGGTGATTCAAGGAAAGCCATCACCAATGTCTCCCACCCAGCAGCAGCAGGGTGTGCTCATAGAACTAGTTCCATGGCATGATTTTCAGCTTTTCTTTTGATGTGTATCCTCTAAACTTGATTCCTACTCCTTCTGGAGAGTTTAGGAGCTATCCAATATCTTTTTACTATATTCTACTTTCTGCTCAAATTAGCCAGAGTTTGATATCTGTTACTTACGGCCAAAACCCTGACTGCTACAGTGCCTAGCTTCTGGCGTGTTATTGCAAGAAAGAATAATTATAAGAACTAGATGAAGTCCTCTTTAACTTTCAGTTTAAAAAAAGAAATTCAAGGGACTGGATAAGTAAGTAAATAGCAACTTAACCTTCCTTTAGCAATTCTACGTGAATAAAGCTTTTCTGAGCTGGCTGCTTCTCATTGCCTAGAACAGGAGCTGCAGGGCAACGTGCGTTTTAAGCTACTTGAATCACCTGAGAATTAAAGTGAGCTTGACAACAATTTAGATTTTAAGATTTTCTTAGGATTTTGTCTTAATTAGATAAGATATTGGGAAAGTGAGGACACCAGGTAAAATAGAGTAAAAGCTGAATTGAAGTCAGGAGATCCAGATTCTAGTCTGGGGCTGTATCTGACAAAGATTACTAGATCTCTGCTTTCTCATATTAATGAGATGACTGCTCAGATTCCTTCGTCTCTGATACTTTATGCTTCTGAGTTGTGAAAGCCCAGAGTGAATCCTGTTCCAAATTGGTTAATGCAGCTCAAAAAGGCGCCAGCCAGATAGAATCAGACTGAATTAGTCTGTATTTAACGTCTCTGTACTTAAGATTCTTTCACTAAAACACATGTTTAGACATAGTGCCGTGCAACCAGGAAAAGAGGTCATCTGTTATCTTTTGTGTACTTTGACCAGTAAATTTATCTACAAGACACAACTTTTCTCCTACTGCTTTATATTTTCTTAAGCTCAAAAGCTGACTCTAGTGACCAGAGCTGCATGAGACAACTCATCAGTCAAGAAGATTGGCTCATTATGTTTGTTTTGTCGGCTGCTTTATTCATAATTGCAAAACATGGAAGCAACCAAGATGTCCTTCAGTAGGTGAATGAATAGATAAACTGCTGGTATATCCAGATACTGGGATATTACTCAGCACTAGAAAGAATTGAGCTATCAAGCCATGAAGAGATATGGAGGAACCTATAATGCATATTACTAAGTGAAAGAAGCCAATCTAAAAAGGCTGCATATGATTGTATGCTTTCAAATACACGGCATTCTAGGAAAGGCAAAAGTCTGGAGACAGTAAAAAGATCAGTGGAGCCAGAAGGGAAGGATGAATATGGGGAGCACAGAGGATTTCAGGGAAGAAGTATTCTGTATGATATCATAACAATGGATACATGTCTTTATACACTTGTCCAAATCCAAAGAATGTACAACACCAAGAATGAACCCCAGTGTAAAATATGGACTCTGAGTGATAATCTGTCAATGTAGGCTCATCAATTATAACAAATGTACCACTCTTGTAGGGGACGTTGATAATAGGGAAGACTGTGTGTGTACAGGGGCAGGGAGTATATGTATGGGAAATCTCTGCATTTTCTGCTCAATATTGCTGTGAACCTAAAACTGCTATAAAAATAAAGCCATAAAAAACAAACAAAAGAGACCAAAAAAGGGGATTCACCAACCAAAACAATTAGCTGATTATGTATATGTTCTCAGGTTGATTGACATGAAGAAGAGACTACCTACTACCCTACTCAGTGATGGGCAGACAGAGGAAAAGATTCATTTTGAGGCTGATACAGACACACACAAACTATTCTTAAGTGCCAGAGGGAAAAAAAATGCAGTGCCTTGCATTAGTAGAAAATCTATGCTTTTATTCAATAAGATGTATCACTCCACCCTCTGCCTTATCCTTATATTTTTAATGAAATATATAATCTCTCTATTAAAAATCCTGTAAAGAGTTCAAAATTGAAACTCCTCCTAGATAATTTAAGTGCTTTGTAGCAACATTTTAATCACATTTCCCCCCCAATAGTACACAGCTGGGGAATAGTGTGGCTCTATTCAGAGCTAAGAACAACCTCTCTTTCTCGTTGCTGACTCAGATTTCCAAAAATTACAGTCTGTGGCTGAGCTTAGCAATGAAGAGAAATTTAAATTTGGAGAAATTTGGAGAAAACCATGTTCCTTGCCAAAGAGACGTCCTTGTTCAAATGATGAATTGGGCAAAACTTGTCTTCCATGTTCCAACTTCTTCTTTCTTGGTTTCTCTTTCCTTGAACCCTTAGATAATTTCTGCCATCTCTCCATTCATAAAGATATGTTTTCAGAAAGGATTGATAAACTTATTTACATTTAGTTGAAGAGCAGTCCACAGCCTACTACCACACACTGCTCAACCCACTGTAATCTGGCTCCAGTGCCAATCCCTAACCCAGCCCCCCACAGAAACTTCTCTTTCTAAGCCCACCAATAAGCTCCTAATTGCTGAATCCAGTGGATTCTCCTCAGTACTTTTCTTCCTAAGCTCCTGTAGGAGAGAGACAATGAAAACTGTCATTTTCCCCACCCTTCTTGCTAACAGAATGATTTTATTGGCCCAGCCCTCGGGGATGAGTCATGATTGATCTAACCAGTCACAGCAATTCCTTTCACTTTGTCAATGATTAATCTAGGAGTGGGAATGAGCCTTGGTCAATGAGACAAAAGAAGTCTGATGTGTCCCCTGGGAAAAACTTTCCTCCTGGAAGAGAATGAGGTGCACAAAGAGAATGCTTTATTGTCCCCACTCCCCTTGCTTTCTGCTTGGGATGCTCTCAGTTGCTTGGAGTGTCCAGCCTATGACCCTTAGGGAGACATTTTTGATACACTGACAGTGGCAGAGCAGAAGGACGGAAAGTGGTCACAAAACCAGAGACCACCCACCTCAGACTTCTGGATAAATCATTTGTAATAACATAACTCACTTTTATTCCATTACTTGCAGCCAAATGGATCCTAATTAATACACCCTCTCTCTGTAGCATTTGATATTGTAGGCCACTTTTCCCTTAAAAACTCTTCTCTCCATGACCCCAGTCAACTCTGGCTCTCATCTATGTACTCCTCTTTCTTCACATGTCCCTCAAATATAGGTGCTTCCGCAACGATTAATCTTTAAACCTCTTCTGTGCTTACCCCACGTAGTCTTTTGAGGAGAGTCCTGCTGGACCCACTTCTTTTATTAACACCCATACTCCAACAAGTCCCTCGGACCCCAGTCCCAGGCTCGATCTCAAGACGTTTAAAAGCAAATTCAACCAATTTCCTTTGCAGACATTCTCTTCCTCCTGTATTTCTCGTCTCAGCTGATGCTACAGCCTCTTCTGAGTCACCCAAGACAATAACATGGGCATGATTCTAATCATGATTCTTTCTTCCTCAATTATTCATACTCTCTCCTAGTCTTCACCACAGCAAATGAGTTACAAAGTCATGTCCAATAACCTCCTAAATGCTTTTAGAATCCCTCCGTCCTCTCCACTCTCACTGCCGCCTCATTAGCTCACATGTTCTCATCTCTCTCTAAAACCATTGCAAGGCCTTTTAACTGACTCTTTCTCTAGTCTTGCCTCCTCCACTCAACCCTCTGCACCTTCTGTGGTTCAAATATTAAAGAGACACTCCTCCACTTAATCCCTCCTTGACTCCTTAGAATGACATTCGAGGTCCTTCATCATTTGACCTCGGAGTACTCTCTAGTTTCATATCCTCTGGGTATGATTTGATGAAGGGCCCATTTTTTCCCTGCAAAATCTAATTTCTACCCTCACCTCTACTTTATCCACCTGATGCGCTCTCATTTATCTTCAGTTCACGTCTTACTTCAGCTGTGAAGAGTCTTTCTTTATCTTCACCACCCTTCTTCCCTCTTCCATCCTCCAAGAAAGTTAGATATTCCCCCATAGTATCTTGTGATACTTCTACCATCGCATCTGTCAACCAATTCTGGAGTCATTGATGACTTTGCCCAATCTCCACTAGATTCTGAGCACCTTCAGAATAAGGACTGTCTTGTTCATGCTTTTACACTAATGTCTAACTACTAACAGCAACAATAAGTAAGTGTTTAATGATGGAAGAATTAAATGAAAGAATGATGTTCTAATTCTCAGGGCATTTGCATTTTACAAAAAAAAAGCAACAATAAACCACTAAGCCATAGAAAGGAATTTCTAATTATTTGATATACCATCTGAGAGTCCAATGGTGAGGAATTTGCTTACACTGGTGAATCACATGGACAGCTATTAACCCACAGTAACATTCCTGTCTTGCCTGTCAGGTAAATTTCCTTCCAGAAAACATCAGAAATTTTGACCTCTCAACAAGGCATTTCAAAGTCTATAGGTTGTACAAAATTAATTATAGCCTTCAGTGAACATACTATAATGCTTTTGGTATGGTAGTGATTCCTTTAAGAACCTTGTGTAAAAAGCACAGTTCTTCAGAGATGAATTCAGAAATTTTATGGACTGCATCTGCAGTATGTACAGACAAGAGGGATAACTTTAATCATGCTGTACCCTTAGGATCCGGTTATAAGTAACTCCCCATAATTGTTAGACTCAGTGTACTCACTGTGTTTAACGTAACGTGAGCAAATTGAGTCGTTTCAAAGATATGGTTATCATAGATTGCAGTACAATTGTACTGGATCGTCTCCATTTCCCTGATTTAGATATATTCTCTACCCTCCTCTACCCTGCTTTGTGCCTCCAAGAGGCTGACCTCTGTGGACTGCATCTGTTTGGCTCCTTGGCTGTCTGATTTCTGCTTGGGTTTGGCTGATAAGCATCACCAGCAAAAGCACAGAAGGAAGGAGAAAGAGACAGAGATTATTTCTACCCTGCCAGGTCATGGTTTGACAGTGACCGCATTCCTCAATCAAATGCCACAGCCCCGGTTGGATGGACCTCTCCAGGTTCCTGTAACTTCCCCCTCCTCTTAGAGGTCGTAGACGTTGTAGCAGCACCCTGGTGTTTCTAGCACAGGAGGGTTTCACTATCCCCTGTTGGTTTCCCTCAACCCTGCCCTCACCCTTGTATATATTCCCTTCACTGAACTCTGTTCATCTGGTTTGAATGCCACCTGTCTGCCACTTGAACACTGCCAAATCATATGATCAGGGTATTCAGGGGAGCAAGGAGGATTACTCTGTTTATACCATCATCCGTTTTCGTTTGCTCAAACCATACCCACCCGTGGGTACAAAAGAGTCCCAATAATAGCAATAAAACCATATTTTGGGGTGGCCAGCTGCAAAATTTTGGTTTTCTGTCTCTCTGTGTAGTTTCCACCATAGGAGGAACTACAATAATCCAGGAGGGAGGCACTCATCTTTTTCAGAACTAGGACACTCGCTCCCATTAAGCTGGATAAAAGAGCTGCCCTGGGGAAGCTGCTAACCAACGAGGCACATTAAAACATCACAAGAAATGTAACAGGACAAAGAAAACAATATTACTCAGAAATCCTTTCAAGAAGAATACTGTATGTGGTTGGTAGACATATTTCCATGAGTCATTGTGGGGAGGAAGGAAAGAGGATGAGACACCCTTTCCTCCATGAGCCCTACTGCAGTAGTGACAGGTGGTCCAGCTTCTAAGGAGAGTGGGTCGGGTCACTGTGTGACTGTAGGCCCGTTACTTTTCTATTCCATTTTCTCACGTGCAAAGTGAGGGTAATACCAGTACCTCTCTCAAAAGACGGTTGTAAATTGCTTATTAGTTGCTACAGTAATATTCTTGGAAAGACTTGTAGATGGCTCGTTTTTATTTTTGCAGACAGTTTATAAATGTGGACATATTTGCTCATGATTCTGATTTTAATATTGTGTACATATAATATAGTCTTGTGAATTAAGTAGATGTTACCCAAGGAATATCATAACCTTTAGAGGCTCTGTCACTTGAATAAATATGAGGTCTCCTAATGCTGAAATTGCAGGAAATCTCAAGTCACAAAATGTATGTTCAGTCTCTATGCTACCTTGGCCAAGTCACTTAATGTTTCAGTCTCAAGTTTTCTATCTGAAAAATGGGACTATTTATATTTGCATAACTTCTAGGATTCTACAATGTGCAAATAAAATACCACCAATTATAGAGGTGTATGATAGAAGAAATTATCATTTTCTCCAGTATTCTCTCCAATTGAAATCTAACTTTCCAGGGTTTCTCCTGATCCTTCGGTGTTCTATGAGAAAGACATTACTTGTGTTCATGGACATCAATCCTCCTCTCCTCCTGGACACAGAAAGACGACTACTCAGCCTTCTTGCAAGGTGCCACATGAATTGTTCTAGCCAATGAAATGGGGAGCCCTAAAAACCCGTGCACAGTTCTCTAGTCCCACTTCCCCTAATAGCATCTAAGTCCACGTGTCTCAGGTTATATAGCCACAGGATGATAACTAAGCCATTCTAACCTGGTAGTAGGTAGTAGATGGGAGGAACCCTTCTGGGTTACTTTATTTACATTTCAATTAAAATCTCTGCAGACAAAACAACATAGAAATTACTATTCTATTCAAATGGTAGAAATTTCAGTTCCTATGTTGCAAACTCACTAAGATTTTTTAAGTAGAAAAGGTCTGTTACCCTCTTCAATCACATGTGTCTGGTTACTTTTCTGTGGAGCCAGTTCTGGGTGCTTAGTTAGGATCCAGAATGATCACATGAGCTAACATTAGGGTTGTCTGTCAGATAAACAACAAAGAGCTTTTTAAATATAAGTATGTCCTATGTAATATTTGGGACATATTTGCAGCAAAAAGTTATTCATTGTTTACCTGAAAGCCAAATTTAACTAGATGCCCATGAAATATTGGAAACAAACATACACGTTGTTTGTCTGAAGTTCAAATTTAACTGGGCATCTTCTATTTTACCTGGCAACCCCACCTACATGGTGCCTTAGTCAACAGTGCATTTACTATTTATATTTAGCTGCTATTAAACCTGTAAGGATGAGCACAAACTAAAGTTACTCCAAGCAATATCCTGTTTGACCTAGCTGCAAGCTAAGAGCTATAAAAGATTTATTAAGGGAGTATCGGTTGTCAGATTTGTTGAACTCTTCTAATGAACTCCCCATATCCTTTTGACCTCACCTGTCTCCACAGTCTGTGGACACTGGTTCTGCTCCAGCCAATTCTGTGGTACCAACTCTGGGTGGGCTTCAATCAGTTTTGCACGGGAACAACCCCATGATGCCTTGCCTCATACCCATGATATGTGCATCTGACCTTCTGCCCTGGGGCCTTCATATTGTGCTGAAATGTGATACTGTGAGACCCACTTGCTGCCTACATGTGGAGGGATATTTTCAGAAATGGGAGACGGGAGCTGGTGAATACAGTTTTTTCTCTTCCTCCTCCAGCACTGGCTGTTCTGAGATGGAGTAGTTCATTTGAACTTTCATAGGACAGTCCTTGGGGATTAAGGAATCAGTTGCATGTGATACCAGGTGGTGCCCAGATTTTGCCTTGGGACTTGCTTTCTGGAAAACCCAGGCTACGATATCATATTTCCAACATCTGGGAATGAAGCAGTCTGCGTTATAGAAAGAGTAAAGATTTGAAGTCAAGGGACTTGGGCTCTGGTCTAGTTTCTGCCATTTGCTAACTGAATGCCATGTAGAGATTATTGAACCTCTACAGCTTTCAGATTCTTCATCTGTAAAATGAGGATAAGAATTTGTACTTCGGAGTTCTGAAGATTCAATGAGATAATATACATAAAAAGCACATTAATAGCTATCACTGATCATTTTCTTTCTGTTAGGCACTGTATTAAGTGATTTATATTCTTTTCACTAACCTTATGGGTTACGTTCCATTGTCAACTCCACTTGACAAACCAAGGCACTGAAAGGTTAAGTTACTTGCTTAAGGTTATAAAACTAGTATGGGTGGAGCCAGAATCTGAAACCAGGCAGCCTGACTCCAAACCTATGCCCTTAACCATTACATGATACACTTCATGCAGTGAACAAAGCAGTGCCTGGTACAGTATCCATTCTCTCCCTCCGCCTTAGTAGCAGACCCCTGCATTTATTTGGGGTAGCAATATGTCCAATTAACTTACCAAAGCTAAAGGCTTCCTTGCAATGAGATGTGATGATATGACTAAATTCTGACCAATGTGTATAAGTGAAACTGTTCCATGGTACTTCCGAGGAGTTTCCTTAAAATGGAGGGAGGCAGGCCTTTCTCTTGTTCCTCCTTTCTTCTGACTGGAATGTAGACACAAAGGCTGGAGTGCAAGCAGCTATTATGGGCCATAAAATGACATCATAAGGATGAGAGAACAGCGAGATGTTGTGGAGCCACTACGTGAATCATAGGTAGCCTACCTCAGATCTTCTTTCAGGCTAAGAGAGAATTATCCTTCTACTTATTTTTATATTTGTGTGTGTCTGTGTTTTCTTTTATTATTGTTGTCTAGGTAGCCAAATTTGATCCTAAATGATACAGAAGTTGACAAAATTTTTGGCTGCCTGCCTATTTATTAATATTGTAAGCCATAAAATCAAACATATATTTAGTTATAGTTATTACATCTAATATTGATGAAGTGGATATCCTTAGGAACTGTAGTCCCTACCTAAGCATGACTTTTGTTGGAAGTCAGGAGGAAATGTGAGATACTCATTCCAAGAATCAAAATTAGTCAATATTGCTACACATATTGCAGAACAGCTGCTGTCACGTAAAACTAAAATTTCATCTTTACAGTCAAGGCTCATCTCTCCCCAGGGTAATATGCTACTTACTTCATGTAAATATACTCCTTTTTTCCATCAAGACATGGTTAAAGAAAGAATGTATTTATTTACCAAGGTGAACTCGGAAGTGTTGAGCAAAATCTATATCCATAATTATTTTTAAGGCCAATAACCAGGAAGACCATATTGGTAAAATATGAAATAAACACATTAGCAAAATGTGAAAATAAACACATTAACAAAGCAACCAGTATTTATTCCCAACCAATTTGGCAAAGCATTGGAAGTTAATTTTATTATCACCTCTAATAACTGTTGTGTCAGAGAAAACATGTGTGTATATTTTTTAACAAACTTGCTATTTATAATGATTCCCATTTATAATATCAATTAGATTATTATATTTCAGCCTTATAAATGTTCTCAAAAACAAAACGAAACCCGTGTGACTCTTGGATAATGAGAATTTTAAAAAAGCCATCAAATAGAATTTATGAATGTAAACGCCTAATCTATTTCATATGTGTACATTTTTCATTTTAATATGGTAAATACAAATTATCATATCTAAATGTATATGCCCAACTTTTAAAATAAGAGAAATGAAAGTCATCAGGCACTTGAACTAAATGAATTGCTACAACTGGGCAATAAATCTAATTTGGAGATTTTTAGCAGCTTTGACAAAAAGAGAAACATATTCGGCTATATTGTAACGTTGTTTAATAAAAGGAGGTAAACAAAAATTTTGTAAAATAAAACAATGTTTTTATGACATTTTATGAAATTATGAAAGTGAGAGAACTTTCGTGTATTGATTCTATATAAAGCCTTGAAGGTATAAAACTAAATTGTAACTCAGTGAAAACATTTTATTGGAAAGATCGTGTGGCATTGTATAAGAAATTATTTTTTGATAATCTAATAATGTAGTTCTATCCAAAACAGAAGTTTATACATGCTTACAAATGTAACATATTGTCATGAAACTTCCACAGTTCTGGATAATTAATTCCTTATGCATCCCTTTCGTCTCTCTTCCATTCAAGAAAGAACATCTGGATGCAAATTCTGGGGGCATTGCCATGGGTATAAACTTAATACAGTTTTGGGTTTTTTTTTTCTGTACGCGGGCCTCTATCTGTTGTGGCCTCTCCCGTTGCGGAGCACAGGCTCCGGATGCGGAGACTCAGCGGCCATGGCTAACGGGCCCAGCCGCTCCGCGGCATGTGGGATCTTCCCGGACCGGGGCACGAACCCGTGTCCCCTGCATCGGCAGGCGGACTCTCAACCACTGCACCACCAGGGAAGCCCTTAATACTGTTTTAACTTAGAAAATAAGGTAAATAATTTGCAAAATTCAACTGTCTAACCGGTATTAATATCAACTTACTTACATGAGCTCTTTTCCAAAATGGTCCTTTTCCTTTCTTCCATTCCCATGATCCCTCTCAACTTAAGTATTGGATTGTTTAGATTCTATGTTTAGTTTTTAAGTGATGAACATGTACCAAATAGAATTATTTACTATCTATTAATGAGGTTCAAAATAAACTGACAATTTAATTTCTTAGTACAACATTTTCTCCTAAAAAGAAATAGAAGCATGACCTTCAAGAAACTCCATGCCTTGATTGTGTTCTTGTCTTTAAACTTTAACTGATCCACTAGTTACAGTAGCGTTGATAGCAGAAGCTTTGTAGAATCCTCTACTTGGATTTTGTGGGAGTTAAGACAGAAAGAGTAGTCCAGCAAACCCCCTTTTCCCCAAATTAGGAGGAATGGAGAGAATAACTCAGGAAACACTACAGTTTTGTAGTATCACAAACAAACAAATCCTAAATCCATGGCTTTGCCACAATTTCTTCCTTTTGATATTTTCCCAGTGGTGTCAAATATGAAACAGCCTGAACTCATATTAAATTTGGGAGGATTAGCAGGGAGTAATGCCTTTTTCCTAACTTGAAAGGTAAATGACAGAAATAAGATTCCTTTTATTACATATAAAGGGGTATAAAATTATATATAAATATGATTTTGTGTTTAAACATTAAATTTCATCTGTGTACAGCATGTTTTATTACATAAGATCCTTAAAAATAAGGCCCTGGGGCTTCCCTGGTGGCGCAGTGGTTGAGAGTCCGCCTGCCGAAGCAGGGGACACGGGTTCGTGCCCCGGTCCGGGAGGATCCCACATGCCACGGAGCGGCTGGGCCCATGAGCCATGGCCGCTGAGCCTGTGTGTCTGGAGCCTGTGCAAAAAAAAAAAAAATAAGGTCCTGGAGTGAAGTAAGTCAGAAAGAGAAAAACAAATACCGTATGCTAACACATGTATATGGAATCTAAGGAAAAAAAAAAAAGGTCATGAAGAACCTAGGGGTAAGATGGGAATAAAGACACAGACCTAATAGAGAATGGACTTGAAGATATGGGGAAGGGGAAGGGGAAGCTGTGACAAAGTGAGAGAGTGGCATGGACATATATACACTACCAAACATAAAATAGATAGCTAGTGGGAAGCAGCCGCGTAGCACAGGGAGATCAGCTACGTGGTTTGTGACCACCTAGAGGAGTGGGATAGGGAGGGTGGGAGGGAGGGAGACGTAAGAGGGAAGAGATATGGGAACATATGTATACGTATAACTGATTCACTTTGTCATAAAGCAGAAACTAACACATCATTGTAAAGCAATTATACTCCAATAAAGATGTTAAAAAAATAAAATAAAATAAGGTCCTGGAATGTCTTCCAATGTATATAATTCTGAGAGTTTCCCAAAGGGCATGCAATGATGTGTAGATCCTTTGGCTGTGAAGCTGCTTTAGCTCAACAGAACTTAGGCAACCTGGAAGAAGAACCAAATAGTATCTCTGGACTGTCTCTTTCAAATATCAGATGTCTGGAGGGAAACCCTGGAAAATGTCAAAGGGCATTTTCTGACATTGGAAAAGCATGAGACACTATTTTTGACTGCAGGGAGATTTAGCCAGGCACTTGAGAAAGCTGGAATGAGGGAAGAAAAGTTGTCATTCAGAGATGGCCAGAGAGAAAGTCATTCCTCTTCAATGTTGGCCAAAGCTACGATGGTTCCCGGCAGTTAGGCTAATATTTTTCCAAAAGAAAACTTTTGAATCTATCCATGCATATAGACAGATATTTGGCTGACACCGCAGAGTTCTGTGCCAACATGGAAAATATGATTTTGAAGTGAAAAAAATATTTAAAATAGGTGTTAACAGTTGACTGCCTTGATCATGAAAAATCTTTATTAAGTCCGCTAAAAAATATGTAATTTTCCATAATATTTTTCGTTGATAGGTTAGGCAGGATAGATTAGAAGAAAAATATACCAAAAATTAACATGATGAAATAAACTACCACCTAGTATTCAGCTTAGGGCCAGACCAAAGGAACTCAAGGGTTATTGATGGAAAGAAAGAACAAATGAATGAATAAATAATCTATCTGATGGAGTTGTTTCAATTAATTGAGGAAGGTTGTCTATCAATTGAGAAATTATATTTTTGGTATTTTTCAGCCATCTTGCTCTTTCTGGAAATTATTAGTTAATAGGTTCATTTGCTTGTATTTTGAAAAATATAAAACCAAGTCCTGAGCAGAAAATTTTCTTCCTTTTTGCCTTGTCTGGAAGGCATAGGATCCTATTCTTTTGCATAACAGTAACACGTTATTTGAATATACATTGGAAAGGAGAGACAAAGGACTTGGTATACAGCCCTATTTTCTACAACTTAGGGCTGGAGTTCAATTAACACTAGACTTTAACAGTGGTGCCATGATACAGACATGGAAGAAGTGTTAATGGCCAGTGATCTGGAAACATGTAGCTTGGTCCACTGTTTATGGAGTGAGATAAATGAGAGAATTGATCTGCACTATAAAAGGACTTACATTACTCCTACTTTTTTTTTTTAAACAAAGTAAAAGAGAACAGAGCAAAATCAGTGGTGGAATTGATACCATAACATCTTTGTTCAAACTAGTGGCCTATAATTTGACAGATAAATGATTCTTCTTTCCCATCAAAGGAAACAGTAAACCCCCAATTACATAAAGAACCTCAACCCAAAGCTCTGTGTTTAAGACAAGTCCATCTTCTTGATTTCAGGAAGTGGAGGCTCAGAACCTTGACAAACTTCACTGACAAGGACCTAATTACATTGGCACCTATTCTTCAGTCTTCACTGGTTTCATGGATTAGCATAAAGTTTCCTCTTTACCACTTCTCTGGAATGGCCTCTTACATAGAGAGACACTCTCAGATTTTGCCTGATGTTCTGGCCCAATTATTAACAGCACTTGTTTTCACTCTAAACATGGCCCCAATTAGAACAATAAATTATATGGTCACCTCATGTCTTATCAACCTACTGTGGAAGTCAGTCTCTCAAGGGTTTTCCATGAACACAGAAGTCTGCCTCTATCCTGGCCATCCTAGATTTGAAGACATCTTGGGTACTACAGGTAATTAACTAAAGAGTAACTGGGACAGGATACATCAACTCTCTGTGTGACTATGACTAGGTCAATTACATTTCCTGGCCTTAATTTCCTCATGTAAAATAATGGTGTTAAAGTAAATGATCTTTTTAGCAATAAATGTCACCTTGGCTGAAACCAACGGAGTTTTAGTCCTTACTCTTTTCTCCAATTCACTCCTAGGACCTGGGCACACCAGATGGAAAAGTAAAGTGTCCTGTCAACTCGAAGTCTCTGTTGAAGTCTAATAAACTCAACCATTATGAAGCTACTGTGGGTTCTTTATCACCATTCTAAGATTCAAACAAACATATTCTGAGCTCCCAGAAGCATTCAGACCAACTTGAGGGAGGCAGGGCTCCTAGGCCACTGTGTACAGAAAACTATGGCCTCCCATTTTATGTTGTCCTTAAAATATCATGCCTGAGAACAACGATGTTCTCTTTAACTGCCTGGAAGACTTGACTCTCGTTTCTGAGAAATACGGGTACCTAGTAGACATACGTCACCATTTATGATTCTATAGAAATAGGGGGCTTCCCTGGTGGCGCAGTGGTTGAAAGTCTGCCTGCCGATGCAGGGGACACGGGCTCGTGCCCCGGTCCGGGAAGATCCGACATGCCGCGGAGCGGCTGGGCCCGTGAGCCATGGCCGCTGAGCCTGTGCGTCCGGAGCCTGAGCTCCGCAACGGGAGAGGCCACAACAGTGAGAGGCCCACGTACCGAAAAAAAAAAAAAAAGAAAGAAATAGGTATGTACATACCTCGACCAACCCAACTTTTCATCATTTGCAAACATTCATTTTGCACTCTACCTCTTCTAAAAAGTATTTGAGTTTGCTTTCATCTCCTCACTAATAACTACAATATTATTCGTTGTTTATTAATTTTCTTTATGATCCAATAATTTCTACTTAATTACTAAGGGCAACTGCCAGGTCAGAGGTGAAAAATAAAAGTCAGTATCTTGGCAAGACAAATTCACACACAAAATGAAGTTTGGGGATGAGATATGAAGGAAGAATCAAGAAAAAACAGGAGGATGCTCTATAGAGAAAATGGAACAGATGACAGAGACAAGAAACTACAAAAGTCAAGACATTGAGTCTTTCTAGTTCTCAAAGGGGATGATTTGACCTTGTCATACATCCTTTGTTTTTCAGTTCTCCTGTATCCTTTCAATCAGGCCTCTTTACATTTAAAGTTTGAGTGAGTCTCTGCTCCTCGAAACCAAATAATTCCTCGAGACCAGAAAAATCCCCGTTCATTAGATCTTTTAGTATAACTCCAGTCTAGGTGAGTGTATCAGTAAGAGTCCCAATAGCAAACAGATGGCACACTCAACTTGAAGATCTACGAAGGTGCAGGGGATTAGTAGAGCCACAGGGGATAGTGCAGAAACCCAAGGTTAGTAACTGCACAGCATTTACCATGCCTGCGCCTGAAAGCACAAAGGAAGGCAACAGTTACTGGAACTCAGAAGGAGAGAGTCCTATGCAGAGAAACACCTTGAGAGGAACAGTGACTTGGTCAAGGAGCATAGCTAGCCCGAGGCAACCTCTCAGAAAGGGAATCAGGGCAAATGGATGCTGACCTCACTTTTCTGCCTCCAGATCCCGCTGGGGCTCCCTGTTGGCCAAGCTCCAGCGGAAGCCAGAGTGCAAGGAAACCTATCCCTGTTGTCCGCATAGCTCACCGTCCCGGGGTAGAGATGTCTGCTTCAGCTGCATTTATCTGGATGAACTTCTGACTGCAACTTCCTAAGGAAGTAATTAAACTTCCTGCTCACACAGCTTTGGGGGAGAAAGCACAGTCTATCTGGAAGGTGAGATGCAGGTCCTACCTAGCCAAAACGCAAATACACCAGACCTCCCAGAGCATCCTTCTTGTCCCAGCAAGACAGGGGCAGCGCCCCACCCATCTGCAGTCCGCCTCCCATGTGCGTGTGTCTGCCTGCGAGGAGAAGCCTTCCCAAGAAAGGGAGCTGTGGGCAATAATGAGAAGTGGCAGCCGAGTATGAAATCCTGCCACTGGCCAGCGGCAACTGGAAACAAGGCTGAAAATAGCTCAGGCAGAATCCTAGCTTCAGGACAGGGATAGAAACAGTGCTTTTACCAAGAGATGTCCTTTTAAGCCATTTAGAGAACTCGTGGAAATGGTATTGTTGTGTTATTTTTATTCCAAACATCCATTCCCAAAGGAACCCTGAACCACAATGCCCTTCTGTGTCTCTGGGGAAAACAGGACTGTACTGGTAGGGTGGAGAAAGCTACGTGGAGGGACACAGCAGATGACAGTTTACAAAGACCAGGGTCCAGGGCAAATCTGCATGTGAAACACGAGAAACGTAAGAGAAAATGCTGTCTCACTCTCAAAACTCCTTCTGTTTCTTTTTGTGGAGTATAAAACTAACTCAATTTTATCACCAGGTCTTCGTAAAGTAGATCATCATGTTTTCAGTTCTCAAATTCATTCTGTGAAATCCGGTGTGGCTGCCTAAGGAATAAATGCATTTTCTTCACTATCTTTACCAACCTCTCACAACTGCTCCCTGAAAATAATGAGAAATTCCATTAAATATTGATATTTGTTCTATTTTTGTCACAAAAGAAATATCACGAGCCTCAAACATGATCACCAATTCCAGAGTGTAAATTCTGAACCAAAATAATTCAATAGACTGGTTTTGAGCTGCTTCTGTGCGTTAGACACCCAGACACTAAGGTGAGTTTTAAATGGCTTGACCTTCAAGGAAACGGACACATAAACGATTATAGTATAGTATAATAAGTAAACTAAGACTGTATTTTATGAAATGTAAGATCATTGCATAAGCAAGGGAATGATCAAAACTTATATGGACAAAGAGCCTTCGTGGGTTAAATGTATGAATCTGGTTTTAAAAGATGAATAGGAAAAAAAAAAAAGATGAATAGGAGTTAGGAGGTAACTAAGTATGGAAGGGCATTCCAAGAAAAGGGAAGAGGTTGTGCAAAAGCTAAGAGGCCTGAACGAGCAAGGTGTGTCTTCAGAACTAGAAGCAAGTTGGCACTGCTGAACCTAACCTGCTCAGGGGAGAAGCTGAGGAGGGCGGCAGACAGACACCAGGCAGTCGGCAAAGTATGATCAGCGGGGTGCGTGTCAAGTAATCTAACGGCAAGAGGCAGTTTGCAAATGGTTTCTTTTCTGTTTTTATTACATTTAATAATTAAATCAGGGTGTCTATCCCTATAAAAGTTTCATCTCACTCAGTTCCATTCTGATCTGAATTCTTGAGGGGATGGAAGGTGACACTAATTTCGTCATGCTGTGAGTTGATCATCACCTGTGTGCCCCCAGGGGACTGTGTCACTCGGGAGAACACTGTCTTTCCTAGAGTCGTGACAAGGAAAAGAAGTGCTGCTACCAGGCTGCACAGAGACAGCAAAGGGTTATTGAAAGCAGGGGTGTGAGATGGTCACATTTGCATTTAGCAAGATCCCCCTGACAGCATTGTGGAGAATTGGTTGTTTTGGATGGTGGGAGGCACAAAGTATTAGATTCCTAAGGCTGCTGTAGCAAATACCACAAATAGTGAATTATTTTCTCAAAGTTCTGGAGGCTGGAAGTCCGAAATCAAGGTGTCAGTAGGGCTGCACTCCCTCTGGAGGCTGTCTGGGAGAATCCTTCTTGGCCTCTTCCAGCCTCCTGTGGCTGTTGGTAACCCTTGGCTTCCTTGGCTTGTGGCTATATGACTTCAGTCTCTGCTTCCATCTTCACATCACCTTCTCCCCTCTCTGTCTTTTCCTCTTCTGTCTCTTCTAAGGACACTTGTCATTGCATTTAGGCCCCACCTGGGGAATTCAGGCTGATCTCATCTGAAGATCCTTAACTCAGTTATGTCTGCAAAGACTCTTTTTTCCAAATAAGATAACTTTCACAGGTTCCAGGGATTTGGACATAGACATATCTTTGGGGGAGCCACCATTCAACCCACTACACAGAAGAATTCTATTTCTCAACCTATGATCAGCAGGCGAGCTGCGTTAGGATCTCCGGGAATGCTGCCCTCTGTCTTTTGCACACTGCTGGACTGGAGAAGTGGGCCCAGTTAGGAGATGTCAGCAACCATAAGGATAACCTTGTGGTATGGGTGTGGGAACTAGAATTAGCATGGTCAAGAGTGGAGGGGAGGAGAATGAAGGTGAACATAATGACTCCCAGGTGTCATCACGGGGTCCCTAAAAGATGGGAATACAGACAGAAAATGTAGACTCCCAGCAATCTCCAGGCTTCTAAGGACTAGTAAGATCATTTGTCCAGCCCTTACATATTAGCCAGAATTTCCCTTTTTGTTTCCTTTAACAAACAATCATGCAGCTTCTGTTTGAGCAATTTACTTTGCAATGTCTGATTTCATTGCTGAGTGTTTCCTTCACTAGCTCATAAACTGAATGCGCGAAGAGGCCATGATTGTTGGGCTCACTGTTGTTTCCCCAGTGCCTAATCGAGTGTCTGGCATATTGAAGATGCGAAGATGCTCCATACATGTTTTTGAAGGAACAGATGAATGAATGAACAACTCCAGTGACGGGAAGATGTGGGGACTAATTAAGAATTAGCATGGGCAAGACTAATGAAGAGTTATTACAGTGGCTACTCTTCAATTTGGGGCAGCTGTACTTGTAAATTCCTCTGTATATAGTCACTTATTTTGTTCCCCAAATTGAGCCTAAGACTTCTTCTACATGAAGATTTCTTTCAAATACTTCGAAGAGAACTTTGTGTCCCCTGAGACTCTCATCGGCTAAATGTGTTCATCTTCTTTGGTCACACAGCCTGTTCAGGCCTGTTTTAGAACTATACCACATGCTGGTTGTTCTCCTTTCACTTACTTGACTATTTATGAGTGTCCACTGACTGCTCTGTACCAGGAATGTATAGTCAGTACGGAACACAACAGTTATGCACTCACATTCCAGTTCATAAGTGTCTCTCTGAAGTTGTTAAAGATAGCAATCCCCAGAGCTAAGAGGAATAGATACTGCTTCCTTTGCACTGGATATGTGCTTTTAACTACTTTATCTAAATAAGAGATTGTTATTTTCTTTCACTTACTTTTTTTGCAGCACTAGACATGATGTTCCCTATTGTTCGTACAACCGTGGGCCATGAATTCAGTGATTTTTCTTTTTGGTATGAGAATGTCTTAGTCTGCAGGGGCTACTATAACAAAATACCATAGACTGAGTCACTTGAACAGCAATGTAGTTCTGTTAGTTTTGGATGCTGTGAAGTTTGTGAACAGCATGCCAGCATGGTTGGTTTCTGGTGAGGTTCCACTTCCTGATCTACCTTCTTGCCCCTCCCTTGCATGGCAGAGACAGAGATCATCCTCCTCATGTCTATTCTTATAATGGCACTAATCCCACTCACAAGGGCTCTAACCTCATGACTTAATTACCTCCTCAAGGCCCCACCTCCAAATGTCATCATATTGGAGATTAGGAGTTCAACATATGAATTTTGGGGAGATCCAAACATTCATTCATACATAGAAGTTGAAGTACACTAAACATTCAACACTAGAGCCTTCATCTCTTACAGACGGAATATATGATCACACTCTGTGTTATGGTAGTGCAATGAATGGAAATGAGCTCCAGCCATCCAGAGGGGCTGGGTATCTTTTCAGTCATTTGTGAGAAACAGATGCTGTGTCAAGCCAGGGAGAAGAACCAGCTTCTTGGGGGCTCAGGTTACATCTTGTGTTCAGTGAAGCACATCAGAGTCATTTACACAGTGGAGCCAAAGTGGATTATTTTTTTTTCTTATTCTTATATAGTTTTATGTGTTTTTTCTATTTTTATAGTAATGAAAGAAACCTGCAGTAAAACAAAAAGAATTCAACCAAACTAATGGAACATTTGTAATGAAAGAAAATTCCCGTTACTTTGATTGAATTCTTTTTATTTTATTACAGGTTTATTTCTAGTTTGTTCACTAATGAAGCTCCCAAGCTTCAGAAAAGATATTCTCCTTTAAGGGAACACAGATGTTTGACTTAAAACTCCCTATTTGTGACATTTCAATATTGGTATCCTCATTTTTTACTAATGAAATTGTAAGAAAACAAAATCTGCTTGTCCTACAGCAATTTGGCTGCAGTTCAAAAACTTCTTCATTAAAATGAAATAATATGTTCTGCAAATCTAATTGCAGGGGAATTAAACACACTTACCAAATTGTCATCTGTGATCCAAAATGAAGGAATAAACTATGGGAAAACAGTGCCAGCAAATGGACAGTAGAAAGAGGTTCTAAGGAATGATCACCCACCTCTGTTGTGGTCATTTCTGGGTCCATTTTGATGTTTTTAAGTAAAAATTTAAAACCTTACACCTGATTTTTTTGGTATGAAATGACACCTATATTTGACTCTCATTGTACTTTGAGTAGTTGAAGTGAATAAATGAAGATTGTTTACATTTATAAGCCATTAAATTTGTCAGTTATAGCCAATATATCTGTAGGAGTTATAGCCAATAGGCCATGGTTAGAAAGCATGCAAGGATACCAAGAAAGATTTAGTGAAAGGCTGGTGTGGGCATATTAGGTGTGCACGGTAAAACTAGTCAAAACTTTTTGGTTGTTTTAATTTGCCTGAGTCTTCAACTGTGAATTAAAACATGTAGTGAGTCAAAGCACTTGGCTCTATAAACGGTTTCAATTCCCCAAACACCACTGGATTGTCTGTTCGCCAGTGTCAAGTCCAATACCAGGTACAAAGTGAGTGCTGAAGATTTGTAGAATGAATAAACTAAGTGAAGTAATGAACAAAAAAATTCTACACTTCCTGCTTTTCCCGATAGTAGTATACAGGTCAGTAAACACTTCTAAGTTCGGACACCAATATTCCAGGGACAAACATTTGGCCCACCCAACAGAAAGCTATCCTTCACATTATAATTAGAAACAGAACACTGGATGATATGATCATTATTCTCCCTTGCTAATGACACTATGATGTGATTAATATTTAGTTGAAATATTTATATCATTATAAAAATACCTGCATATTTAAATTTTTCTGTTGTGTGTAGAATGTGATTTTATTTATAAATGGTTTCCAAACTAGACTGTGACACTGGTCAACTGGATAATTAAAGCATTTTTAACTGATATCAGTCATTGCAAGTGATTTGGAAATTTGATGATACTCTTTGATAGCTCTAGTCACGTCCCACACATACATCTAGTCCAAGCCAAACAGATTGCAGCAAAGGTATGTTTGTGCATGTGTGTGTGTGTGAAAGCACTTGTGGATTTTTTTGTGTTTGCTTATTTTGCTAACACAATGTTAATCTCTGCCTGTCAGTCCTAGAGGAATTTTGTACATTCATTGTTTACATAAGCAAACAAATAATCATAGAAAGTCAACCTGGCCATATAGAAGAGACCCTGGTGTATCTTGAAATAACATTCTTCTTCAAATTTTCTCAGTAACTCCCATCATGCTCAGGGATTGCCAGGGTATGATTAACCTTCTTAGCTCAGTTCTCACCATTGTGCAATGCATTTTAAAATACAGGAGCAAATAAATGATGTCACAGAGACAAAAACTCTGCAGGTAAAAACTAGCATAAAGCAGATAAGCATTCTCTGGCTGGGATACAGAGCTCTAAAACCTCTTGAAATAATTAAACCTTACTCTTAAAACACTATGTATCATATGGGAACTGCCCAAACTTGTTTCTGAACAGATCTGTTTTATGTCCATAGAGGGTTTTTTTTTAAGACTTTTTTTTTTGGTTTGTTCATAGCGTTTTAATGCACTAATTCATGTTCACACAGTTAAATTCATGGATCATTAAACTACTTCAGTGCTTAGTACATTCATTGATCTGAGAGTTTATACCTTAAAATGTTCTTTTTCTTTCATTTAAAGA
Source organism: Monodon monoceros (assembly GCF_005190385.1). Lineage (NCBI taxonomy): Eukaryota > Metazoa > Chordata > Mammalia > Artiodactyla > Monodontidae > Monodon > Monodon monoceros. The sequence continues at coordinate 134,878,865 of NW_021703778.1, forward strand.
TGAGAAAAGGCTATTTCTGCTGATGGCTATTGGATCATCCCATTTAACTAAAAACAGATCCCTTGCCTACCATGCATATACACAAAATTTACCAAGGGCTTTCCTAAATTGACTAGGTTAGATCAATGGCTTTGGTGTCAATGAGGTCCACATATTGGCTAGGTAGCAGGAAAATAAAGTTGGGGTGTTATCTCTAGTGGAAAGAGCATGGAAATAGGAATCAACAGATTTGCATCTAATCTTGGCTGAGCCTTCAAACAAGCAGCATAACTTGGTCAAAGAAGGCCACTGCTCTAAGCGCTCATTAAATTCTCACAGCATGTTGAGGTAGGTTTAGATGAGCACTACTAGTATCCCCTATTACAGGTGAAAAGATTTAGATACTCTCCCAGAGTCAGGTTGTAGGGTAGGGGCAGAGTCAGCATTCTCCCTTGAACAGGTTGGCTGCTATACTGATACTGTAATCATGTACATAAAAGGACTGTGAAAAATACAAAAAATGATTATTCTGACATAGGAGGGAAGCTCAGTAACCATATTCATGTGCTGAAAATTGCAATGGGTGTGGAAGGAGTAGATAGCTGATGGTGATGGCTATGGATGATTTTAGGGGTAGTCACCACTTGATTTTGAGGAGTGGCACGTGTTAGTTAAATACGGCAGCTAAGCTAAACATAAACTTACCATATAATTCAACAATTGCACTCCTAGGTATTCGCTCAACTGATCTGAGAATTTATGTCCAAGGAAAAACATGCGCAAGAATATTTATAGTGACTTTATTTATAATTACTAAAAACTGGAAGCAGAACAATGCCTTTCAATAGGTGAATGGATAAACAAACTGTGGTATGTCCATGCAATGCAATATTATTCAGAGATTACATGAAATGAGCTATCAAGTCATGCATGCACAGATAAATTTTAAATGTATAGTGCTAAGTGAAAAGAGCCAGTCTGAAAAGGCTATACCCTATGTGATTCCAATTTTCTGACATTCTGGAAAAGGCAAAACTATAGAGATAGAAAAAAAAGATCAGTGATTTCCAAGGGCTCAGGGAGAGGGGAGGAAGAGTTAAGTAGATTAAGCACAGGAGATTTCTTGAGGTGGTGAAACTATTCTGTATGATACTGTAATTATATATACGTGACACTATGCATATGTCAAAATCCAAAGATCTTCACAACACAAAGGCTGAACCTTAATGTATGCAAACTTAAAAACTGATTTAGGGGGCTTCCCTGGTGGCGCAGTGGTTGAGAGTCCACCTGCCGATGCAGGGGACACGGGTTCGCGCCCCAGTCCAGGAAGATCCCACATGCCGCAGAGCGGCTGGGCCCGTGAGCCATGGCCACTGAGGCTGCGCGTCCGGAGCCTGTGCTCCACAACTGGAGAGGCCACAGCAGTGAGAGGCCCGCGTACAGCAAAAAAAAAACAAAAAACAAACAAAAAAAAAACTGATTTAGGAAGTTGAGGGATCCTGGGAAGGCATTCAGGAAGTGACAGAACAATCTAACTAGATTAAAAATATATGAAACACAAATGAAGCAACTGACAAAGGATTCCTCTCCAAACTTTACAAGCAGCTCATGCAGCTCAGTATCAAAAAAACAACCCAATTAAAAATTGGGCAGAAGACCTAAATAGACATTTCTCCAAAGAAGATACACAGATAGCCAACAAACACATGAAAGGATGCTAACATCACTAATCATTAGAGAAATGCAAATCAAAACTACAATGAGGTATCACCTCACACCAGTCAGAACGGCCATCATCAAAAAATCTACAAACAATAAACGCTGGAGAGGGTATGGAGAAAAGGGAACCCTCTTGCACTGTTGGTGGGAACGTAAATTGATACAGCCACTATGGAGAACAGTATGTTTTAAGGAAGAGAGGTTCCTTAGAAAACTAAGAATAGAACTACCATATGACCCAGCAATCCCCTGAGAAAACCATAATTCAAAAAGAGTCATGTACCACAATGTTCATTGAAGCTCTATTTACAATAGCCAGGACATGGAAGCAACCTAAGTGTCCATCAACAGATGAATGGATAAAGAAGATGTGGCACATATATACAATGGAATATTACTCAGCCATAAAAAGAAATGAAATTGAGTTATTTGTAGTGAGGTGGATGGACCTAGAATCTGTCATACAGAGTGAAGTAAGTCAGAAAGAGAAAAACAAATACCATATGCTAACACATATATATATGGAATCTAAAAGAAAAAATGGCTATGAAGAATCTAGGGGCAGTAAAGTAATAAAGATGCAGATGTAGAGAATGGACTTGAGGACACGGGGAGGGGGAAGGGTAAGTTGGGATGAAGTGAGAGAGTGGCATGGACTTATATATACTACCAAATGTAAAATAGATAGCTAGTGGGAAGCAGCCACATAGCACAGGGAGATCAGCTCGGTGCTTTGTGACCACCTAGAGGAGTGGGATAGGGAGGGTGGGAGGGAGGGAGACGCAAGAGGGAGGAGATATGGGGATATATGTATATGTGTAGCTGATTCACTTTGTTATAAAACAGAAACTAACACACCATTGTAAAGCAATTATACTCCAATAAAGATGTTTTAAAAAATATATGAAACAACTTCACTGAAGGAGATACGGAGATAAGTGCTCACTTAAGTATTTTTGGAAATGGGTGGAGTCTGGAGACTAAAGGCAAAAGAAAATGTATATCAAACTGTACTCTAGTTGGATAAAGTTGTTTCCCATGGGGTTTCAGGTTAATAATCCTGATACTGTTATACATGCACACTGGAAATGAACAGTTAAGTAAATGGATGGTGGATAGCGGGAAAGCCAGATTTCTCACTGTTAGAGTGGGAATTCACAGAGAAGCAATGAGTAGGCTAGAATGGCCAATGTGGTAATGGATTAGATTTGGCGCTATCAGTATGAACTCATGTTTTCTTTAACATAGATCCATATAATTACATACAGAAATATTTATAAGTACATGTATATACAGGGGTTAGTATACACAAGTAAATCTCCTTGTTTTCAGCTGAGAGAGCCTAGAAGTAATGACATCTCCAGCAAGGAGCACTCCTAGTGCCCAGATCTTGGTTTCTAATACCATGCACCAAGAAAAGGAACCAGAGCTCTTTGGAGAAATGGCTGACTCTAGGACTAGGTCAGGAAATACACAAGATGGTCCTGGAGCAACTTGTAGTTCCAGAAAGTTAGGAAGTATTAACACACACACCAACACACACACACACAATGATAGAGAGATGTCAAAGGGATACAAGAGCCAACTGAAAGAGCTCCCAATGGCCAAACCTGGAACGATTTGAGCAATAAAATAAAAACATAGTCTTGGACTATAACCTAAAGTATAAACACCTATAAGTCCATACTAATATAAATAAATAATTGAATAAATAAATAAATGAGGGCAAAGAGACAAATCTTCCATGCATAAGTATCGCAAATAATCTACGTAGATACCACACCCTCAAGGAGGTGGAACCTATCTCCCCACCCCCTTAGCGTTGGCTGTACATAATGACTTCCTTACAAAGAGTACAGTATGGAAGGGGCTTACAAACTAATCAAACAAACCAGGTGATCAAGGTCAAGATCAACAGTAATAGGTCATGTTGATGGAATGGACCCTTGCTACAATGTGATGAAAATGATTCACTATCTTTGCGGTCTCCCTCAAAAATCAGTAACCCAGTCTAATCATTAGGAAAACATCAAATGAATCCAAATTAAGGTACATTCTACAGAATACTTGACCAGTACTCTTCAAGAAGAAATTAACTCTGAGAAATTGTCACAACCAAAAGAAACCTGAGAAGACCCAACAAGTAAATGTAATGTGGTATCCTGGATGAGAATAGAATAAAGACATTATTCTATAGAAAACAGAATAGAAAAAAGACATTAGGTAAATACCAAGGAAATCTGAGTAAATTAAGGACTTTAGTTAATAATAATATATCTATACTGATCCATTAATTATAACCAATGTACCATACTAAATAAGATGATAATAATATGAGAAACTGGGTATGGAGTATATGAGAACTCTCTGTACTATCTTTGTGTTTTTTATGTAAATATAAAACTGCTCTAAAATATGCAGTATTTTTTTTTAAAAGGGAAGACTTTGGTTTTACCTAGAAGACCACATTAATGAAAAATATTGCTTCTCACCAACTCCATAAATAATATTCCAATGTGAGGATAAAAGGTATAATCAGACACAATCCAGTAAAAAAAAAAAATCAATTTATCTCCTTGGATGTAATGATAGTAGTCACAACTACTTCTTACAGACGGATATAGATAATGGAAAGGGATTTTTTAAATGCAGAAGTATATTTAATTTATTAGCTAAATAAACAATAATCATTTTCAGATATTTGCAAAGGGCAAGGTACTACATCTAGTTGTGTAACTGGCCGTCCTCAGAATTGCTACCATTAGAAGTTCAGTGCCTGACTGGAGTATCCTTTTCCTAGAGATGATTTATTTTACAATGAAACCTAACACAGCCAGGGCATTACTGTTCCTCGGCCCCTCCAACAACCTGGTGAAATGCCTAGTCTGATGGAAGGATGCAGCAGAAGTTACGGAACAGAGTGTTTGAGCCTCTGTATTGTTCTTGGCCCTACAATACGGTCAGTGAAGAACCCTGAGTCTTCACCCTTTCCCAGCCCAGTAAAGCAAGATCAGATGGATAAGTGTGAGTTGGAGAGAAGGCATGTGCAGTTAGCCTGGAGGTAGGTCTGAGAGGAGGACAAGATAAGAGCAACAACTAACACATATTGGATATACATCCTGTGCGAGGCACGGTGCCAGGCACTTCACCGTTGATCAGTTCTCCCAACAACACTGTGGGCAGTAGAGTCTTATCCTTAAGGTTCTGAGGGGGCCCAATAAATACCACCCCCCTTTACTACCTTAATTCTCAACAAATTGAGATATAAGACAAAGGAGTGAGATGGAGATAAAATCACTCCTGACCAATAAAGTTTCTCTTACAGTGCTGGTGAGAGTGTAAATTGGTACAACCATTATGGAAAATTAAAGCTGAACATATGTATACTTTATACCCTAGCAATTCCACTCATAGAAATATAACCAATAAAATATGTACACACGTGTTCACCAAACGACCTATGCTAGAATGTACATAACGGCACCATTTGTAAAACTGGAAAATATCCAATTGCCCAGCAGTAGTAGAATAGATCACACAATGAATAATTATACAGCAATAAGAATGATTAAGCCATAACTACAGCCAAATACAAAAGAGTATGAATGGTGTGGCTCCATTTACGGGAAGTAAAAAAGCAGGCAAAACAAGTCTGTGGTTTTAGAGGTCAGGATAGTTGTTACCCTGGAGTGGGGTGGGGACAGTGACTGGGAGGGAAAGGCATGAGGCTTCCAGGCGACTGGCAAATGGTAATGGGCTGCTCAGTGTGTTTGGCTGTAATAATGATAGAGCTATACACTTAGGCAACATGTATTTTATCATGTACAATATGCTTTAATAAAACGGTTTTTCTAATCCTCTCTTGATCCCACCTCCCTATCCAGCTACCACTTCATTCCTCTCCTCTTTAAAGCAAAGCAAATGTTTTTTTGTTTGTTTGTTTAACATCTTTATTGGAGGATAATTGCTTTACAATGGTGTGTTAGTTTCTGCTTTATAACAAAGTGAATCAGTTATACATATACACATGTTCCCATATCTCTTCCCTTTTACGTCTCCCTCCCTTCCTCCCACCCTCCCTATCCCACCCCTCTAGGTGGTCACAAAGCACCGAGCTGATCTCCCTGTGCTATGCGGCTGCTTCCCACTAGCTATCTATTTTACATTTGGTAGTGTATATATGTCCATGCCACTCTCTCACTTTGTCACAGCTTACCCTTCCCCCTCCCCATATCCTCAAGTCCATGCTCTAGTAGGTCTGTGTCTTTATTCCCGTCTTACCACTAGGTACTTCATGACCTTTTTTTTTTTTTCTTAGATTCCACATGCATGTGTTAGCATACAGTATTTGTTTTTCTCTTTCTGACTTACTTCACTCTGTATGACAGACTCTAGGTCCATCCACCTCACTACAAATAACTCAATTTCATTTCTTTTTATGGCTGAGTAATATTCCATTGTATATATGTGCCACATCTTCTTTATCCATTCATCTGTTGATGGACACTTAGGCTGCTTCCATCTCCTGGCTATCACTGCAGCTCTATTTACAAAAGCAAATGTTTTTGAAAGACTTGTCTTTCTTCAATGTCTCCATCCTCTCTTGGACCCGCTGCAACAAGGCTTTTGCCCTAGACTCTCTAGAGCTCCTCTTATGAAGATTAACGATGACTTGTAAATGGCTAAATCCATTGCCAGCTTGCCTCATGTTACTAGTCAGCAGCATTCCATACAAAAGATTACTCTCCATATTCACCCGGTTCTATACTCGCTCTCACTCTCAAGGTAAACTCATCAAGCCACATAGCTTTAAATACTATGTACGTCTTTATGACTCCCAAATTTATATGTCTTTCGCCCAAATCTCTCCTTGGCACACCCCACTCGTATATCCCACTGCTTACTCAACATCTCCATTTGGATGTCTAATAGGCGTCTTGAACTGAACTCCTGAACTCCTGATATCCCCCAAATGGGCTCTGCCCACATTCTTCTCCTTTTCGATAAGCTTCTCGGCTCTACTCCATCCTTCCGATTACACAGCCCCCAAACCCTGGAATGATCCTAGACTCTTCTCTTTTTCTTACACAATACACCTAATCCTTAAATCGGAACTGTTAGTTTTACCTTAAAAATACAGCCAGAATTTGCCCACTTCTTATCACTTCCGCTGCTGCCATCCTGGTTCACATCATCATTATTTCTTACTTCATTCTCTCTCAGTAGCCCCCTAAATTCTTCCCTTTTGCCCCACCCCTTGCCTCTGCACTTACTGCCCTACAGTTGATTTCCTACACAAAGGATCCTGATAAATAATAATTCAAATCATGTCCTTTGTCAGCTCCAAACCCTCCTAATGATTTCCACCTCACTCAGAATAAAAGACAAATTCCAAAGTATGATCTACACAACTCTGTATAGTCTGACCTCACATTCGCTCTCACACACACCCCTCCCCTGGTGCATTCTGCTTCAGCCAGCCTGGATTTTTTGTAGTTCTTTAGTCAGCCAGCTATTTCCCTGACTCTGGGCATTTGCACTAGCTATTTCCTCTCTCTAGAATGCTCTTGCCCCAATGTACACATGATATGCATTTTTATGTTCTTCAGTTCTTTACTCCAATGTCATCTTTTTAAAAAGAGGACTTCCGTGCCGTCCTGTCTAAAACTCCATACACATCCCTTCTTATCCCTCTTCTCTGCATGATTTTTCTTCCTCCCTGGCCCTTATCACCCTCATATTGTATGTTTGTTTGTCCATTTGTTTATGGATTGACTGATTGTCCTTCTCCCCCACTAAATTACAAGCTCTGTGAAGTCAGGCATTTTTATCTGTTTTGTCCCTTTGTGCTCCAAGGCCCAAGGCACAATTAGAATGCATCCATTCAATGCCCAACTGCCTATGACACTGCAACTCTTACCATAAACTAAATCACTCTTCTGGTATAGCATTCCCTGAGAGACTGTTTTCTCCCACAGGAGAGATTTGTTTATTTTTATGATTCAACCAAATTTACCACTAGTTTCTCTAGGACTATTGGTACCTCTTTCAGGATCTTGAGGAATTTGCTTCTGAGTCATGAACACGGGAAGCTGAGCCAGAGCGCAGTTCTTAACCTGATCCCACAGCCACGCGTGTCTGTTTGCTCACGGGATCTTCCTGCTTATCCACGGGGAGGCTCCAGGAGGTTCTTCAGCACGTCCTAGGATTGCAGCCTGACATGGCAAAGCCATGCGACTGCCATCTGTTCAGGTTACGTAACTTGAGATCCGGAACAATTTTCAATGTAGGATTTGCTGCATTTCAGCAAATAGAATCATTTTCAGAAAGAAGATTAAGGTTTCTTTGCTGCGAAAAGGAGAAATTACCAGAAGAGCAATCATTTCACTGAGTATAAATAAACCTTGCTCCAAAATACAATAAATGAGGAAGACAAATTTGCTTCACTAATATTTCTTGCTTTAAAAATAAACACAAGGCTATAGTTCAATTTAGTAAGTGCAAAATAAATTCTGAATGGGAAAATGGAATTATTAATTTAACAGATCTTAATTTTGTTTGGAGCGTTAGCCTGCCCTATAATGCTCTAAGAAGAATTGGCGGGTGGGGAAAGCGTTAATTCCTGAGGGCTTGATAAGTTTATCGGCATTATACAATACGGTCTTTCTTCCTGGGAGAGAAAGGTATCTCATCCACCATTAGTGGGACAGAAGCCCTGATTTGTTTTTCTAACATCACCCATGTGACCCACAGTCACTTTATATGACCAAAGGAAACCATTTATGAAATGACTTCCTGGAGTTAAGGATTAAAACTGTAGCTCTGGGAAGATGGCGGAAGAGTCAAGACGCGATCACCTTCCTCCCCCCAGATACACCAGAAATACATCTACACGTGGAACAACTCCTACAGAACACCTAGTGAACGCTGGCAGAAGACCTCAGACCTCCCAAAAGGCAAGAAAACCCCCACGTACCTGGGTAGGGCAAAAGATAAAACAGAGACAAAAGGATAGGGACAGGACCTGCACCAGTGGGAGGGAGCTGTGAAGGAGGGAAGGTTTCCACACACTAGGAAACCCCTTCGCGGGCGGAGACTGCGGGTGGCGGAGGGGGAAAGCTTCGGAGCTGAGGAGGAGAGCACAGCAACAGGGTGCGGAGGGCAAAGAGGAGAGATTCCCGCATAGAGGATCAGGGCCGACCGGCACTCACCAGTCCGAGAGGCTTGTCTGCTCACCCGCCGGGGCGGGCGGGGCTGGGAGTTGAGGCTCGAGCTTCGGTCGGAGCGCCGGGGGAAGACTGGGGTTGGCGGCGTGAGCACAGCCTGCAGGGGGTTAGTGCGCCACGGCTAGCTGGGAGGGAGTCCGGGGAAAAGCCTGGAGCTGCCGAAGAGGCAGGAGACTTTTTCTTCCCTCTTTGTTTCCTGGTGCACGAGGAGAGGGGGCTAAGAGCGCTGCTTAAAGGAGCTCCAGAGACGGGCGTGAGCTGCGGCTGAAAGCGCGGACAACAGAGACGGGCATGGGACGCTAGAGCTGCTGCTGCCGCCACCAGGGGGCCTGTGTGCGAGCACAGGTCGCTATCCACGCCCCTCTTCCGGGGAGCCTGTGCGGCCCGCCACTGCCAGGGTCCCGGGATCCAGGGACAACTCCCCCGGAAGAACGCACGGCGCGCCTCAGGCTGGTGCAACGTTACGCCGGCCTCTGCCGCCGCAGGCCCGCCCCGCACTCCATGCCCCTCTCTCCCCCCCGGCCTGAGTGAGCCAGAGTCCCCGAATCAGCGGCTCCTTTAACCCCGTCCTGTCTGAGCGAAGAACAGACGCCCTCCGGCGACCTACACGCAGAGGCGGGCCCAAATCCAAAGCTGAGCCCCTGGGAGCTGTGAGAACAAAGAAGAGAAAGGGAAATCTCTCCCAGCAGCCTCAGAAGCAGCGGATTAAAGCTCCACAATTAACTTGATGTACCCTGCATCTGTGAGATACCTGAATAGACAACGAATCATCCCAAATTAAGGAGGTGGACTTTGACAGAAAGATTTATGATATTTTCCCCTTTTCCTCTTTTTGTGAGTGTGTATGTGTATGCTTCTGTGTGAGATTTTGTGTGTATAGCTTTGCTTCCACCATTTGTCCTAGGGTTCTATCCGTCCATTTTTTGTTTGTTTTGTTATTTTTCTTTTTTTGGTTAATAATTATTTTTTTATTTTAATAACTTTATTATATTTTATCTTATTTTATTTTACTTTATCTTCTTTCATTCTTTTTTTCCTTCCTTCCCTCCTTCCTTCCTTCCTCCCTCCCTCCCTCCCTCCCTCCTTTCTTTCTTTCTTTCTACTTCTACTAATTCTTTCTTTCTACTTTTTTTCCCCCTTATTCTGAGCCATGTGGATGAAAGGCTCTTGGTACTATAGCCAGGAGTCAGTGCTGTGCCTCTGAGGTGGGAGAGCCAACTTCAGGACACTGGTCCACAAGAGACCTCCCAGCTCCACATAATATCAAATGGCGAAAATCTCCCAGAGATCTCCATCTCAACACCAGCACCCAGCTTCACTCAACGACCAACAAGCTACAGTGCTGGACATCCAATGCCAAACAACTAGCAAGACAGGAACACAACCCCACCCATTAGCAGAGAGGCTGCCTAAAATCATAATAAGTCCACAGACACCCCAAAACACACCTGCCCACCAGAAAGACAAGATCCAGCCTCATCCACCAGAACACAGGCACTAGTCCCCTCCACCAGGAAGCCTACACAACCCACTGAACCAAGCATAGCCACTGGAGACAGACACCAAAAACAACGGGAACTACAAACCTGCAGCCTGCAAAACGGAGACCCCAAACACAGTAAGATAAGCAAAATGAGAAGACAGAAAAACACACAGCAGATGAAGGAGCAAGATAAAAACCCACCAGACCTAACAAATGAAGAGGAAATAGGCAGTCTACCTGAAAAAGAATTCAGAATAATGATAGTAAAGATGATCCAAAACCTAGGAAATAGAATAGACAAAATGCAAGAAACATTTAGCAAGGACCTAGAAGAACTAAAGATGAAACAAACAATGATGAACAACACAATAAAATGAAATTAAAAGTACTCTAGATGGGAACAATAGCAGAATAACAGAGGCAGAAGAACAGATAAGTGACCTGGAAGATAAAATAGTGGAAATAACTACTACAGAGCAGAATAAAGACAAAAGAATGAAAAGAACTGAGGACAGTCTCAGAGACCTCTGGGACAACAGTAAACGCACCAACATTCGAATTATAGGGGTTCCAGAAGAAGAAGAGAAAAAGAAAGGGACTGAGAAAATATTTGAAGAGATTATAGTTGAAAACTTGCCTAATATGGGAAAGGAAATAGTCAAGTCCAAGAAACACAGAGAGTCCCATACAGGATAAATCCAAGGAGAAATACGCCAAGACACATATTAATTAAACTTAATTAATTAATTAAACTCAAAATTAAATACAAAGAAAACATATTAAATCAGCAAGGGAAAAACAACAAATAACACACAAGGGAATCCCCATAAGGTTAACAGCTGATCTTTCAGCAGAAACTCTGCAAGCCAGAAGGGACTGGCAGGACATGTTTAAAGTGATGACGGAGAAAACCCTGCAACCAAGATTACTCTACCCAGCAAGGATCTCATGGAGAAATTAAAACCTTTACAGACAAGCAAAAGCTGAGAGAGTTCAGCACCACCAAACCAGCTTTACAACAACTGCTAAAGGAACTTCTCTAGGCAAGAAACACAAGAGAAGGAAAAGACCTACAATAACGAACCCAAAACAATTAAGAAAATGGGAATAGGAACATACATATCGATAATTACCTTAAATGTAAATGGACTAAATGCTCCCACCAAAAGACACAGATTGGCTGAATGGATACAAAAACAAGACCCATATATTTGTTGTCTACAAGAGACCCACTTCAGACCTAGAGACACATACAGACTGAAAGTAAGGGGATGGAAAAAGATATTTCATGCAAATGGAAACCAAAAGAAAGCTGGAGTAGCAATTCTCATATCAGACAAAATAGACTTTAAAATAAAAACTATTAGAAGAGACAAAGAAGGACACTACATAATGATCAAGGGATCGATCCAAGAAGATATAACATTTGTAAATATTTATGCACCCAACATAGGAGCACCTCAATACGTAAGGCAAATACTAAGCCATAAAAGGGGAAATCAACAGTAACACATTCATAGTAGGGGATTTTAACACCCCACTTCACCAATGGACATATCATCCAAAATGAAAATAAGTAAGGAAACACAAGCTTTAAATGATATATTAAACAAGATGGACTTAATTGATATTTATAGGACATTCCATCCAAAAACAACAGAATACACATTTTTCTCAACTGCTCATGGAACATCCTCCAGGATAGATCATATCTTGGATATGATAGATCAACTTGGATATCTTGGATATGATAGATCAACTGCTCATGGAACATCCTCCAGGATAGATCAAATCAAGCCTTGGTAAATTTAAGAAAATTAAAACTGTATCAAGTATCTTCTCCAACCACAATGTTATGAGACTAGATATCAATTACAGGAAAAGACCTGTAAAAAATACAAACACGTGGAGGCTAAACAGTACACTACTTAATAACGAAGTGATCACTGAAGAAATCAAAGAAGAAATAAAAAAATACCTAGAAACAAAGGACAATGGAGACACGACGACCCAAAATTTACGGGATGCAGCAAAAGCAGTTCTAAGAGGGAAGTTTATAGCAATACAATCCTACCTTAAGAAACAGGAAACATCTCGAATAAACAACCTAATCTTGCGCCTAAAGCAATTAGAGAAAGAAGGAAAAAAAAACCCAAAGTTAGCAGAAGGAAAGAAATCATAAAAATCAGATCAGAAATAAATGAAAAAGAAATGAAGGAAAGGATAGCAAAGATCAATAAAACTAAAAGCTGGTTCTTTGAGAAGATAAACAAAATTGATAAACCATTAGCCAGACTCATCAAGAAAAAAAGGGAGAAGACTCAAATCAATAGAATTAGAAATGAAAAAGGAGAAGTAACAACTGACACTGCAGAAATACAAAAGATCATGAGACATTACTACAAGCAACTCTATGCCAATAAAATGGACAACCTGGAAGAAATGGACAAATTCTTAGAAATGCACAACTGCCAAGACTGAATCAGGAAGAAATAGAAAATATGAACAGACCAATCACAAGCACTGAAATTGAAACTGATTAAAAATCTTCCAACAAACAAAAGCCCAAGACCAGATGGCTTCACAGGCGAATTCTATCAAACATTTAGAGAAGAACTAACACCTATCCTTCTCAAACTCTTCCAAAATGTAGCAGAGGGAGGAACACTCCCAAACTCATTCTAGGAGGCCACCATCACCCTGATACCAAAACCAGACAAGGATGTCACAAAGAAAGAAAACTACATACAGACCAATATCACTGATGAACATAGATGCAAAAATCCTCAACAAAATACTAGGAAACAGAATCCAACAGCACATTAAATGGATCATACATCATGACCAAGTTGGGTTTATTCCAGGAATGCAAGGATTCTTCAATATACGCAAATCAATCAACGTGATACACCATATTAACAAATTGAAAGAGAAAAACCATATGATCATCTCAATAGATGCAGAGAAAGCTTTCGACAAAATTCAACACCCATTTATGATAAAAACCCTGCAGAAAGTAGGCATAGAGGGAACTTTCCTCAACATAATAAAGGCCATATATGACAGACCCACAGCCAACATCGTCCTCAATGGTGAAAAACTGAAAGCATTTCCACAAAGATCAGGAACAAGACAAGGTTGCCCACTCTCACCACTCTTATTGAACATAGTTTTGGAAGTTTTAGCCATAGCAATCAGAGAAGAAAAGGAAATAAAAGGAATCCAAATCGGAAAAGAAGAAGTAAAGCTGTCACTGTTTGCAGATGACATGATACTATACATAGAGAATCCTAAAGATGCTACCAGAAAACTACTAGAGCTAATCAATGAATTTGGTAAAGCAGCAGGATACAAAATGAATGCACAGAAATATCTGGCATTCCTATACACTAATGATGAAAAATCTGAAAGTGAAATCAAGAAGACACTCCCATTTACCATTGCAACAAAAAGAATAAAATATCTAGGAATAAACCTACCTAAGGAGACAAAAGACCTGTATGCAGAAAATTATAAGACACTGATGAAAGAAATTAAAGATGATACAAATAGATGGAGACATATACCATGTTATTGGATTGGAAGAATCAACATTGTGAAAATGACTCTACTACCCAAAGCAATCTACAGATTCAATGCAATCCCTATCAAATTACCACTGGCACTTTTCACAGAAGTAGAACAAAAAATTTCACAATTTGTATGGAAACACAAAAGACCCCGAATAGCCAAAGCAATCTTGAGAACGAAAAATGGAGCTGGAGGAATCAGGCTCCCTGACTTCAGACTATACTACAAAGCTACAGTAATCAAGACAGTATGGTACTGGCAGAAAAACAGAAAGATAGGTCAATGGGACAGGATAGAAAGCCCAGAGATAAACCCACACACATATGGTCACCTTATTTTTGATAAAGGAAGCAGGAATGTACAGTGGAGAAAGGACAGCCTCTTCAATAAGTGGTGCTGGGAAAACTGGACAGGTACATTTAAAAGTGTGAGATTAGATCACTCCCTAACACCATACACAAAAATAAGCTCAAAATGGATTAAAGACCTAAATGTAAGGCCAGAAACTATAAAACTCTTAGAGGAAAACATAGGCAGAACACTCTATGACATAAATCACAGCAAGATCCTTTTTGATCCACCTCCTAGAGAAATAGAAATAAAAGCAAAAATAAACAAATGGGACCTAATGAAACTTCAAAGCTTTTGCACAGCAAAGGAAACCATAAACAAGACCAAAAGACAACCCTCAGAATGGGAGAAAATATTTGCAGATGAAGCAACTGACAAAGGATTAATCTCCAAAATATACAAGCAGCTCATGCAGCTCAATAACAAAAAAACAAACAACCCAATCCAAAAATGGGCAGAAGACCTAAATGGACATTTCTCCAAAGAAGATATGTAGACTGCCAACAAACACATGAAAGAATGCTCAACATCATTAATCATTAGAGAAATGCAAATCTAAACTACAATAAGATATCATCTCACACCAGTCAGAATGAACATCATCAAAAAATCTAGAAACAATAAATGCTGGAAAGGGTGTGGAGAAAAGGGAACCCTCTTGCACTGTTGGTGGGAATGTAAATTGATACAGCCACTGTGGAGAACAGTATGGAGGTTCCTTAAAAAACTACAAATAGAACTACCATATGACCCAGCAGTCCCACTACTGGGCATATACCCTGAGAAATCCATAATTCAAAAAGAGTCATGTACCAAAATGTTCATTGTAGCTCTATTTACAATAGCCCAGAGTTGGAAACAACCTAAGTGTCCATCATCAGATGAATGCATAAAGAAGATGTGGCACATGTATACAATGGAATATTACTCAGCCATAAAAAGAAACGAAATTGAGCTATTTGTAATGAGGTGGATAGACCTAGAGTCTGTCATACAGAGTGAAGTAAGTCAGAAAGAGAAAGACAAATACCATATGCTAACACATATATATGGAATTTAAGAAAAAAAATGTTATTAAGTACCTAGGGGTAAGACAGGAATAAAGACACAGACCTACTAGAGAATGGACTTGAGGATATGGGGAGGGAGAAGGGTAAGCTGTGACAAAGCGAGAGAGCGGCATGGACATATATACACTACCAAACGTAAAATAGATAGCTAGTGGGAAGCAGCTGCATAGCACAGGGAGATCAGCTAGGTGCTTTGTGACCTTCTGGAGGGGTGGGATAGGGTGGGAGGAAGGGAGGGAGACGCAAGAGGGAAGAGATATGGGAACATACGTATATGTATAACTTATTCACTTTGTTATAAAGCAGAAACTAACACACCATTGTAAAGCAATTATACTCCAATTAAAAAAAAAACTGTAGCTCTGTAGAGTAGAATTTCTCTCAGTAAATTTACTCACCTAAACAAGGCTTGATTTGGCACCCTCACTGTTACTGGCTCCCTACTTTAACGTGCTGAGGGTTTATGTTAAACACCACTCATTTTTCCACATGGAACTAGCACTATCGTTTTGTGTGATTACAAAAACAGAGTTTTGTAATCACTGACTGGATTTACTGGAAATAAAATCAGTCAGCAAATTAAAGTATAACAAAGGAATTGAAAATCACCATGACTTCCATAATCTGCATGTTAAGTGGTTAATATGTTCTGCAGATTCTGTATTTTTTGCATCTGCACATCTCTTTTTTTACAAAAATCAATCCTACCATGCACACCAAACAATATTATTTAGCAAATAACATGAAAATAAATTACATTTTCGGGGTTGGTTGTATATCAGAGAGAACCCAGCCATTCAGAGAGGAATAGAGTCAGATAAGGAAGGAAGCAAGATTGTTACACTGCAGTGGACGTTAACCCAGACCAACTGAATGATTGACGGAATGAATGGATGGATGGATGGATGGATGGATGGATGGATGGAAGGGGAGCTACAAGCATGCCTCGGAGATATTGCAGGTTCAGTTCCAGACCACTGCAATAAAGTGAATATCTTAATTAAGCAAGTCACAAGAATTTTTTGGTTTCCCAGTGTATATAAAAGTTATGTTTATACTGTACTGTAGTCTATTAAGTTTGCAATAACATTATATCTTTAAAAAATGTATATGCCTTAACTAAAAAATACTTTGCTGCTAAAAAAATTGCTAACCATCATCTGAGCCTTCTGCAAGTCCTAATCTTTCTGCTGGTGGAGGACCTTGCCTCCATGTTGACGGCTGCTGACTGATCAGCGTGGTGGTTGCTGAAGGCTGGAGTGGCCGTGACAACTTCTTAAAATAAGACAGACAGCAATGAGTTTGCCCCGTCAATTGACTCTTCCCTTCACAAATGATTGCTCTGTAGCGTGCAGTCCTATTTGAGAGCATTTTACCCACAGTAGAACTTCTATTAAAATTGGAATCAATCCTCTCAAACCCTGCCTCTGCTTTATCAACTAAGTTTATGTAATATTCTAAATCCTTTGTTGTCATTTCAACAATTAAGTTCACCATCTTGTATGGGCACAGTTTATGGTGCCCCAAAACAATTACAATAGTGACATCAAAGATTATTGGTCACAGATCACCATAACAAATATAATAATAATGAAAAAGTTTGGAATATTTTGAGAATTAACAAAATGTGACACAGAGACACTAAGTGAGCAAATGCTGTTAGAAAAATGGTGCCGAGAGACTTCTTGATGCAGGGCTGCCACAAACCTTCAGTTTGTAAGAAAATAAAAAAGGCAAGGGACTTCCCTCATGGCGCAGTGGTTAAGAATCCACCTGCCAGTGCAGGGAACATGGGTTTGAGCCCTGGTCCGGGAAGATCCCACAGGCCATGGAACAACTAAGCCCTTGCGTCACAATTACTGAACCTTCACTCTGGAGCCCGCGAGCCACAACTACTGAGCCTGCATGCCTAGAGCCCGCCCACCACAACGAACAGTAGCCCCCGCTCGCCGCAACTAGAGAAAGCCCGTGTGCAGCAACAAAGACCCAACACAGCCAAAAATAAATAATAAATAAATAAATATTTAAAAATTAGTATCAATCTAAAAATAAACTAGCACATAAATCCAGAAACAACTAGGGAGAACATGTGGGATCTTCCCGGACCAGGGCTCAAACCAGTGTCCCCTGCATTGACAGGCGGATTCTTAACCACTGTGTCATCAGGGAAGTCCTGATACTAATTTGGATGGAAGTTTTTCTTAAATGAAGTACTTTCACAAACAAAAAGATACTTTGGGGGAACTATGGTTTAGAAGGCTGTGTTCTACCTACTTAATGATGCAGTTTGAATGCCTCAGTACTGTATATTTGAATGTTTTTTTCTGAATTTCTTTCCAGTGAGATTTAAGCAAGGAGATGGGTGGGGGTCGCTTTGTATTCTTGGCACTCTCTGGAAGGAGAAAATAAAACGTGAACTGACCTGTTCCACGTAGAGGTCCAGGCTGATCACCAGTGAGTTAAATGGTACAACACCATATCCATCTAAGTGTAAATATTTTGCTCCATTTTTTAGTGACTCTGGAAGACAAGAGTTGGGAAATGATGTACCCACTTTCACAGAGAAGAAAGCCCCACTTGCACCACATTTTAAATCGTTAAAGAACTATTGATATAATCTAAATAATCAGAGGAGAAACTCGTCACTCATTTAAATTATCTGTAGGATTTTTGAAATCCCTGTGACAAAACACATATAGTGATAAAAAAGACTCCTCCCCTCACCCTGAAAAAAGCCCTGGGCTAGAAACCAGAAGGCTCTAGGTGCTAGTCTCAGCTCAGTCAACTATCCCAGGGTCTATTGACCTTGAGGAGCTCACTTGGTTTCTCTGGGCTCAGTTTTTTAACCCTGAAATGAGAGAAATAGATTAGATATATTCCCCTTAGGGTAAAAATGCAGTGCTTTTTATGATAATAACAACAAATATTACCAGAGTGAATAAATTGTATATCCTAAATAAGATAACTGGCTAAAAGAGTTTCTGAATGACCAAGCAATGAAATTACAGAAAATAACAAGTACAAAAGATATGCTTTTTACAAAAGTATAATTGTTGGGAAGTACTAAATTACATTTGGACGTTGAAAAGCCACGAAAGAACTCAAGCAGACAAAAAAAAACTATACAAGATAAGAAGCACACACAGTTGTGTTGTAGCCATAATACTGCCCAACTCATTGGACCAGAGAAGGAACAAATTTTTGCTATATATTTCCATTTCTAAAACACACACACCAGCTGGGTCATTGTGACATGGATCGAAGGTCAGTTTACTCCTCAACTGGAATCAATGCATAGCTGTCAGAAGGGAGTTGTAAAAGCTCCATTCTGAGCAAGTGGAAAGGGAGCAAGAGCCAGGCTGGAGCCATTAGAAAGTATTTTTAGGGCCACACATATCATTTCATAATAATGTGCATGTCATTGTATACTGCGTGGTCTGAGAACAACTTCCAAATTAAAATATAGTGATTGCTCCCATTAAGTTTTTCCTGGCAAATTTTTCTCTTTTCTACTCCTTTAGATGGGACCAGACATTGACTCAAGACTCTGAAGCAGGTATATTCAACTGAGAGAGAAAAAAAACCAGCCACATATAAAGCAAAACTGTTAAGGGCTACAAGGAGCCTTGGCCACATTTGTGAAAGACTAAGATAATGCTAGCTAGTCTGTCCAGATGTCTGGGAATGGATTAGATTACTTTCTGGGGCTCCTTTTAGGATCAAGATGCCATAGAAAATTTCAGTAATTGACACATTTAGAGGGTGAAAAGACTGTGTTTACTTATTTTTAAATACTATATACCTTTGTACTTTGGTAAATATTTGTGAGTATATTTTACATTGGATTCCTTATAACTATTTTCAGAGACACAATTTACTTAGAAATCAACTGGGTAATATAGCAAACTGCCGTGGGTGGAGATAAAATCTCATACCTTACAGGAAGTAATTTATCTGCCTGGTGGGTTATCAGGATATGGTGATGATTAGACTTGTTACTCAAATTATTTCCTAACAATTTCAAAGGAAATGATGTTGAATTTGAAACCATCTAGCATTTGAAAGCCTGTGTGAGTTTCAACTCAGCTTCTCAAGGACCACATTTTCCAAGGGGTCAGAAATGGGGTTTCAGATATTATCTACCATAGTGGCTATACTCTGAGGCCTAAACATGTCACAGGATGAGCTGCTAGTAGAAAGAAGCAAATCTCTCAGCTACATGGTAGTGTGAATTTTTGCAGAGGACATTCCAAAACATCCATCAAGTTAACTGAAAAAAAAGGACAAATATAAATGTAGAGTCTGATGGATACCTAAAGCCCAATGGAGCAGATATTTGTCATTTGTGAGCAGAATTCAAAAATTCCAAGAAGCAAAAGCAAAAAACAAATTTACCAAGTGGCATCCTTCCTAAATCCAAAACTAGACTCTGCGTGAGTTGATATCATGCTGATTTTGAAGCTCTTACACAAAACCAGCAAACAAAATTATACACCAGAATTGCTGGATCAGTTGCAGATATGTTTGTTTGTTTTTAATTGGAGTCCCTAACATCTCTGAAACACACAGCTGAGCCACAAAAAGTACAGTTGACCACATATGTTAGTTTTCTTCACTTTTAGAACTGGCCAATTTTAAAACTCCAGAGTGAAGAAACTGCATCGTTGACATTAAAAATGTCTTTCTAACTTGTACTGTAGCAGTTAAACAATACACCATATTTTTAAAAAACGTATAAAAATAAAACCAAAAAGTAAACAGAATTGTGGAATTCCCTGACATTGTGTTAAAGTATTTCAGCAGCAGCCTCTGTGTTAGACTGGAACACCAGAACTCCTTAAACGTGTATTGTATTTAACTTTTTTCCCGGGAGAATAAAGAAGTAGAATTTTTTGCTGTAACTAAGTTGGCATTGCATTAATCAAACAAAAAAGCAAACAGGATGTCTGAACCACATGCATTAAAGATTTCAGAATGACACGGCAAGCAAATTATACATGCAGTGCTTATGCTCCCAGAAAACGAGGATGCTCAGAAAGAACTAAATCACATGTGGGTACTATGAAAAAATGATGAGGTGGGATGTAGCTGGTTGAGGGTGAGATTTGGAGCTTTTTTTCACTTAAAATACTTTGGGCTCATTCATATGTGCAATGCCTCAACCCCTAAGGGAACAAAGAAAAGCCACAAATATGAACGGAACAAAAGTTCTCTCCAAATGGAAGCTACAGATCAGAATCTTTGAGGAGGTTTGCCTCCACCCCCTCTGTAGGGATGGTTGGCACACACTCAGCTAGACACAAAGTAACTTGATAGAGAAATGTTGTGCTGAGGATTCACAGCAGTCTGTGCTGTCCCTGCTCCGCCCTACTCCGTGGTCGCTCAGTAACAGGACTGACTTGAGTGAGCAGTTCTGCTAAATCAGTCTGGTTTGGTGCCCCCTGTGCTCCAAGGTCACGTGACTAGACATGTTCCGATACTCCAGAGGTGGGATGGTGTGACTAACCTTGCTGAGTCATGCTATACTTGTGGGGCAAGTAGCATCAGTGTTTTAATTAAAGTGCCCTTACGAGCATTGGGAAACAATGACCACCCTTTCCCTTTGCTTGGGGTGTGTCAGTGACACAGGACAGAGTTCCACACACGATGTAATTAATATGAGCCAGTCATGAGTAGATTTTTTTTTCCAGTTAAAAGAATATAAACCTGACCACTCCTTACAGATGTGACAAAGGAAAAGGCATTTTCTTAATTTTTCTGTCCATGCAGATAATCATACTGGGGGAAAATGAAGAGCAACGCTATTTGTGGATCCATTCCCTCATTCCAACCCCTGTGTGTGGGAAAGGAGCAGAAATTTCTGTCTTTGAGAAGATTCTGCAGATGGCAGAATATAATAAAGCTCCAATAATTTAGAATATTTTGTACTTGTACAGACTTTTAGAGTTTGCCAAACACTTTCACGTAAATAATTTCATTTGTGTCTCACAGCTTCCCATGAGATGTCAGGATTGTTCTCTTTATATAAGTTGATTTTTTAAAACTTTGAATGCACTGTAATATGTATACAAGTGATGTTCATTATACAGGTGCTTTTTCAATTTTCCCTATAAGCGTATGTAGAAAGTTTTACAATAGAGGCCATCCTCCAGCCTCCACAGATACACACCCCACCCTACCCTAAAACATACTGTAGAATGATTTTCAAGAGAAAGTGTTCACATTTTATTTTTTCTAAAACAGGAAGTAGGCACCACAGTAGGAGAAAAGGGAAGCTAACCTTCCTCTTTCACTCTTTCTGGGGCTGTGAGGCAAAGCAGTGATGCAAAATATTTTAACCCCAGTTAATCACCATAAGAGAAAACATAATTAAAAGTATCACAGTTGAAATAAGCAAGAGTCAAAGAAAGCTTTTTTTTTTTAATGACAGTCTTCAACTTGTCATGTGCATGTGGGTTAGTGAATTAAGTGAAATAGAATGAGAATATTTAATTATTATTTATCTTTGTTTCAGAGTTTAAAAATTTTTTTATTGAAGTATAGTTGATTTACAACGTTGTGTTAATTTCTGTTGCACAGCAAAGTGATTCAGTTATACATATATATATACATTCTTTTTTGTATTCTTTTCCATTATGGTTTATTACAGGATATTCAAAATAGTTTCTTGTGCTATACAGTAGGACCTTGTTGGTTATCCATTCTATATATAATAGTTTGCATCTCCTACTATTTTTAGTTTTTAAAAGGTTACTGCGTATCTACTCTGATAACCACATAAAGTTCCCCATAATTTTTTAGCAATTTGGCCCCCTTTTCATTCATTCAATAATACATGATTTTAGAGAAATGAAAATCAAAACTACAATGAGGTGTCACCTCACACTGGTCAGAATGGCCATCATCAAAAAATCTACAAACAATAAATGCTGGAGAGGATGTGGAGAAAAGGGAACCCTTTTGCACTGTTGGTGGGAATGTAAATTGATACAGCCGCTATGGAGAACAGTATGGAGGTTCCTTAAAAAACTAAAATTAGAACTACCATACGATCCAGCAATCCCACTAGTGGGCATATACCCTGAGAAAACCATAATTCAAAAAGAGTCATGTACCGCAGTGTTCATTGCAGCTCTATTTACAATAGCCAGGACATGGAAGCAACCTAAGGGTCCATCAACAGATGAATGGATAAAGATGTGGCACATATATACAATGGAATATTACTCAGCCATAAAAAGAAACGAAATTGAGTTATTTGTAGTGAGGTGGATGGACCTAGAGTCTGTCATACAGAGTGAATTAAGTCAGAAAGGGAAAAACAAATACTGTATGCTAACACATATGTATGGAATCTAAAAAAATAAATGGTTCTGAAGAACCTAGGGGCAGGACAGAAATAAAGACGCAGACGTAGAGAATGGACTTGAGGACATGGGACGGGGGGGAAGGGTAAGCTGGGACGAAGTGAGAGAGTGGCATGGACATATATACACTACCAAATGTAAAATAGATAGCTAGCAGGAAGCAGCCACATAGCACAGGGAGATCAGCTCAGTGCTTTGTGACCACCGAGAGGAGTGGGATAGGGAGGGTGGGAGGGAGACGCAAGAGGGAGGAGATATGGGTATATATGTATATGTATATCTGATGCACTTTGTTATAAAGCAGAAACTAACACACCATTGTAGAGCAATTATACTCCAATAAAGATGTTAAGAAATAATAATACATGATTACCTGAATGGTGTAAATGCCACTGTCCTTTTCTTAGTCATCACAAAACTTTTTTAGCAGCCTTGATAATTATTTGATCCTTTCTACTTGTTCTAGTGGCATTCTTTCTTTCCCTTTTTCCATCTATCTATCTCTCAATCTGTTTTCTGACTCTGTGTTTCTCTCTCTCTCTCTCTCCATACCTGTCATTTCACTCTCTTTTACTTTCTTGCCCCCACACACTATCCTCCTCTACCCCACGCCTGTTAACTGATGTCTCTTACATATCAAGAACAATATCAATTCATAAACACCTCCCTGCCCCCTCCCATGAGCCCCTTCTTCTTCCTACTCCATCTTTCTCACAATCTACCCAAAAATATCTTATTACAGGTGCTTGAAGATTCACCTTAAAAATCTGTTGCTGATGGCTCATCTTAGGTATGCAATAGTGAAAAATTGGAGGTTAGCCAACTATCTCTCGGGGGGCTATTGGTTAAATAAATTATGGTGAATTTATGAAATGGAATACCATACAACCATCAAAAGTGCGACCAGATACTGGCATGGAACATTGTTCACATATTTTTGCATGGAAAAAGTGGACTGCAGAGCAGTATGTATAATATGAAGACACTTTTAAATATACATAATCATGTCTTACTCGGTTCAGGCTGCTATAACAGAATACCACAGACTGGGTGGCTTATAAACAACATCTATTTCTCACAAATCTGAAAGCTGGGAAATCCAAGATCAAGGTGCCGGCAGATTCGGCGTCTGGTGAGAGATGGCCTCCTGGTTCATAGATGGCTGTCTTCCTGCTGTGCCCTTACAAGGGAGAAAGAGCAAGGGAGCAATCTGGAGTCTCTTTTATAACAGCATAACTATCCTTAAGGACTCCACCTTCATGACCCAAAGGCCCCACTTCCAAATACCATCACATTGGGGATTAGGTTTCAACAAATGAATTCTGAAGGAAACAAACAGTTGGTAGCAATTTGCATGGCAATAGATTTAGAAGAATTTATTCCGAATTGTAAGGAGAGTTAGCCCCTAAGTAGTGAATTAGGCATGAGTTAATTTCTTTTTTTTCTTCTTTTTATTTTTGTGATAAACCCATGTTGTTGTTTTTCTACAAAATTAAAATGATTCTAAAATACAAGTTTCATACCCAAAGTATGAGATCAAGGACTCACTTTCTCTAGCTTCTCACTGCTGCTTCTGTTTTTGCTGTAGAAAGCAGGAGGAAATATTTCTGATGGGTTCTCCACCACCAGAAGACAGGGGACAAACTGAAGCTGTCACTGGCCTCATTCCTTTCCTCCCAACCACAGATCGCGCAGCATGCAAAGCCCCTGGAGCCCAGCATGGTCCCTCCCACTGGTGACAGAAGCAAAGCCCACGAACCATAGCTGTCAAAGACAGACTTGACTCTCCTCTGAATAAGAGAATCCTTGCTCTTAAAAGAAATTATCATATATAGGCATCAATAACTTTAAATGGGAACGTTCCTACTATGAAAACCATCTGTCTTTTTGAATTATGTACTGCTGCCAAAATTCCCTTTCTTTACTTGAAAATTTTACTAAACTCTGAGCGTTAGTGTTCCTTGATTTGACTAGTCTTGCCATTTAAGTGGCTGCTCTGATACCCTTATTCGCATGTTCTAAAATAATGAAATAAAAACTCTCAAAGGCCTCAAACAACTGATTTCCCCTTTGTGTGTGTGTGTGTGTGTGTGTGTGTGTGTGTGTGTAAGAAGATATAGTTGTAGAACCGGTAAATTGAACAATATGTGATTTAAATCAATGTAACTGGCTCTTATTTTACTGAATTATGAGATGTCCTATCTTAATAGCATTTCTTTGCTCTTACTGTCAAAACCACTAATGCCATATCAACATTTACACTTTGTAATGCCCTGTTTGTAACTTCCGATATATTCAGCCACGGCTCAGAGTTGGTAATATGAACCCTGGCTGAGGTTACCTCTGCAGATCATTTTCTGGGAAACCAATTGTGTATCCAAGGTTTGAGGATTCAGAGAAATGTTTAATGCATTTAAACAAACCTACTATCTTCAGTTTATTTAGCAATACGCTTTATACACACAGTTGTATGCACAACTGCAGTGATTTCTAACTATTCTTATCTACTCAATAAATGACTTTAACAACTGGGGCAACTTATTGCCGTTCATTCATTTGTATCGTGACAATCCTGAGGGCAATAAAACTGCCTATGCTAACAATATTCAATGATTCAGATTTCTTATTAATTCAGATTGGGGCACTCCTCAGGTTGATTGGTTCAGTTTTACTGTAAAAATGGATCCACCAGTTAATATCACTCAACAATAGTGTGTAGGCATTATGCATTCATTTCTTCATTCAATAAACCTACATTACTGAGTGCCTATTCTTTACCAGGCATTTAGTTGGCCCTGGGAATATGGAGAAAAAAAGCTGGGCTTTCTACACTTAAGGGTCTCTCAGGCTGGTGGAGGACACAAGCAGGTAAGGAGACAATTGCCCTCCAGGGAAGTAAGTGCTATGATAAAAACTCCAGTTTTCTGTGTGTTGGTGACTCTGGGCCCATATCTTACTTCTACGTACTCAGCTGTTTTTTGCATATCTCCACTTGGATCTTCCTCAAAAAAACAAAACAGTGGCATGGACATATATACACTACCAAACATAAAATAGATAGCTAGTGGGAAGTAGCCGCATAGCACAGGGAGATCAGCTCGGTGCTTTGTGAGCACCTAGAGGAGTGGGATAGGGAGGGTGGGAGGGAGGGAGATGCAAGAGGGAAGAGATATGGGAACATATGTATATATATAACTGATTCACTTTGTTATAAAGCAGAAACTAACACACCATTGTAAAGCAATTATACTCCAATAAAGATGTAAAAAAAACAAACAAACAAACAGAACCCATTCTGAGTACCTCCAGAGCAGACGCAGCCACAGCTAGAGACACGCCCGGAGGTTGGAAGGGAAGAGAAACAATATCTATGTTGGCTTTTCCCCTCCTCTTGTTCTCTAATCCCTTGCCAGTGCCTCCCATGCCCAAACCAAACCAGAAACCTGCTAACATGAGAGCCCAGGGATCATAGCCAGCAAGTCAGCTCCTGGTGACACACCACAGAGCAGGGAAAGAGCAAGGAAAATGATCTGTGGGTAAACAGGCCCAGGACCAACGCATGCCTCCAACTCCCTCAAACCTTCAAAATGAAAGTTTTCATTTCTCTCACAGCCCAACCCTATCCCCAGAACCTCTTCATCCTCCTCTGTTTTCCTGCCTTCATGGCTGCCAATTATTGCCCAAGCCAACAATTTGGATATCATCCTTGATTGATTTCTCATCCTCATTCTGACAATCAATCGCCAAGTCCGTTGATCTCTGTCTGCTTCATCTCTCAAAAGAGTCATTCTTGTCCATCCCAACTGCACATCCTTCTTTCAGGTCACCACCATCTAACATCAATGACCACAACAGCCTCCTAACTGACCTCCTGCTGCTAGACTTGCCTTTTGCTCTCCTTCCATTTCATTTCACCCAAACTAATCTTTACAGTATAAATCTGATTATGTCAACCTCTTGCTTAAACCCTTTCTTCTGTGGAGTCCCAATGGTGTGTCCTCAGAATAAAATCTAAATTCCTTTTCATATGAGGTCCTTCTAATCTGACCCCTTCTGTTTTCAGCACCATGTGTTCATTCATTCATTCATTCACGCCTGCATGCATTCACTCAAGCAATAAATGTTCATTGAGCTGCCTACTCTCTGTCAGGCACTGGGCCAAGCCCTAGGGACACTCCCTACAGTGAACGATCCAGGCTCTCACTAACCAGCACCCCGAAATCACGTTCCCTCTCTCCTTCCTCTTCCTCAGCCACTCCCTCCTTCACCCATTCCCTTTCCCTCATTCGTATTCTTCCTTCATATCTTAGATGAATCTTCCTCTAAGCAGCCACCCCTCATTCTCCAAGTCCAACTGTGTCCCTTCTAAGTATCCACAGAGTGCCTTGTGCATACTTCTTTCATTAGCTGATCACGCTTTATCATGATTGTCCCTTTACTGATCTAAATTCTCAAATTGTGCTAAATTCTTTGAGCACAGGAGCTCTATTTTATTCACTGTTTTACTCCTATTGCCTAACACAGTGAACACTACATTGTAGGCCTTCAAATCTTTATTGAAAGAATCATCTAATTAACTAATAAATACACAAGGTGCTCTGGGAAGGTGCCCTATAAGGGGGTGCCCCATAAGAGGGTGATAGAATGGTAGGAAGGGAAGGATGGGGAAGTTTTCCCAAAGAAGGTATTATCTTAACTGAATTTTGAAGGACAACTTGGAAAATTGTTGGAAGTTGGAAGGAAAACAGGTAGGTGAAAAAGTAAGGGAAAGTGTGAGAAAAGTTAACATGATATGAACACAGAGGCACACTCCAGAACTTCAGGTAGCTTTATATAGCCCAGTTCATAAAGTTTGAGGGGAAAGAGTGAAAGACGAGGCTAACGAGGATAATGAAAGACTTGATAAAGCGTTAAGAGCTTAAACTGAAATTTCTGCAAGATGTTAAACAAGAAATGAGATGATCACACTTGCATTTAGAATGCACTGGCAGCTATGTGAGGAGTGAATTGGAGACAGCAAGGCTGGCTGCAGGAAGAGCAGTTGAGACAAGAAATGGCTAGAGCAGGAACTTGGACAGAGGGAAGACATATTAAAGAAATAGAATTAACAGGACTTGGCTTGATTGATAAGGAAAAATAAAGGGTGAATCTAGAATGATGAGTTGAATTTCACCATGTTGGGGTTGAGATGCCTCTGGGCCATTGAGGTAGAAATGTCTATTTGGACCAGACAGGTCTGAACTCAGAAATGGTCTAAAGTGGACGTATGAGACAGGAATGGCTGTGAGTGTGAGAAGGTAAGAGAGAAAGGGATAGGTATATGGGTGTTCACTGAACAATTCTTCTAACTTTTTCCAATTTGATATTTTTCATTAAAAAGCATTGAGAAAAAATGAGAAGAGGCTGAAGGAAACAAAGAAAAATAGAATAGAACAGAATAAAAATGAAATAAATTAATTAAATAAAGAAGCTGCAACTCAAGAGGCAAATGGCAAACCAGCAAAGGGTGGTATTCTAGAAATCAAGGGAAGTGTTTCAAGGAGGAAGTAACTAACAGTCAAATTCTGCAGATCAGTAAAGTGAGATAAGAATTCTAAATCATTTATTGAACTAAGTAGTTTGAAACCTAGGGAAAGGCAGTTTCTTAGAGTGACGGGAGTAGAAGACAATGGGAATAAGCAGTGATCAGGAAGTAAAAAGGGGAGACAATGACTGTAAACTACTTTTTTTACAAAATTTGGCTGTGAAGGGAAAACATTGTCAGGTGCCAGGTAGAGGGGGCAATGGCAAGAGTCTTTTTTTGAGATGGGAGGCATTTCACCTTGTTTGTACCATGAGGGGAAAGAGTCAGTACTCTGAGGAGAAAGAATCAGGGTGGAGGGTGAAGATATTGGGTCGGCCAAGAAGTTCATTCGGGTTTTTCTGTAACATCCTATGGAAAAACCTGAACGAAGTTTTTGGCCAACCCAATACAAGTGAGAGAGGAGATAAAGGGTGTTCCAGATCCCTGAAGAAAGGACAAGTGATGAAATCCAAACACAAGAGCAGAAATTAGCTGCTCACAGCAGGAGAGGTATCCCTTCGCGAAGACAAAGAGATAAGGATGGGAATAGATGCAGGTAATTTTGTCAAGGGGATGCAGGAAGTTAAGTGAGTTCTTGTTCAACCACCTCTAGTTTCTCTGAACCCAACAATTTTGACCACCTGGTTGCAGTTGGGTATAACTGCTAAGGTTAATATGTTGGGAAACTTTTGGTTGCATGCCCAGATAGTTGTATGAGATTGGGTTTCCTGGAAACAAACTTTGAAACCAAAAGTTGCATGCAGGAGGTTTACTGGAGAGACCTCTTAAGGAAATATACCTACAAAGAAGAGAGGAAAATAGAACTGGGGAGAGGGAGAAGCCAGTCCACAATGCATGTGCAACTGAGACTTTAGTTAACCCAATAGTGAGCCCTGGAGCTGAGATAGCCTTTCAGAGCTGTCTTAAACTAAGGCAGTTGGGATGTGCCTTTGTGCCTATACATCAACCAAGCTTTGGCTACAGACCACTCCATAGGAAAGGATACAGCACATGGCAAGGCTGTTCTCTGTGGCTGAGGGCAATGCCCTGGGAGAGGCACAGCTGCAAGCTGTCAGTTGATATTCGCAGCAGTGTGGGTTGGATGAGCCAGCCCTGAAGAGGCGATCTGGGTGGAGCCATGGAATCCATTAGAGCCCACCATCACACAGAGCAGTCCATTTGTTTCTTACAAGTTTGTTCCATCTCGGAGTAGCTTCTTCAGGAGTTTGGTTGGAAAACCTCATGTTTTCTGAGCAACTCAGAGAGGTTAGTGGGATGAAATACGGCTCCCGAAGCTGCATTTGATCTTAGGGCCATAACTGATGCTCATTATCCTTCTCCACTATCCACCCTCATTTAGCACCTCTGTGACCCAGGCAGCCTGAGAAATCTGAGCCTGTAGTTACCATTGCTCTCCTCAGGTGGTGGCTGCTGATGGTGTCCATTTACTCTTAGCAAGAGGGCATGAGAAAACCAAGAGAGGCTCCAGTGGATCACCTGCGTGCCAAACATCGTCTTTCCTGCCCCTACTGTGGAGCAGTAACCCTGCCTCCTCCTGATGATTAGGGTCAATTACTCTTGCCAGGTTGGTGATTCCTTTCCTTGCCTGGATGGTGATTCCTTTTCTTGCCTGCTAGTCTTTTGGCACATGGAGCCCAAAGTGACCAAGTGAGTGCTGAAGCTTAAAATGCAATGGGACTCATTATGTCCTCTAATAACAGGGCCTCCAGGCCCACAGTGCCCAACGCAGGAATGAGACGTACAGATTTCTCGCATGGGTCTCTGAGATGATGATATAAAGGGACAGTTCCATTCCATTCCTTGGTTTCCAAACTTGCAGCTTACCTATTAGGAATACAGGAATACCATATAATCTTTGTTATTTAGGATGTACAAAACATCCTGGGAGATGGTGGCAACCTCACAGGGTAACATCTCCAAGATGGAGCCTCAGATGCATCTTTAAGAGGCTGTTTTACCACTCTATCTGGCTGATGGCCTCTGCGGGATACAGCAAGAAAGGACAAATGGACCCCATGGCCATGTTCCACTGCTACACTCCTTTGCTGTAAAGTGGGTCCCTAGGTAAGTCATACTGGGCAGCACTAGCTGAATGGCTACTTGATGTCTCATGGTCATAAGCTCTGTCTCTTTTGTGACCCAATAGCCCACCAAGTAGTTTTTGAACGGTTTATAGTTCTTTGCAGCAGAAGGCATGGCCTTGTGCCAGAACACCAGAGGTATACATTATGATTTTCCTTTTGAGACTTCCCATGAACTACAAATGATCTCATTTCCCACCACAAGTACCTCTATTACATGCAGTTTGAGGGTAAAAATTGATTATTGGATGGAAAAAAACTCTTAGACAATTGCAATGGTTGGTAGTTCTCCAAAGCTCAACTCTACCTGACCAAAATCATTATTCTTTATTTTTTTTCATTATTCTTTAATGTTTCATTTCTCTTATTGAATTTTCATGAGCATGACATGAACAGCATTGACATTGCCTTCATGGAAATACACAAAAGGTATATAAGGTGAGTGCTACAAAACTATGGTGAACAATGGCTGTGATTGGCAGGTTTTCTCTTGATGGATTCTCTATCTTAAAGTCATATAGCGAGACTAGGCTGCATGCTCCTATGGGTTGCATTGACAACCTTGTGGATGTTGTCTATGTTTGATCCTCAGTGTTTATGTGTGTGACTTGGACTTTGAGAATTAAGTAAAAATAGTTTACATTTTATTATTTAATTCTACAAAAGTCCTTCAGCACATCATTAATTATGTCAAGTGCTAAAAAGAAAAGATGGTCAGCAATATCTTACTGAATATCGGCCTATGGTTCTATTGAAAGCCAGTTCAACTCAAGACAGTCTCTATGTCATATATTGTGATAGTTCTTTTGCAACTGAGGCTATGAAACCAATAAGACTTTTGGATCACTTGAAAAGAAAACATCTTAATAAAGCAGGTAAGAGTTTAGAATATTTCAAAATTTTGAAAGAGAATTTTGAGTTATGTAACAGATAATTTCTAGTTAAGAAGAACACACATTTGGTAATGATCATTTTGTAATGAGCACAGATGTGGCATCATAATGTTTATAACTGAAACTTATATAATGCTATATACCAATTCCACCTCAATAAAAAAATTAATATGTGAACTTCTGGTTAAACATGATACATTGAAAATATAAGTTTTTCTGTGCTACCTCTCAAAGCTCAATTTTAAAATGTAAAGAAAAAAAAAGAACACACAAATAACAATGGAATCATTGAGTCTTATAAAGTTGCAGAAATCACTGAAAAATCTGGTAGTTCTCATACACTTGTTGAGAGTATATGGATGTAGAGTCTGAAATTTCAATTGTGATACAGCAAAATACAGTATTTAAAAAGAACTGCCATTGAGTAATGATTCAATTCAAAGATGTATCTATGAATTGTCTGTTAACATTGAAAAACAATTAATTGGTACATTAAAAACAATAAAAAATTTTTATTTAGGTTGATGAAACACAGTTACTGAAAATAAGACCCTTCTATTTGTTGTATCTATGATTATGTTAAATTGTAAAAAGTGATGTTTGTAAATTTTTTAGAAACTAACTATACTAGGGTATGTATTTTTGCTGCTCTAAAATTTTGGTTTGATGAAACACCAATACCATAGAAGAATTAGGTGCCTAGTGCTTCTGATAGAGCAAATTGCAGGGTTGGAAGACACAAAGGTTTAGAGCCCACCTAAAGGAAATACATCCTGAAGTTCTCGCAATAAACTGCATTGTGCATTGACATCAACTAGTTGGAACAAATGTTAGTGCAGCTCTTTTTCTTACTATTATAATTCGAACTACCCATAATATCATAGCAAATATGATTACCTTTTCAGAAAATGTAATGTTGATAAGGAACAGTATATGAGCCTTCTAAATGGCTTTCTGAAATAAACTAACAAGATTTGTACACCTTTTCTTTTTTTTTTTTTTAGCGGTACGCGGGCCCCTCACTGTTGTGGCCTCTCCCTCTGCGGAGCACAGGCTCCAAATGCGCAGGCTCAGCGGCCATGGCTCACGGGCCCAGCCGCTCCGCGGCATGTGGGATCTTCCCGGACCGGGGCACGAACCCGCGTCCCCTGCATCGGCAGGCGGACTCTCAACCACTGCGCCACCAGGGAAGCCCCCTGTACACCTTTTCTTATATAATTCATTTTTCAGAAAGCAAAGGAGACAAATTTAGCAAAGAAGATCAGCAAACACAAAAAACAGCTTATGTACTATGGTTTGAATTTTCCAGTAACTTTATGAAGCCTCATTTCAACTTCAAGTGAAATTGTGATAAATATGCAAATTTAGCGACCTTTACTGAAAGACTGGAAATAGTTTATTTTATTTCATTTTTATTTTATTTTTTAAAAGTTTTGGCTGCGCCATGTGGCTTGCGTGATCTTAGTTCTCCCACCAGGGATGGAACCTGTGCCCCCTGCAGTGGAAGCACAGAGCCCTAACCACTGGACCTCCAGGGAATTCCCAAAACTGGAAGTACTTTTAGTTGGTTGAATGAGGAAATGGTTCCAAGGTATGCAGGAGTTGATTGAAATAGATAGATTACTCACTGAGAATAAGCTTAGTGTTTTTCAGATAGTTTAAGAAGTCAAACTTCTTACCAGAAAGCAAGCTAGAGCAGCATGACTCAAGGGCCAAAATCCAGGAAAAAAAAATCCATTGTTTTATAATCCCACATGACATTTTGTTAGTAAAATTCTCCACTTGTTTAGGCAGGAACTCCAATTCTCTAAAGTATTTCTGAGAATCCCAGAGGAATATCTCACATGCATTAACTAATTAGTTCAGGTTGTTCACTTTCCATACTATGGCTATCCTCTGCCATGCTGGAGCTCTGCTGTGGTTAAATGCCAGCTGGAGATCTGCTTAAATGC
Organism: Monodon monoceros; assembly: GCF_005190385.1. NCBI lineage: Eukaryota > Metazoa > Chordata > Mammalia > Artiodactyla > Monodontidae > Monodon > Monodon monoceros. Next base: position 134,912,143 of record NW_021703778.1, read on the forward strand.
TGTTGCTTAAATCTGCTACGTTGATGTTCTATACCAGATCCTTGCCAACACTCCAGCTACCAGTGCCCTCAACCCTCGTTGAGTGTGATAGTACAGCAGCAGTGAGCTGCAAAGTGAGAAGGAAAACAATTTTCTCTCTGTATTATGCTGTTTGAGGGTCTCAAAGCAACATTCTTGAACTCTAATGTGTTTTCTAAAAATCTAGAAAAGCTCTCTTCAATCTCTTAGCTTATATTGCTAAATCCAACCCACACCAGACCATTCTCCCTATAGCGTAATTTGTATTTGAGATTCAGGTGTCCCTTGATTGTAATTTGCTCCCGTTGCTTCATAATCTATAGGTGCATATATATGCCTGAAATCCAATATTAACACTCATCCAAATTATTTTTCCAAAAGGTTTATCAGCATCTGTTTAAATCAAATCAAACAAAATAGGCACAAATAGGTGCAGGTAGAAAGGAAGTTGCCTATCTCTGCCCATAGCTATATCCGAATTTCAGTTTTGGCCCAGTTAGGATGCCCTAGTACCTTCTCAAAGGAAATGTAAAAGTTTTTCTGGACAACGTTTTACATATATATGTGGAAAAAACTAAAACTAGGATTCAGGATATCTGGATTATAATCTTATCTCTGTAACTAATTTTCTTTGTGATCTCATGCCATGAACCTATTTCTTGGTGAATTAAATTAGTTTCGTAAGGCGGCTTTGACTATCAAATAGGATGATGGATGTGAAAGTGCTTTGAAAATATTAAATGTACTAGTGAAAGATGAAGGATTCTTATTCTTATTAATTAAAATTTTGGTCTCTGACTTTAATTGTCCACCTACTAAGTTATGACATTCACTCTGTGTTTCTCAGTTTTATTCCTTTGAAGATGTGAGATAAATTATTTTAGATGAGCTTTGTCATAAAATGTTAGAGCTGGAAGGAGGGACTTTGGAGATTCTATAGCTCAAATCCCTCATTTTTCAGATGAGGAAATTGAGTCCAAAGAAGGGCAGATTATCTAGATAACAGATGGGGTAAAATGTCAGGCACCCAAGATACTGATGCATGTAGTACTGATTTCATCACATCAAACAAGAGTGCTCTCGAGACATTATGTCTTCTTTTTCAGAAATTATTCAATGAACAGTTGTCCACCATGCTTATTGCCCAGACCTCCAAGTAAGATATATGATATTTATTCACACCACTCCTTATTCCCAGAGCTTTTACAGACTAGTGCTCATGGAGCCCAGTTTTTAGGAGGCCAACAAATTGGTATTTATTGACTTCCTTTTCTGTTCTGGCCACTAGTCAAGGCACTGAAGATTTAGCATTTAACAAGACAGTAAACCACTTCCAGAGATTATATTCCACTGAAATACTAGGCATAAAAACGATACATGTGTTAAAAGTAACCTGTTCTCTCAAGCTTGTAGGAGACACAGCTAATACTCTTTTTGGCAGTGTATTCCTTTAGTTGGAAGACTCTGTTGAATCACTGCTTCTCCATATTGGATTAATACTCAAGTTTCAATCTTCCTAGAGGTAGTTTCCAAGTCCTTAAGACTGTTAAGAATATGTCTATGCCCATTTATGATAAAAACCCTCCAGAAAGTAGGCATAGAGGGAACTTACCTCAGCATAATAAAGGCCATATATAACAAACCCACAGCCAACATCATTCTCAATGGTGAAAAACTGAAAGCGTTTCCACTAAGATCAGGAACAAGACAAGGTTTTCCACTCTCACCACTATTATTTGGCATAGTTTTGGAAGTTTTAGTCACAGCAATCAGAGAAGAAAAAGAAATAAAAGGAATCCAAATTGGAAAAGAAGTAAAGCTGTCACTGTTTGCAGATGACATGATACTATACATAGAGAATCCTAAAGATGCTTCCAGAAAACTACTAGAGCTAATCAATGAATTTGATAAAGTAGCAGGATACAAAATGAATGCACAGAAATCGCTTGCATTCCTATACACTAATGATGAAAAATCTGAAAGAGAAATTAAGGAAACACTTCCATTTACCATTGCAACAAAAAGAATAAAATACCTAGGAATAAACCTACCTAAGGAGACAAAAGACCTGTATGCAGAAAACTATAAGACACTGATGAAAGACATTAAAGATGATACAAATAGATGGAGACATATACCATGTTATTGGATTGGAAGAATCAACATTGTGAAAATGACTCTACTACCCAAAGCAATCTACAGATTCAATGCAATCCCTATCAAACTACCAATGGCATTTTTCACAGAACTAGAACAAAACATTTCACAATTTGTATGGAAACACAAAAGACCCCGAATAGGCAAAGCAATCTTGAGAACGAAAAATGGAGCTGGAGGAATCAGGCTCCTGGACTTCAAACTATACTACAAAGCTACAGTAATCAAGACAGTATGATACTGACACAAAAACAGAAATATAGATCAATGGAACAGGATAGAAAGCCCAGAGATAAACCCACGTACATATGGTCACCTTATTTTTGATAAAGGAGGCAAGAATATACAATGGAGAAAAGACAACCTCTTGAATAAGTGGTGCTGGGAAAACTGGACAGCTACATGTAAAAGAATGAAATTAGAATACTCCCTAACACCATACACAAAAATAAACTCACAATAGATTAAAGACCTAAATGTAAGGCCAGACAGTATAAAACTCTTAGAGGAAAACATAGGCAGAACACTCTATGACGTAAATCACAGAAAGATCCTTTTTGACCCACATCCTAGAGAAATGGAAATAAAAACAAAAATAAACAAATGGGACCTAATGAAACTTCAAAGCTTTTGCACAGCAAAGGAATCCATAAACAAGACCAAAAGACAACCCTCAGAATGGGAGAAAATATTTGCAAATGAAGCAACTGACAAAGGATTAATTTCCAAAATATACAAACAGCTCATGGAGCTCAATATCAAAAACACAAACAACCCAATTAAAACATGGGCAGAAGACCTAAATAGACATTTCACCAAGGAAGACATACAGATGGCCAAGACGCACATGAAAAGATGCTCAACATCACTAATTACTAGAGAAATGCAAATCAAAACTACAATGAGGTATCACCTCACACCAGTCAGAATGGCCATTATCAAAAAAGCTAGAAATAATAAATGCTGGAAAGGGTGTGGAGAAAAGGGAACCCTCCTACACTGTTGGTGGGAATGTAAATTGATACAACCACTATGGAGAACAGTATGGAGGTTCCCTAAAAAACTAAAAATAGAGCTACCGTATTACCCAGCAATCCCATTACTGGGCATATACCCCAAGAAAACCATAATTCAAAAAGAGACGTGTACCACAATGCTCATTGCAGCACTATTTACAATAGCCAGGACATGGAACCAACGGAAATGTCCATCAGCAGGTGAATGGGTAAAGAAAATCTGGCACATATATACAATGGAATGTTACTCAGCCATAAAAAAGAAGCAAAATTGAGTTATTTGTTGTAGTGAGGTGGATGGACCTAGAGTCTGTCATACAGAGTGAAGTAAGTCAGAAAGAGAAAAATATCATATGCTAACACATACATATGGAATCTAAAAAAAAAAAATGGTACTGATGAACCTAGTGGCAGGGCAGGAATAAAGACGTAGACATAGAGAATGGACTTGAGGACACGAGGGTGTGGGGGAAGCTGGGGCAAAGTGAGAGTAGCATGGACTTATATACACTACCAAATGTAAAATAGATAGCTAGTGGGAAGCAGCCACATAGCACAGGGAGATCAGCTCGGTGCTTTGTGACCATCTAGAGGGGTGGGATAGTGAGGGTGGGAGGGAGGCTCAAGAGGGGGGGGATATGGGGATATACGTATGCATACAGCTGATTTACTTTGTTATACAGCAGAAACTAACACAACACTGTAAAGCAATTATACTCCAATAAAGATGTTAAAAAAAAAGAAGAATATGTCTATGGAAGCCCACATGCAATATGAGAACCACCTTTATGTTTCACATCTACCTTGTATTGAATGAAACACATATTTTGCTTATACCCTTGGTGGCATTCATCTCCTAAACATGCAGCAGCATTTGGTTGAGCAGAAGGAGAAAAGAGCCAGCTTTTAACATCTGTGTCTGGCCATTTTATTTTCCCTCAACATTTTGGAGCAGACAGAATTCATTCAGCTATTTTATCCTCTGGATTCTTCTCCTCTGGGCCAGCTGACCATTAGCTGCTATATATATTCTTTTGGTTGGAATAGTGAAAGCAGGGTGTGTAAAGCTCTGAGAAATGGAGCTGGGACCCAGGAGCCAATGGGCCATAGACAGAGCTGAGATGAACAACTAAAGGCTAGGGTGTAGACAACATTCTGGTGATCAACTAATTGATGGGTGAAATATAGTCTGGTGAGAATGATACCAAGTAAAGGGTCAGAAGTTAGAAGAGTGGATCAGTGGACAGATGGTGAGCCTCATTATGACAGTATAAATTTTTTTTTTTTTTTTTTTTTGCAGTACGCGGGCCTCTCACTGCTGTGGCCTCTCCCGTTGCAGAGCACAGGCTCCAGACGCGCAGGCTCAGCGGCCATGGCTTACGGGTCCAGCCGCTCCGCGGCATGTGGGATCCTCCTGGACCGGGGCGCAAACCCACGTCCCCTGCATCGGCAGGCGGACTCCCAACCACTGCACCACCAGGGAAGCCCTGACAGTATAAATTTTAATCAACTTTACTGAGATATAATTTACAAGCAGTAATATAAATCCATTTTATGTGAGTTTGATGTGTTTTGAAATATGGATCTACTTGTGTATCCACCATGACACCAATATAATAGTTTTCAGTATGGACTCCTGTTTTCCCACCACATAATCTTCTCAGCTGTGTCTTCCTGCAGGTCCTAGGATAGCCAAGCTCTGGGATTGTCTTTGCTCCAACAGAAAGTATCAAGGAAGTACCAGGTCAACAAGACCTTGAGATAAACTCTTGTCCCTGAAGCTAGTTGCCACAGATATTGCTAACAGGATTGAGAAAGGGCTTGGAGAACATCCATGAAGCAAGTATCATAGATGTTCTGTTGCTTGGTCACATGGGGAGTGTGGAGGGAACAGTCAGGTCATGGATCCAGATGCTTATCTGTCCAAATACAAACACTTTTAACAACTAATTGGATTGTTTTCCTGTTGTCCCTCACAATCCTGGAAGAGTGGACAGGAAACGAGAATGGAAGTGAGGGTCGGGACTAGAAGGTGTTGGTTGAAATAATGAGAGACAATGTCTGTAATTCTCAAGACCCACCCCAAACCTTGGCACATAGTACATGTTCAGTATCCTGAGCCCTGATAATAAGACAATGCTGTGAAGCTTTGTCTTCCTTGGTATTGCCCTGTAATTCACACTCACACAGGAGAGTAGCTAACCTGTCTTTGCAAGTCCATGCATTATATAAAAACCAATTTCTTGCGACTGCCTCTGCTTTTTCATAGGCAAGTTCTGACACACTTAACCAAAGAACCTTTATAAGTTTTCCAATATGAGAGCCAAACAGCTAATGTTTCTGCATTACCCACAAAAAATCAAAGGGAAAACATCATCCACCCAAAGTTTGGAAAATATGAGTTGCCAGTGTCTTAGCACACATGGAAAGAAAACCAAGCTAGAATAAATAGTCAATGTAAGATCCTTCTTCTCTTTCTGCTTTAATTTTTCTGTCACAGTTTTTAAATTAAAAATGCCTATTCTATCTAAAAAAAAAAAAAAAGGTTCTGAAGAACCTAGGGGCAGGACAGGAATAAAGACGCAGACGTAGAGAATGGACTTGAGGACACGGGGAGGGGGAAGGGTAAGCTGGGACGAAGTGAGAGAGTGGCGTGGACAAACATAGGTTACCAAATGTAAAATAGGTAGCTAGCGGGAAGCAGCCTCATAGCTCAGGGAGGTCAGCTAGGTGCTTTGTGACCACCTACAGGGGTGGGATAGGGAGGGTGGGAGGGAGATGCAAGAGGGAGGAGATATGGGGATATTTGTATATGTATAGCTGATTCACTTTGTTATACAGGAGAAACTAACACACCACTGTAAAGCAATTATACTCCAATAAAGATGTTTAAAAAAATGCCTATTCTAAAATAAATAAATAAATAAAAATGCCTATTTTTTAAAATCCCTGTATAAAAAAAAGATACAACTTGTAGTGGAAATTATTATCTAGAAGAAAGCTACCTTTTAAATGGCATGTTCACTGGCATCTTTAATGTTCTGGTAGTGTTTTCCTCCTGATAGAAAGCACAGTTGTTTTGGAGAGGATGACTATATTGCACGGTTTATAAAAGTAAGCACTTCTGTCGTAAGACTTATTTTGGGATTCTCTCACCTACCTTCAGTCATCTGACTGCCTGAATTACTATATTAAAAAAAAAAAGTTTTCCTTGTAGCATTGAAACAGAGTTGGATGGAGTTGCACAGAAATTCTGGAATGTTATAGTCTAGCAGGAGCTATCGTTTAGCAGGGTTTGGGCAGAACTTCAGCAGACTGTATATAGAACTTGAAGATTTTCTCCTCTAGAGATGTGTGAGCAAATCCGAATTTTGGCCCCAAATAAGGAATAATTATATAATATTAATTCATATCACAACTATAAATGCTCAAAATCTAGTAATCGAATTCTTAAAACTCCTACTTTAGAATGCTTAGATTCATAGAGTACTTTTCACCCTTCATTTTCATAAAAATCAGAATGAGCTAAGCTGGTTTGAACCAGATTTTGAAATTGTTAGTTATTTACAACGAAGAGGTTTCATATCCTTGCAGTTGAAAAATAGAATGTATGATATGCAAAATCAGAGTAGTTGCTGTAGAGATAGTAAGGACAAAGGAAAGAAAAAATAATTTTTTAACTGGTTAGAATAGTGAGTATAGGTAGAAAGCGATTTTCTCTATTTGTAATTCATTTAAGGTTGATAGCTTTCACAAACAGAAATTGACATGGTAGCGTTTTCCCAAAGCAAACTATAATATAAAAGTTTGTCTTTCTAGCTGTTGAATGTCTCTGCTAACCTAGAGAAACCCAATTTTATTTGTAATCAAATGTAAAAGATCTTTTTCATAGATATTAATGTTACATTAGTTTTACTTTAAAATTCTTGTGATTTTGCATTCTGCTTCGTTGTACATCTATTTATTATAAATATTGAAATTATTAGATCTATACAAACGGATAAAAAATAACCTACAAACAATTTTGTCACATGGAGTAAATTCGACGGATGGACAAAGTCTATACTATTCCATCATTTGTACAAAAAGGAAAGGACACAAGACAGAATATTTGGTATATTAATTGAATATCTCTGGGTAGAAACAAATAATTGGTAACAGCAGTTCCCTCTACAGAGAAAGAAGAGGGAGGAGAAGTCAGAAGAACTTTTTTATATTTGCTCATTTGCTGTATTTGATTTTTTTCTAGCCAAATGCATAACATATTCACAAACACACACATAGTTATATTACTCAACTTTTCCTCATCCTAAAATTGATACTATGCTTTTGTCCTCCCCACCCCTGACTTCCACAGCTTTGAGCATTCTTTGCCACACGGGTATCACAGTTTGAATAGCATAAAGGAGTGGCATGGTTCCACTGATTCTTAGCTTTGTGACTTTGTATTTTTAGCTCTTTGACCATAAGCTTACTGAGCCATAATAGGACCACCAGAATTTCTATCTCATAGGGCTGTCCTAGTGCTTAAATGAAAGAGCACACCTAAAAATCCTAAGCACAGTGCTTAGAATATGGCTGTTGTTCAAGAGATGATTGTTCTTGTGTACTGGTTAGCATCCTACATTCTGGGGCTGCCAAGATGAAAGTTCCTGTCCATCGAAACCTTTCTACACTCTATAATGGCACATAAACCTGCATATTAAGCAAAAAGTATATGTCTGGCCCATAATAGAATGGCTACAATATATATTGAATCAGTGAATGAAACAATGATATATTTTAACTATGCTAACATGTTGGTGTGGTCTGGGATGGGGGCTAGGAAGTGGGCAAGACAGATTCTTAATAAACATCTTTCTTCGGTTTATTAAGGTACCAACTTATATACAGATGAAAAAAGTTGAAATCCTGTAAGTAGTTATTTGGATCAGGAGGTAGTAGTACCATTAACTTTCAAAGACAAGACTGTTCTTTTTTCTCTTATGTCTTTCCTTTCTAGAAATGAAAAACCTTATGAAGCTGTGGCTTTTCAGAATCTTTCAACTAACTTTGATGTTGGAAAAATATCCAAATATCACTTTCCTTTCTATTCAAAGGGATGCTTCATCAAGGTTCATTGCTACAAATTAAAGCCTTTTGCTTTGTTGAGGAATATATGAAAACTTGACTTTGGAAGAGTATTCCCTTTTTCTCTTATAATTAATAGACTATTTCTTATAGTAGTTTTAGGTTTACAGAAAAATTAAACAGAAAGTTCCCATATACTCCCTCTTCCTCCACCTACAAACCCAGTTTCCTCTATTATTGACATCTTGTATTGGTGTGGTACATTTGTTATAATTGATGAACCAATATTGATACATTATTAACTAAAGTCCACAGTTTACATTAGGGTTCACACTTTGTGCTGTAGATTTCTATGGGTTTTGCCTAATGCATAATGTCATGTATCCACCATTAGGGTATTATACAAAATAGTTTCACTGCCCTAAAAATCCTCTGTGCTGCACCTATGCATCCCTCCTCTCCTCCCCCTAATCCCTGGAAGCCACTGGTATTTTTTCTGTCTCCATAGTTTTGCCTTTTCCAGAATGTCATATATCAATAGCTAGAATCATACAGAATGAAGCTGTTCCAGAGTGGCTTCTTTCACTTAGCAATATGCATTTAAGGTCTTCCTTAAACATGCATTTAATGTCTTTCGGTGGCTTGATAGCTCATTTCTTTTTAGCACTGAATACTATTCCATTGTCTGGATGTGGCCTAGTTTGTTTATCCATTCACTCATTGGCAACTTTTAGTTGCTTCCAATTCTTGGCAATTTTGAATAAAGTTGCTATAAATATTCATGTGCAGGTTTTAGTGTGAACATAAGTTTTCAACTCATTTGGGTAAATATCTAGGAGCATGATTGCTGGATTGTATGGTAAGACTATGTATGCTTTGTAATAAACAAACAAACTGTATTCCAGCATGGCTCTACCATTGTGCATTCCTAGCTGCAATGAATGAGAGTTCCTAGTTCTCCATGCGCTCAACAGCATTTGGTGTTGTCAGTATTCTGGATCTTGGCCATTTTAAGTGTGTAGTGGTATGTCATTGCTATTTAATGTGAAATTCCCTAATGATATATGATGTTGAGCACCTTTTTATAGGCTTGTTTGCCATTTGTATATATTCTTCGGTGAAGTATCTGTTCAGAAATTTTATGCAGTTTTTAATTGAGTTATCTATTTTCTTATTGTTGATTTTTAAGAGTTCTTTGTATATTTTGGATAGAAGTACTCTATGAGATAGGTGTTTTGCAAATATTTTCTCCTGGTATGTGGCTTGACTTTTCATACTCCTAGCAGTGTCTTTTGAAGAGTAGAAGATTTTAACTTAATCAAGTCCAATTTAGCTATTTTTCTTTCATGGATCACACTTTTGGTACTGAAGCAAAGGTCACCTAGATTTTCTCCTATGTTATCATCAAGAAATTTTATAGTTTTCATATTACATCCAGGTCTAGGATCCATCTTTTTAAAAAATATTTATTTATTTATTTGGCTGCGGCAGGTCTTAGTTGCAGCATGTGGGATCTTCATGGAGGCACGCAGGCTCTTTTGTTGAGGCGTGCCAGTTTCTCTCTAGCTGTGGCGTGAGGGTTTTTCTCTCTCTAGTTGTGGCACACGGGCTCCAGAGCATGTGGGCTCTGTAGATTGCGGCAGTCGGGCTTTCTCATTGAGGTGCGTGAGCTCAGTAGTTGTGGCACGTGGGCGTAGTTGCCCTGCAGCATGTGGGATCTTAGTTCACCGACCAGGGATAAAATCTGCGTCCCCTGCATTGTAAGGCGGATTCTTTACCACTGGACCACCAGGGAAGTCTCTCTAGGATCCATCTTGAGTTAATTTTTATGAAAGGTGTAATAAGGTTGGAGTCCAGATTCATTTTTTTGAAAGTGGATGTCCAGTTATTCCAGCACCATTTGTTGAAATGGCTATTCTTTCTCCATTGGATCGCCTTTGCTCCTTTGTGAAAGATCATTTGCTTATTTTTGTGTGGGTTTATTTCTGAGGTCTCTATTCTATTTCATCGTTCTATTTTTCTACTCTTTTGACAATACCACTCTGTCTTGATTACTGTAGCTCTATAGTAAATCTTGAATTTTGGTAGTGTCAGTCCTCCTACTTTGTTCTTCTTCAATATTGCATTTGCTGTTCTGATCTTTTGCCTTCCCGTATAAACTTTAGAATCAGCCTGTTGATGTTGCAAAGTAACTTGCTGGGGATTTGGATTGCATTGGGTCTATAGATCAATTACAGGAAGAACTGACATCTTAACAGTATTGAGTTTTCCTATCCATGAACGTGAAATCTCTATTTATTTAGACCTTTGATCTCTTTCCTTAGAGTTTTATAGTTTTCCTCACATAGGTCTTGTACATATTAAGTTAGATTTGTACCTAAGTATTTCTTTTTTTTTTTTTTTTTTGGAGCTAATGTAAACAGTCTTTTGTCCCCACAGCCCCCCTGCCCCATTTTACTGAGATATAATTGACTTACAATATTATGTAAGTTTAAGGTGTGCAATGTAATGATTTGATACATGTATATACTGCAAAATTCTTACAACAGTAAGGTTGGTTAACACATCCTTTACCTCCCATAATTACCATTTTGTTGTTGTTGTTATTCTTATGGTGAGAACATTAAAGCTCTACTCTCATAGCAACGTTCAAGTATACAATACAGTATTATTAACTATAGTTCATAGTGTTGTGTGTTTTTAATTCAAATTCCAATTGCTCATTTCTTTATTTACGAAAGCAATTGACTTTTATATATTAAACTTATATCCCACAATCTTGCTATCATTACTTATTCATTCTAGGAGTTTTTCTGTTTGTGTTGTTGTTGTTGATTCTGTGGAATTCTATTTATTGCCCTTGTTCTTTGTTTCTTTTTTGTCTTCCACTCTCTTTCTGCCTTCTTTGGTTTTAAAAAGAGGCTTTCCATATGATTCATTCTATATGATTACATTTTCTCTCCTCTCTTGGCATATCAATTATACTTTAAAAAATTTTAGTCGTTGCTCTAGAGTTTGCAATATACTTTTATGACTAATCCAAGTCCACTTTCAAATAACATTATACTGCTTCACCAGTAGTGCAAATGTCTTTTAAAAGGGTTTTCCCAATTCTTCCCCCATCCCTTTTAATAGTGCTGTCACTCATTTCACTTATCTATAAAGTATAATCATCAACTATACTTTTACTATTATCTTTCTGAACAAACTGTTATTTGTTATCTGTTAAACCAAAAATAAGAAAAATTTTTAAAAATTTATTTTACCTTCATTTATTTGTTCCATAACACTCTTCTGGTTTTTATGCAAATTTGAGTTTCTAACCTATATTACTTTCCTTCTCTCTGTAAAACTTCTTTTAACATTTCTCGTAAGGCAGATCTGCTGGCAACAAATTTTCTCAATTTTATTTCTCTTTCATTTTTGAAGGATAATTTCACTGGGTACAGAATTCTAGGTTGGTGGTTCTTTTCTTTCAACAGCTTAAATATTTCACTCATCTTTTCTTGCTTGCATGGTCTCTGAAGAGAAATCCAATGTAATTCTTATCCTTCCTCCTCTATAGGTAAGGTATTTCCACTACAGCCCTCTGCCCCATGACTTCTTTCAAGATTTTCTCTTTTATTTTCTGCAGTTTGAACACTTTTTGATATTTTTCCTACTTGGTATTCTCTAAGCTTCCTGGATCTGTGGTTTAGTGTCTGTCATTAATTTTGGGTAACTATCAGCCATTATTTCTTCAAATATTTCTTTGTTCCTCTCTCTCTCTTCCCTCTCCAGTATTCCCATTACAGTTAGATTACATCTTTTGTAATTGTCCCACAGATCTTATTCTGTTCCATCTTTTTCATTAATTTGTTTTCTTTGCATTTCAGTTTTAGAAATTTGTATTGACATATCTTCAAACTCATTCATTCTTTCCTCAGCTATGTCCAGTCTATTGATGAGCCCACCAAAAGCATTCTTTATTTCTGTTACATTGTTTTCAGTTTCTAGTATTTTCTTTTGATTCTTCCTTAGAGTTTCCATATCTCTGTTTACTTTACTCATCTGTTCTTTCATGTTGTTCTTTTTCCATTAGCACCCATAGCATATTAATCACAGTTATTTTAAACTCCTGGTCTGATAATTACAAAATCTCTGCTATATCTGAGTCTGGTTCTAATGTTTGGTTTATCTCTTCAAATTATGTTTTTTGTCTCTTAGCATGTCTTCTAATTTTGTTGTTGAAAACCAGACATGGTATATTAGGTAAAAGGAACTTAGGTAGATATGTTTGGCTGGCGAGGAGATAGGCTATGCTACTTTTTGCTGTAGTTGTGGTGTCTGAAGCTAAAATTTTCTCTAGTGTCCTTGTTTTTGTTTCTCTTATTGTTTTCGGATATCCCTAGTGATTCTTTAAATAGGGTCTGAGTCTTGCAGTTCTTTTAGCTCTAATCCCCTGTTATTACCCAGGAGCCCTACTGATGTGGTGGTATGGTATGGGGACGGAGGGAAAGCGTTCTATAATCCTATGATTAGGGCTCAGCCTTTTTGTGAGCCTGAGTTGAGTATTTCCCTTCTCTCATGTTGAAGGCTAGAAGGGGCTGGAGTTGAGTGTTCCCTTTCCCTAAGGTAGGTTAGGCTCTGGTAAAATAGCTTCCCTTGAGGACAGATCTTGTTAAGAACAGAATACTCTGAAAGTATTTCAAAAAGGTAATTTCTTCTCTAGCTGTGCAAAAAGCAAGAGATTTTCCTCAGACCTTCACAGTGATTATCTGTTAGGCTCCTGGAGTTGAAACTCAAGAAAGTTGTGGGGCCCCTCTAAGGCTGAACCCCCTTTGTAGTTTTTAACTCTCAAGCTGGTCCACACAGAGCCTCCAGCAGTTCCTCACTTGCAGTTTAAAGTGTTCCTGCTGATATTGGCTCCAACTGTGATGTTGACTTCAGCTTCTGGCTTCCGCTCCTGGTAAACTGTGATCCTCTGGTAAGCTTTGATTCTCTATATCTGTCTATCTGTCCCTCCAGGTTTCAGGGCAGCAGTTTGCCCTGTGACCTCATTTCCCTGGTGGATCTAAGAAGAGTTGTTGGTTTTCAGTTTGTTAAGCTGTTTTTTCTTATTGCAAGGATGGATTCTTCCAAGCTCTTTTTCAGAAACTGAAAATTCTTTGGCATTCCTTTGTAAATTTATGCTTAAAATGTCTATCATAACTGAAAAGTGCTAGTGTCAAAATTTCAGTCTATTCTTATTCTCCAGAAATTCAGACAAATATACATATTTATTTTCTGTTTTGATCCTTGAAAGAAAAAAAAAAGACTTTTAATGTCTATTATCTGCTAAGCACTTCCTTCCAAATGATATGCTTTTTCATTGCTCTTATAATAGAATAGACCAAGATGGAGGAGAGGAGGAGCACTAAGGATAGTAATGAATCAGGAATTACTTATCGGGCTTCCCTGGTGGTGCAGTGGTTGAGAGTCCGCCTGCTGATGCAGGGGACACGGGTTCGTGCCCCGGTCTGGGAAGATGCCACATGCTGTGGAGCGGCTGGGCCCGTGAGCCATGGCCGCTGAGCCTGCGCGTCCGGAGCCTGTGCTCCGCAACGGGAGAGGCCCCAGCAGTGAGAGGCCCGCGTACCGCAAAGACAAGAATCACTTATTGACCACTAGGTCTTCTTATATAGTTTGATACATTCTAAATTATCTGAATCTGATGTGTTTCACTCTTTAAAAGGCTCAACGTTCTATGTTATTTAGTACTAATCTAGATTTCAAGTTTTACCCTGCCTCTTCCTGAGTCACTGCCTAACTTACTACTATAAATATGGGTTAAGGGTCAATTGAGTCATTCGCAAGTAATCTTTCAGCCTACTTAGAAAGTTCTGCAAAGTGGCTTGGAATGAAATTTGGACACTTACAAAGATTAGAAAATAATTAAGTAAGATTGTTCGTTAAGGTTTATTCACATTATAATAACTTAAATGCATTTATTAATGGGTGTTTATAAAGAGTATAATTTAAAATTTTACCCCATAGAAAGTTTTGCTTTTTAGAATTCTGTTATTTAACAGGATTGATTGAATTAGGGAACACTATTTAGCTACTTTGTAATTATGTGAAAACAAGTTGAATATTACTGCTTTCCATGTTCATATGTGTGAGTATACACATATATATGTCTACATACACACATAAAATACCATATTTTATACATTTTTCTGAAAGCAAAATTGAACTTTGAGGCAAATGTAATGACTATTCAAAAATATCTTTTGCTGATCAGATTATCATTCTGCTTTAAACTTTTTTAAATGACTTAGATTTGGTATTACAAAAGCCTCACTTTTTGTTGTTGTTGTAATAAACACTATACACATTAGCTATAATCACTGGCCAGAGAGAATTTCTCACCAGCATAATGAGAGGGAATGATTGAAGATCTCTGCAATCATGCTCATACACAAGGGTGGGAACATTATGGGCAGTTCCATAGTTGAAAACAGAGAATATATGTGAATTTATATTAACATAATTGGCATTCTTAGGAAGTTAAAACTGGCTGAACTGCGGTAGAAGCCCAAGTAATTATCACTAGCAGAGGCACAAATTTGGGGGTAATAATAATGATAAGAATAATGAAAACAAGACCGCCAACAATACTAATGGCTAACATTTATTGATAGCTTACTATGTGCCAGGTATTGTTCTAAGTACTTTACATGTATTATCTCATTTAATCATGCCCAGATTCTATGGCATAGATATAAATTAGTAAACTGAAGCACAGAGAGGTTAAATGACTTGTTAGAAAGTGTCAGAGCCTGTACTCAAGCTCACTCTTGACTCTGGCATCAGTGTTCTTTTTTTTTTTTTTTTTTTTTTTTTTGCGGTATGTGGGCCTCTCACTGTTGTGGCCTCTCCCTTTGCGGAGCACAGGCTCTGGACACGCAGGCTCAGAGGCCATGGCTCACGGGCCCAGCCGCTCTGCGGCATGTGGGATCTTCCCATACCGGGGCACGAACCTGCATCCCCTGCATCGGCAGGCGGACTCTCAACCACTGCGCCACCAGGGAAGCCCTGGCATCAGTGTTCTTAACACTGAGTTTTCAGAATTTTAAATTAAAAGGTTTTTAATTTACAGAATTATTCTTTCCACAATTAAAAAAAGAAAAACATGAATAATTATTTTTGGTCCTTTCCTTTTTTCAGGCATTTCCCATGTTACTTTTCAAGAAGACTTATTATCATTCAGTGTTGTAGATCTGGAAAAAAAAAAAAAAGTAGCATTAAGATCAATCTTTAACCATATCTCTGGATCTGCTGACCAGTTAAGAGGTGCTATGTGAATTGATTTTTGTCTTACCGGAGTTTAATGCTTATGCTACGTGGACCATTGTTTTTACATGACAATATAATTGAAATCTACTACAGATATCCACATTAATTTATAACCCAAAGCTAGATTGTAACAATATAACTAGTAAGGCAAAGGTGAGAAGTAAAATAATCTAGTGCCAGCTAGAGATATGTGTGCAGTGCTTCTTTGTTTGGCTCAAAACACGTTTCTTTTTCATTTAAAAGACTGACAGGCTTGAAATGTACGCTTCAAAAGCCAAAAACTGATTAAGTCTTATCCAGGAGCTTGCAAAGTCATGCTAGCAAACAGGCAATAGTGGCTGCCACCATATCGAGTTGAGGTCCCCTGCTCAGGTCTCGGTGCGGGTTTTGGAGTCTCCTTCCTCTTTCCCGTCTACACAGTGAACTCACTTCAAGGTGGTAAGTCTCAATTCAAGGTGGTAAGTCGTCTTCCCCTTTTTCTAAATCCATCTAAGATTATTTTCCACTCTTTGAAAAGTACCAAGAAAATAAATGTCAACCTAAAACCATTTTTCCTACTTTTTTTCTGAAATTCGGGTTTATGCTCTTTTATTAAAGTCACATATCTATTTGTAATGCTTAAAATAATTTCAGATTTTAAGAGTTCCTGCTACCTTAACTACTTCCCTTGAGAGGTTTACAGCAAGAAGAGTTTATTTTATATTTTTATTCGTTTTTATGCAGTAATCAAACTTCATCACTGAGAAACTTAGGGGACAAAGAGAGTACCCTAGTGTTCTATGGCAAAGGCTGCGGTCGGTGACATGGCCCATGGTTGGGTAACCTGGCAAGAAAGATCCCACCGTAACACAGCTGAGCAAAGGGACCAAGGGTTTGCTGCCACGAAGCGAAAAGTCTGCTTTTTTAAACTGAGACTTGGCAGAGCGCGCGGCAACCCTGCACAGCACAGCTGCCGGAGAAAAAGACAGCGGGAGACTTGCTGCTCCGAGAGCAGGAAGTGTGATGCAGGCTTGGGACCCAAAAACCGAAATCCCTTCTCAGCAGCGCCTCCCAAAGCCAGCCAGTGCTTTCCCTAGGAGAAGGCACAGAGTCCCCAGACCCAGGCTGGCCGCACCCCCATCTCCTTTCTCTTTCCTCCGCAGCGGCACACAGACGAGCACGTGAGCTCGGCAGCTCGTCCCAGCTGTGCCTCAGCTGACCGCCTCCTGATTGGCTGAGACAGACGTGGGCTGGGGTGGGGACTGGCCGCCTGCGTCGCTTGCCATTGGCTCTGAGGGAACCCGCCTCCCCCTCAGGTGAGGCGGGCTTGCGTGTGCGCGCCCTGTGCTCCGCGGGCGGGCGCGCCCCCGACACTCCCTCCCACCCCCCGCGCGATCGCGCGCCCCCCCCCCGCGCGCCTCCGCCTTTGCCCGCCCCCTGCCGCTGCCTCAGCTCCTCAGTGCACAGAACCGCCTCGTCTGAGGGGACGCGAGGATCGCCCTCGCTGCTGCTTTCGCCAGTGCGTTGGGCCGGGCCCTGACAAACTGCCCCAGGGGAGGCTCTTCGGAGCCGGACCTGGACCCCTGCGATAGCCGTCTGCTCTCCCGCCTCTGGTCTCACGAAGGGTTTCCCGCCTCGCACCCCCCACCTCTGGACGTGCCTTTCCTCCCCTCCTCGCGTGTGGAGGGAGCCAGCGCTTAGGCCGGAGCGAGCCTGGGGGCCGCGGGCAGTGAAGGCATCGCGGTGACCGATTCGCCATGGAGGGCGCCGGCGGCGCGAACGACAAGAAAAAGTAAGCCCACACCCCCGGCCGGCCGCGTTCTCCGCCGGCCCTCCCGCCTGCCCGCCCGCCGCTGGGGGCTCGCTGGCCGGCCTCCGCGTTCCGGGGGGCCGCCTTTTTGTTTCTGCCTCTCTCCCCTCCCCTCTCTCTCCCCCAGCCTCGCCGGCCGGCCTCCCCCACTGTCCACGTCGCCATCTTGTCGTGGGGGGTGGGAGACGCGTCGAAAGTGCTTTCAGGGGCTGGGGGCCGGGGGCTGGGCCCTGCTCGCCTCCCCTCCCGGCCGCCCGGGCCTCGCACCGCCCTCCTTACCCACCTCAAACCCCCAGCCTGCCCCGTGCCCCACTCCGGGTGGACTTCCCCTAGCCTGAAAACCCCGGGAAGAGAAATGAGCCGCAGCTCAGTCGCCGCCGCTTGCACCCGAGCTTCCGCTCCTTCCCGCCCCCATCCTCTCAGGTTCCATTGAAAACTCGGCCCCGGGGCGGCCCCTGCACGCAGGTCCTGGCTTCCCTGTGGGCTCGGGGCCCTGGGTTTCCGACCCAGGGACTCGCGTGGTTGGATGATCTTGCCCCGCGGTTGTCCGGCTAGGCGTGTGTCTTTGCCTTTGTGCATTAGGGATTTGCCGCGATGGCCTGGGATGCTAACTTTTTAGTTTGCACGTGCAGGTTTGGTTTGGTTTGGTTTGGTTTGGTGTGGTTTTAATCGCCTTGAAAAACTTGCCTAGAGCGAGAGTCGGAGTAACGGGAATTTAGGGGAATGGCAACATTTTAATGAGAACATAAGAAGTGGATACTTTCTGTCACCTGTCAAGAGAGCCCAGACTTTATAAGTGAATTATATGCTTCATTCATTCTTGGAAATATTTTAGTGAAAACGTAGCGGCTGGCTAAATTCAGGCAGACACTTTTAATGAGATTGAAAGAAAAGTATATGATCAGAGCAATTGAAATGCAGCAGTAAAATGTTGCAAAGTTTTTGGACAGACCTGCCTCATTTTCCTGAAATTGAAGTATATTAAAATATACCCGAAGTAAATAATCATCCTGTTAGAACTTAATGCAAGTTTTAAAAACACCTTGAATTTTGAGTCTTAAGTGGTACATTATAGGATTAAGAATTGTGAGTCCAACCAGTGGAATTAAGTGACCCACCTCCACTCCCACCTTTTGGTCCACTCTGGTATTTTAACCTTTGAGGAAATTATTTTAAGGAATTGAAGATTTATGGTAAGAGTTCTGGTTAGTAGGCTGGCTTTACTGTTAAGTCCTCCCACTCGTCTGGGAGAGATTAACTGCCCTAATCAGCATCAGCAGAAGATAAACTTGTTTATGTTCTTGCTATTTTGTGGATTCCTTTTTGGTCTTTATCTAATGGAATGATAAGTTTGCAGTTTGTATACACCAGAGGAAGCACGTATTAAATTCAAAAAGTGAGAAAACAGGTCTAGATTTCCATTCCAAGGGTTGCCAGGAATTAATTGCAATTAATTTTGTAGAAGTGATTACAAGGTTTTTGATGAAATGATGAGGCTGCTATATTGTAAACCTAAGGCATATCATCTCTATATATTGCCAATATTCTGTCCTTATATGCTGAATCATATTTAATATTGTGCATGAAGTTATGCACCAGTCACTCCCTTTTTGTATACAATGTTCTACTTATTTCTCCTTTGCAGTTCATCAGTTGAGAGGAGCATAAGCAGCTTTAATATAAATGAATTAATTAGCTACTGTGCTTCACTCCCAAGTCTAAACTAGTTCTTAGATTTTCCTCAGTCACATTTGTTATTTTCAAAATATTCTCATTTGAAAATTTAGCAAACTTGGATCAGATTTAATGTTTCTTAATACAGAGGTTCTTAAAACTGAAAAATTAAGTTAATGGTAGCTACTCAACAACTTTTAGATGTTGTTTGTTAAAGATGTCTGTTTTTTTATCGTTTTCTAATAATTTTAAAACTTTTTGAAAAGATAACTGAAAGATTGAGGGGCAGAGATTTTTCTCCTTAGAATTTTTCCATTTTAAGTGAGCCTGTAGAGTGCAGGTGGGGAGACAAATTTGTCATTTTTAAAGGAGGGTTAGGAAATTCAAAAGCTGAAGGATTGGAAAAAATCAGAACAGAGGTTGGGTATAGTTATAATAGATTTAACATAGGGAATTTCATGTTGATTCCTTAATAGTAGGGATTGGACTTAATTAATAGCACATTAATGTTGATTTTTAGATTTCAGTGGAATGTCAAGAGGTTCATTGTTCGCTGTCAGGTTTCAGGCCAGACTCCTTCGGTGTTTTCCAAAACATAGTTATTGGATCATTAAAATCTCAGAGAATGGACTTTCCTTAACTTCCTTCTTTAACTTTGGTCATTAAAAATCAAGAAGCTCTCATTTACTAGTAAACTTTTTTCTTGTTACAATTTTACTTTGATTTCCCTTGAAACTCTTGAAGAGGTTGCCTGGTGGTTAAGAGCATAGGATTTGAACCTGACACCTCTGAGTCTAGCCTTTTCACTTGTTAGCTTTGTGAGCTTGGGCAACTTACTGAATGCTTGTGAGCCTATTTCCTCCTTTTGAAATGATGATAATAATAGCAACCATCTTAGTGGTTATTATGAAGATTAAATGTGATAATGCCTAGTGCTTGGTTTAGGAGTCTTGGTAACATTATATACTTGAAAATAGGTGTTACCTGTTAAAGTTTTAGTTTAAACTTCCACAACACTTTAAAACTCTTCCAAATGTTTCTTTGCGTTAGTTCTCCTTCTCCCCACTTTCTTTTCTATATCTCCTAAAAACGAAAAGACTGTCATTGGATCCACAACTTTAAAGGGGATTCTTTTCAGTTAAAACAGTACATCCCTGGATTATGTTGGCATCTAGCATCAATTATTCTTGAGCATCTGATCTACTGTCTACCTTAGGCCCCCTTTTTCACATTTCCTTACCCCCTTGTTTCCTCCCCAAACAGGCTACTAAAAATTTCCTCTGGACTTTAGAGACTAGAGTCATAAACACATATACTAGTCAGACAGTTCATTTCAGCAGGGTATGTGCAAGGCACTGCAGTCTTAGGAATGGCAGTAACTTAAAACATTTTTATTTTGTCTTGATGCCACAGTTTGGAGTAGAAAATTTTATAAATATCAATCTTTGCTAAATATGATGACTTGATAAAATACTTGTGGTAAAACATATGAGCCTACATAGTAGAAAAACTGTACTTTACTTATGAATTTCTCCAGAGGTAAGATCTTAGGCTTTTATCTCAAGGCAAGGCTTCAAGCCTGTACTGCTTGTCTGATTTTTGTAGCTTGATTTGTATAAAATTTATATTAGTGCACTCTTCCATGTGTATGTGTTTACTGAATTATCATGTTGTTTTAGATTATGTGTGGTAGTTCATTCCTGCGGTCCACTGCAAAGCATTTTGTGCAGTTTAGATAACATCCAGTCTTTCTACCTATTGACTTCCATTGTCTTTGCAGCTCTAATGGTGTTTGGGCTCAAGGTAAAGATTTTGTGGTTACATTCTATTGTTTTATGTTAGGAATGGTGTATAGGAGGCTGAGGGGGATTAGTCTCGACTGATTTTTTTCAGAAGAATTCATAATAGTTTATTGTGTTTGGTGGTGAAATAAAAAACTTACCATGCATGGATGTTAAAGATTTGGGTTAGATTACTGTGCTTATTTATAGACACGTCCTCTTAAAATATAATTTTTAAAAATTTACATATTTAAAATACTATATTCTTTTCTTGTCTGAGATGGTTAACATAGGTCTGTTTTTCAAGTAGGAGAAAATAATCTGACTTAAATGTGTTATTGGATTAGTTTTCTATTAAGATATTGATTTTAATTCATAAGAAGAATGCTCTTTTTTCTTGTTCCTTTCTCTCTTTTTTTTTCAACATTGGGACTAATTATCCAGTTGGTGGATTTTACCCAGCCTTGTGCTATTTGTGATGTATGTATGTATGTATGATATATGTGTTGTGTATGTTTCTGCTTAACTAGAGGGTTAGAAAAAGAATTTGAAACTAAGACGAGCCAATCTTCTTGTTGCTCAGTATTTTCGGTGAAAGTATAGTGATAATTTTTAAATCTACTATAGGCCTTGGAATTTTAAAGATAATTGTATCCGTGTCTCTTGGCGCATCAAAAATTAACTATTTTGTATGTGCATTGAGTTTTATATTAAAACTTGTATTTTCTGCAGTAAAAAGTAATAAACCCATATCTGTTTGCCAGACATGACCCTTTTAGGAAAATGTAATGTATAAAATCTAAATCTGTAAAAACAAACTTTAATGATTACCTCATGACTTTTTTTTCCTCCATAGCTTTTGAAGTGATTGTAGGGTTTTTTTAAGTTGTGTTTTTAAAAAACAACATAAAATTTCCCATCTTAACTATTAATAACTGTACAGTTCAGTAGTGTTAATTCACATTGTTGTGTAATCAATCTCCAGAGCTTTTTCACCTTGTAAATTTGAAACTCTGTAACTATTAAACAACTACCTCCAATTTACCCCCTCCCTACCCGCCCCCCCACCCCCGCCGGCAACCGTCATTCTACTTTGTTTCTATGAGTTTGACTACTAAATACCTCATATAATTAGAATCATACAATTTTTGTCTTTCTGTGACTGGTTTATTTCACTTAGTATAATGTCCTCAAGATTCACCCATGTTGTAGCATATGTGAAAATTTTCTTCCTTTTTAAGGCTGAATAATGTGTATTAGATTTTATTTATCCATTCATCTTTCGATGGACACTTAGGTTGTGTTGACAAAAATAATCAATAGACAATCTATAATAGAAATAGGAAAGGGTTTTCTTTGAACCGAACTGAGGACTATAGCCCAGAAGACAGCCTCCCAGATTACTCTGAGAAACTGCTCTGGAGAAGCATGGTTTTAGCATAGTTTTATGTCTTGTCAGAACAAAAAACATCAAAAACAAGTCAGAGATACATTCCTTCAAGGTTTCAAAAAAAAAGCAGATCAGCAAGTACACAGCGATTATGGCCTTGGCACCTGGGATGGGAGTCTTATCATTGAAGGAGTACCAGCTTTGGCGTCCCAGAAAGGGAGGCATTTAATCTTTATTTTTAACATGGACATTCTTTACTTCTGGTCAGTGTGCCCTTTTCTGTAATAATTAAAGCAGATGTACAGTGTATATTTGGTAGGCCACAGTCTGTTCTAGTTAGCATAAAATTCAAGTTAACTTATGTATAAGCCAGAATGATTTCCCCACACCTCAACATGTGAACATTGCTTTTGTCAGTTGCTTCCATTTGTTGACTATTGTGAATAGTGATTCTATGAACATGGGTATGCAAATATCTCGTTGAGATCTTGTTTTCACTTATTTTGGATGTATACCCAGAAGTGGATTGCTGAATCATATGGTAACTTAATTTTTTAAGGAACTGCCCATACTGTTTTCCATAGTGGCTGCACCATTTTACATTTCCACCAACGGTGCACACGGGTTCCTATTGCTCCACATCCTTCCCAACACTTGTTATTTTCTGTTTTTATGGTAGTAGGCATCATAACAGATTGGTTGAAGTGGTTGTGTTTTTAAGGGTTAGTTTGTGAATAATTAAACTTAAAACTAACAGCAGAGAACAGTTGCCACTGGAAGCTTTGTCAGAAGTGAGATTAAGCAACTCTAAAATGAGAATTAAGTTTTTCTAGTGACTTAGAAAGATTTGATGTGCCAGTACTTCTTCAGAAAAATACTTACTGTTTAAAATGGTCTCTACCTGTTCTATTGTTGATAAAGTCCCATTTCATTAGTAACTTTGTTTTAAAGAACTTAAAACTATAATTGAAATGACTTATTTTTATAAAATAACTGTTCCCAAGATGTTATCTTTTAGTTGTTCTGGTGATCTCACCTGTTATTTATGCGTGTCTTCATTTAAAAATTTCACTTGGTTATAATATTAAACATAAAGATTATTTCCAAGTATGATTTTCAAAATTTATTGTTTTGTAAATGGGACAAAAATTAGTGATGGAACATAACTTACTGTAGTTCTTGTAGTTCTACCAGTTGTTTTGAAAGTCACAATATATTTAAAGTGTCTCCTAGCTAATATTGCAGTTTTCACTCATTAGTGACAGTTCCCTGTGCTTCTCCACTTTTCCTAATAGTTTGTGAGAATTTCTTTTTCCAACTGAATAATAGTATGGTAAAAATAAACAGAAGGTTTAAAGGCAGAACATTTAAGTCTTTGAGTTGGAATATATTTCTATTCTTATATATAGATCTTTTCTCATGAATTCAGATGCTAAGCAAATTTATTTAAAGTGACCCCTTCCCCTTTTTTCAGTTATAAAATTGAAACGTTTCAATGAGCAAGATCACAAATAGACTGAATTTGAAACTTGTGATGGAGAAGAGATTACTGGCATACAGTGACCTCCTAAGTATTTGAATGAATAAATGAACAAAATGAAAGGATAACTGAATGAACAAAGAAAGCAGAGGAAGATTTTAAGATTTTTAAAAGGATTTTTTGGAAGTCATTATTGCTCTTCTATGTTGCACTTTTGATAGGAATTTTTCTTATGCTGGGGCATCTCTTGTGCTGCTTTAGAACTTTCTTGGATCTCGAATTGTAATTTTTCATCACTTAAAAACATTTATAGTATCTATTAAAACCAGGTCAGAAAACACTTTTGTTAATAAATATAGCTAGGTAACATGTACTGGCCTTGAAAAGATCTCAATACCCTATTTTAAGGTATGTTAAAGGTTAGTGCCTGCCAATTCTATGTACTTAGAACACTGAGTAAAAAGTTTACTAAGAGGCGTGTATGGCTGGGGAAAATCAGCTAGGCAGATGTGGAAAATATCTTTACCCTTGTTTCATCTTTAGCAAACATTTCTTAAATCTACTCTAAACTTCCAGAAAGTTTAGACCAGTTTACATTCTCTAGCAGTATTTGAGAGTGCCCTTTTGTACTTTATCATCATTAAAGTTTGTTTTTAATATGAAACACTGGCAGTTTGTAAGTGTATTAGGATTCTTTTTATTGCAAGTGATGAAACACAGCTCAAACTAGTTTGGGGGGTGTGGGCTGGGAGGCTGTTACTAGCTCACACAATCTAGCTTTGGTTTGAGGGACAGTTAGATCCAGAGTCTTAAGTGATGTCCTTCAAGTGTAATCTCAGGCTTTCTCTTGAATATTACTTGGTTTATATTTTGCTTGATTTGCATGTTGGCCTCATTCTGCCATTGACAAGCTATTAATATGGTATGAATTATGGCCACTAAGCATTCCCATTGTCTGCATCCATACAGTTTGTGATGATAAAAAAAAAAAAAGAAAAGAAACTCCCTCTGTCTTCTAGTATCCACATATCAGTCTCTTGGATGAATGCCCGTTTCCCTGCTTGGACTATTCATTTTTAAATGTCAATGGGGTTCCCTTATTACATGAGTCAAATGTCTTTTTGTAGATTATTTGATTGTCTTGATGTAGATTATTATCTCCTTATACAGGACTCTTGATCAATGCTGGGCTATAGGTTTTTGTTGCAAATCACCAGAATTCATATTCTGCAGAGTTCTCTATCAAATCTAGTTGGTCTACGATTGTTCTTGCTTTGGGAAAGCTTAAAATCTCTTCTCTGGACTAAGGCTTTCATTTCTTTAAGAAAGATGTAGTAATGAATGACTAATGGCT
The DNA here is from genome assembly GCF_005190385.1 of Monodon monoceros. Lineage (NCBI taxonomy): Eukaryota > Metazoa > Chordata > Mammalia > Artiodactyla > Monodontidae > Monodon > Monodon monoceros. The sequence continues at coordinate 134,937,189 of NW_021703778.1, forward strand.
AAGAGGTTTGGCTCTAGAGGCTGGCTGCTTACTTTTCCTCTTAAGCTGTGTAATCTTGCACAAGTTGCTTTACCTCTTTAGGTCTCACTTTGTTTATCTGTAAATTAGGGTAAGGGTAATTGCCTTATAGTATTGTTGTGAGGACAAAAGAGATTAACCCATGTGGAACACTCATAACAATTCTTGGCACAAAGTAAGGGCTTAATAAACTAGAAACCAATTATATCCGTATTATTATTATATTTATTAAGTTGTTTTCAGAAGAGTTTCACTCCCTTGAAGTCTCATGGTATTATTTAGAATCCTTCAAACGTTCTTTAGGACAGTCTGACAAAGGCTGATGTCCTTTTGAGCCAAACCATCAGTGAACTTATAATAGTAGTATAATAGTTGGTGGTGCTTTTCCTCTACATTGCTATTTTTCCATGAACGTCTGGCCTTTGAAAATTAAGTGAAGATACTTGTTTTTTTGTGTAGACAGTTTATTCTAAAATAATCATTTTCTACAGTGATAATAGTAAAGGAAGAAGAATATTCTCAAGGGTATTTGTTTGGCTGTTACAGGATGGGAAATTAAGAAAGCCTACTTTTCCATGCTCTTTTGATGTCAGAACTTCATTAAATGTCTATTTAATCTGTTTGCAGAGGAGAGTTGGAAATTGCCTACCTTTGCAGGTAACATAGCTAAAATGTTTAAATGAGTTATGTGTCAAATCAATAGAACCTTCATTGTGAGTGGAGGAAGGGATATTTTCTTGGATAATATGAAGAAGTTGATTTATCTCAATGATTCAAAAAATTTTTCAACCCTAGACCACTACTCTAGCACCTAACCACCATGGCCTGTAACATATTATTGCACATTCATTTATTCAGCAGATATTTGTGCATCTAATTTGTCAAGCAGAGCAGTGAATTGTTGATGGCTCAGGCCATAGTTGAACATTCAGTTTTTGGTGTTAATTGATTCATCCATTATGTGTTCCATGTTTTATTTTTTAGTACAGTGTGATTTAAGTTTGAGGTTATTGCAAAATAATTGACTTTAGGATTGAATTTTTTATTTATTTGTTTTATTATTTATTTTAATATCAGCCATCACAGGAGTATCTTCTATAATTGTGTTTACAGATTTGCCAGTCTGCTGTGAGAATTTTCTTAGACACACACAAAAAGCACTCTCACAAAACAGTCTATTCATTTTTGCAGCTTTAAATGTTAGAAAGTTCTTTATCCCAGCATTTCTCAACCCTGACTACTGTTTAGATCTCTTCTGGAGCAAAGTAATCCTTGTGAACCTTTGAGATGTGCCCAGTGACCTCAATCTGTGTGTACCACGTTTAAAAATGTAACCCTGTTCATTTTAGTGATCACTTGGTACCAATTTGATCATAAACAAATGCAACTTCAAACACAGAACGTTTCTAACAATGATAGAGATCTATATAGAGATCTTCCAGATGATCCATAACATGCTTTTTTCCTTTTCTTTTTCTTACATTGCCACCAAAATGAGAATAAGATTTAAAAATTCTTATAGCTTACCTTCAGCACTGCTTAACTCTATTGAGCAAACCCTGCCATGTTGTAACTCCCACTTATTACTCTCTGGAATTGCATAAATTATGAAACCTGCCTTCTGTGTGACATCCTTTTCAAATATCTGAAGGTAGTTATCATGTCTCTTCTATTCCTAAGTAAAAACATCCTAAATTTCTTTAATCTTTTAATTTAAATTTAAAAATTATATGTTAAGCATCTGATATGTGGAAAGGCATCGGCCGTATTAAATACAGAGGCATCATTCCTAGGTGGAATCTGAGAGCTGCCACTTAATAATAGTATTACTTATCCTCTTTTTATTGACAAAGAAACGGGATCAGAGGGTTAGTTGAAATTTTAGTTGGTAACATTGGATAGGATGGATTGGTGTAGGTGGAAAATCAAGACATTTGCTTCAGAAGATCTTCTCTTTTGTCATCGTTTCCAGAAACTTCATCATGGTCAGGGCTTAGAACTAAACAGGAAAAATCTTCAGGGTGTGATTTCTGTGTGTATACCTTCATTCCATGTGATTTTTTTTCCTACTATATAAGAAAGAACTTGATTATTATAACTTACGTATCGTTATATTTAAGCAAATAATTAAGGATACATTTTTCTGAATATACACATGCATAAAGTTTAATGTCACTGACCTTGATTTCCAGTCTCAGTTCTACTACTATCGGAAAGCATATGATAAGGGAAACAGAAAGGCATTTACAAGCTGAGAGGGAGGTAATGCTAAGGGAGAAGAGTAGTAGCGTAGGTGACGTGATTTCGGGAAAGCCATTAACACACAGCTGTTACTCACAGACAGTGAGTCTCAATCCTTTGATGTTTGTGGCATTCATAAAGAGTTTAAAAGGTGATTTATAAAAAATTATTTCAGAGAATTGAAAAAATGTTGCACCATTATCACATTTTTCATTTGGTCATCTTTAAAGCCTAATTATGCTCTGATCTTTTTGAGGAAAATTATGGTTTTTACTAAGCACATACTTTATTACTGGCTTGTCATTGAGTGGTACCTCTAGCTTCTTATTCCCAGCAATTGTACTTCGTTCTACATAGTATTGCCCAATCCACTCAGTTCAGTGTTCTGCCTGACAAACACAGTTATCATGGTATGTGTAGGTAGCTGCAGCTACAAATCAATTTTTCTGTTTTCAAATTTGCTGGCTAACCTGTTAAAACTTCTGCTATAAGATCTGCTGATGGTTCTCAAATTTCTGTGGCTTAAGAATCACCTGGGTGTTTAATTAATACAAGGGTTCCCAGGTACCCATCCGCAGAGGTTCTGATTCGGTAAATTTAGGATGGGACTCAGGAATGTGTAAACTTTACAAGCACCTGTAAATGAAACACAAACCTTGAACAGCTAGGATTGCTCATCAGAATCACCTGGAAGATTCTTTTTTATTTTTACTTTTTAATTGGACTTCGTCTATTTTTTTCTTCCAGTTTTCTTGAGATATAATTCACGTAAAGCACTGTATAAGTTTAAGGTGGACAGCATAATGATTTGACTTATATACATCATGTAATGATTACCACAATAAGTTTATGGAACATCCATCATTTGACATACATACAAAATTTTTTAAAAAGAAAAAAGGTCTTTTCTTGTGATGAGAACGCTTAGGATTTACTCTCTTACAAACTTTCGTATATAACATACAGCGGTGCCAATTTATTAATCATGTTGTACACAGAAGACTGTATTTTAAACTGACATGCCAAGCCTACAAGTTGAATTTCCAGGATTGGGATCTAGGTACAAACATCTGGGGGGAAAAGTTCTATTGGTGATTGTGATGCAGACCACAGGTCAACCATTGATTAATTTTGTGTAAGTCCATATTGTATTTTATAGTTACTGAGTTCTAAGTATGTGGCTATGTTAATGTCTTAGAGTCTGGATATGTTTTCCCTGTTTGTAAAGCATTTGGGCAGATTTTTAAAGAGAAGGTATTTAGTAGACAATTTTTGAGTGTTGATGAACAATCTTTTACTTCTCTGGGCATTTTTGAAGGACACATAATGAAGTATTTTTTTAGAGCAGAGGGGCTCAAGGTATTCTCCAGACCAGCATCTTTGGTATTATCTGCTAATTTATTAGCATTGCAGATTCTCAGGCCCCATCCAGCCCTTCAAATTGGAAACTCTGATTGTGAGGGAAGCTAAAGTTTGAGAACCTCCATCTTAGAGTAATAGCTTCATATTTTTAAAATTTATCTAGTACTTTATATATTGTAGGGGATCAAAGATTTTTTGAGAAGCTCAATACCAATTCTGAACTGAGAAAGTTGATTTTTAAATCACTAGTTAAGAATAATCTAAAAACAAAAGCATATCCTTTTTCCAAACAGAACTTCAATATACAATCATTAAACAGATGGAAATCTATTAGCTAATTAATTTAATTAGTGCATAGATAAAACATTTACGTATTAATGCTATCTCAGATGTGATACAGATTTCATTTTCAGAATGTACCCTCTAATTTAAAAGTGATTCTTTTTCCCCCTATTTATTTTACTGCAACATTAGAAAATCAAGTGTTAAAACTAAGCATTTTTGTGAGGTTACTGGAAAGTGAATAATCCATCTTTCTCTAATTGTGGACATTTAAGAGATCTTAAGTTAGTAAGTTAGTAAGATAATTATCATCTAAACCAAGAAATTTTAAAGCTGCTTTCAAAAATAATACAAGTATATGTATTCTTAATATTTTTTGTTATAAACCATTTCACCTGCCTTTTGGAATTTCAAATTAATTACAAAATGATGAATTTTCAAAATCTGAAAATTAGAATGAGAAACTGAAAATACTGAATTATATTGCTTACTCAGTTTTACTTTCCATTTCCTGGAAAAAATATGATTGTTCTTGCGTTATTCCAAAATGAAGAAAAAATTTAACTTGTTTTCAGTTAGTCTTTTTAGAAGACAAGTTTAAAAGATGACTACTTTCAGATTTTTCTGACAAGTGCAGGTGTCAGTGTTAGTGTTAGTTCAGTGGTGGATATTCTTAAAGAACAAAATAATCTGTGATCCTGCCATCTTGAAACTGCTATTGTTAACATGTGTAAACTTTGCTAACACTTTATATATTGTATCTTTCTGGTTTTATCTGTGCATTTATAAGTTATACATTTATTTATATACATAAATATGCATTACATAGACACAGAGAGAAATGGATTCATACTCAAATTTTGTTGTAGAGCCTGCTGTTTTTGCATACTACTGTATTGTAACATCTTATATAAGTACAGATTAATTTTTGTAGACTTTGCCTTGTCTCCTAAAATTTTATATTACTTGGTTTTGTGGGAAGATTATTTCTGTGGCTAATGTTCTGTCAGTTAGGGATTGACCCTGGTAACGACTATTGAATAAAGACAAGAAACGAAGACATATTTGTCCTAGAATATAAGCTCCATGGGGGTAGGAACTTGGTCTGTTTTGTTTATTGTACTATGTCCCATGCTGAGAACAGCATCTGTCTCATAGGAGATGACCAAGAAACATTTGTGGAATAAATGAATACATTCTCTAATATGAGTATCCTAAAGGTTCATTTTTAAATTTATTGATTAGAATTCAGAGACATTTTTCTGGAGAAATTAATTATAAATAATAGCTAGCTAACTGTCCTGAAAATTTAATTTGAAATGTCAATTTTTTGTTGATTTGTCCATTAAGAGGGATTTTTAAAAATTAAACATTATCTGAAGTATTCTGGTTTTACAGCAATTACCAGATGGAAAATATAACAACAAATCCTATTTATGATGAGAATACTCCTAATAATAAATCTAAAATACTTGTCTAAGGCTAATCCCCCGTTGGAAAAAAAGCCAATAAGATTAGAAATCAACTTACTGAAAACTTTTGTGTCTTATGATAATAATTACAACACTTTCTAGGAAAAGATTATAGAAAATAAAAGGAATCAACTCTCATGTTTCCAGCTGGACTAGGAAGACATAAATGTGATAAAGGTATTGATTTAATTGGTTAACAACATTAACTATAACTCATGCATTTTCCTGACATAGATTGCAGTGATAAGGGAAGTAATCTTAAAACTTCAGGCTTCTTTTTAGCAGATAGGTATTCTAGTTTCTTAGCTCTGTTCCTAGGCTGTAAATCTCTTCTCTGTCAAGATCACTTAACTCTCCTTGGTGATGGTATCCGTGCTATTCACTGTTACACCGCTTGGTGAATTTTTTTTATTTTTAGCTTTTTTTTTTTTCCATTCTAACATCTAGTATGGTTACTTATATTTGAAAGTGCATATCCAGATAATCGCAGTAAATCCAAATAGTATGCCTTGTTCCCAGTACTGACATCGTTACGCTGTTTAACTATGATTGTAATCTATAGGATCACAGGAATGCTGGTGAATCACAAATTCAGTGATACCAAAAAAGAATGTTGAAGGGGCAGTTAACCTTCCATGGACCGAAGTTAAAGTCAAATAGCAGATTTGGGCCAAATACTTAAAGCCACTTACGCACATGCCTACTAAGAACACAAAATTGAACGAGGCAGTCTCCTGCCTCCAGGAAGATTTAAGGACTGTAGAGGAACATAAATATAGCAAAATAACCAGAGTGGTCCGATCTAGGGGAGAGGAGCAGTTTTTGGAAGACAAAACAGAGACAAAGTGATGATGGAATTGAATCTTGAAAGTTTCTCACATAAATTTACCAAGTTACATATTGAGAAGGATACCCCAGCAGAGACAGTGGAGTGAGTGAGCCATAAATGAATAACATACTATGCTTTTGAGTAACTACAATGTGGCCGAAGAAATGTGGGAAATGATGAGGATGAAGAGATGGGCAGGAAACTAGCTAAAGGAGGGTTTCATCTGAAAATAATTAGACTTTGTCCTGTGTACCTTTGATGGGATTTTAAGCAGGACATAATATCAGAGTTCTTAGTTTGGAAGTATCATTGTGGTAGTGATTTGAGGGCGAAATTGAATGAAAATGACAGTGCAGATTAGTTCAGTCAGTGGTTCCTAAATCTCACTGTGTATCATATACATTTTGGGAGTTTTAAAAAACCCAGATTTGGGGGCCCTACTTCAGATCTACTGAATCAGATTTACAAAGGTAAGGCCCAGAAGTCTGAAATATTGACTGTCCCCAAGTAATTACAATGCAGCTAGATCAGCATTTGGGAATATCGCATTAGGTAACTATTTCAGTAGACTAAGTGGGAGGCTGGCTATGCTCCATGAGGGCTGTTCTGCTTATCACTATATTCCTAGTACTTACACAGTACATGGTACTTGATAAATGCTCAATAAATACTTATTGAATGAATAGTTCTTGAATGAAGATGGTTATTCTGAGGTTCAGGAAGGCCACTTCCCATCTAGTGTTTTGGTCCTCTAAAGAGTTATGATAATTAAATGAGCTAATATATGAAAGCATTATATTTATGTGAAAGCAATACACAGCGCCTAGCACATAGTAAGTGCTCAATAAATGTTAGAAGGGGGAAAATTCTCTTCATCTTTTCTCTCATGGTACTTTGGGTAAATAGGTATCTTGGCAATTGGTTTATGCCTGACCAGAGCTCCTGAAGTAAGTATGCAGATTGGTTTTACTTTGGGGATCTGGATGTTAAGCAAATAAAAAAACACCAACAATACTGAGCTTAAGATGTTCAAATTAGGTACAGAGATGCTCCTCTGCACAAATTAAAAATAAAGTCTAGTGGGAATGTATGAGTTGATTGGATTACTGATTCTCTCCCCTTATTGGCTGGCAGTACCCATTAAAGGGTGCTTTGCCTTGAACAGGTAGTCGGTGGGGCAGAAAGGATTGCCATTGTTAGATGCCTTTCAGTTAGAATTTTGGATTTATAAGCAGACTCCAGGAAGGAGCCTGGCCATGAGTTCCTCTGAATAGCTTAGGGTCAGGTCCTAGGTTCCAAAGCCAATCCCTATACCTCTCTTTTATGTCTTTGGAGATGTAAAGTAGACCAATTTTGAACTTTAATTAATAATGGCCTGGACTTATAAATACTTACCTTGGTTATTAAAATGAGTTTCTGAGAGGCAACATAGTCTAGTGTTAATAGCATGGTTTCTAGAGCCAGACTGCTTAAGTTTGAATATAGGCTTACCATTTATTAACTGTGTAAACTTGGGTAAACTATTTATCCAGGTTCCATTATCTGTAACATGGTGATGATATAATGATTTAAATAAGTTAATAAGGTGAAAAACGTTTAGAATACCACTGTGTACATAGTACGCACCATGTATAGATGTTTAGATTTAAAGCTGCAGGCCAAAATACCAACTAAAGAATGAAAATTTCCTTGGAATTTCCTCTGACCTGAGACATTAAGAAGTACAGGGCAGCTAAAACAATGAGATATACAAATTTCATATCTCAGCTTGGGAAAAATTAAAACAATAAAAAAGACCCATAATATATATTACCACAGAACACATGGGCAAATAAATACACATTCATGGGTTGGCAGAGACAAAAATGGAAACAGATCTTTTGGAAAGGATAACTTAAATGCCACATCCTTTAGATCATGGAATTTCACTTCAGAATGTCTATCTTATAGAAATACACAAGAAGTGCAAAACAACAACAACTTGTACCTTCAAGGCCAGAAAGAATTTTTAAAGCCACAAATAATAGAGCTGAGAGATTTTTTTAAAATTTATACCTTAACTTTATTAGAAATGTCTGTTCATCTGTTAACATTTCGAATGATTATGATCTAACTTCAGTTCTTAAAGTCACCAATATTTACAATTAGGAATGCCAACAGGCTTTTCTTGTGCAATTAGTAGACAACACAGATGAATTAACATATATGCAATTATTCTGTGTTCTTATTAATCTGAAGAATAATAGGCTTTCTCTGTAAAATGGCTATTGCTTATTCATGAACTCTGTACACAAGAAGCTTAATAAGACAGCAGCTCTAAATGTATTTCCTATACAAAATCATATGAAGATATAACTACTAGCTTCTTGTCCAGTACTGTATGCTAAATAATAATGAAATAGTAAGTATGTGAAAACTATAGTACCCCGAAGATTAAGCTATACTGCTAGTTTACTCAAACATTGATTCTAAAATGGTCATGGAAATGGGTAAGCAAACTATTCAAAAGACAGAATTTTTACTGTACTCTTGACTGATTTCTAGTGTGACTATCTTTACTTGATCTGTACTTAATAAAAACAACATAGATGGAATTGATAATTTAGAGAATAACGGTGCCCTTATTTGCATGCTAAAAATCTGCCTGTTCTGGTCTACACAACTTTTATTGTGCCATCTAAATAGTAAGTAAATAAATAGTACAGGATTCATCTTTGTGGGACCTAGATTCCATGCTCTACCAGAAATAATTTGTGGTCAATAGTACTGTAATTCTGTGGGGTATGAACTGATAAAAAGAGCCTTCCTGTGAGTAGACAAGAAGCTGGGCAGTTCAGATGCTAAAACTATTAAGAATTTTGGAAGTTTTAGCTTTAAGCTGAGAAATGTTTTAAGAGCTCCTGTAGTCACATGTGAAGAACATCAGATAAATTTCTTCATTAAATCTTTATTACAGGTCTCCTGATTGCTTTATGTCTAGATTGATTATGAATAGAAGACATACTGACTTTCATCACCTTCTTCATCTAATTTAGGTTTGTCAACTCTTGAGATATCATATTACTTGTTTTATTGAGGCTTACTTTTTTTCCAAAATCCTGGCTCATGCTCAAATTCTTATTCTCACAGTCTTCACTAGCTTAAATATATTATCCTTTACATGTTCTATCCAAGCTCACATTTCTAATGGATTTGTCTTATAAAACTTGGTTGCCATATCTTGGACATTCATTATCTTCAAAGTTCTGAACAATACAACTATTTCTAAAGATATAGAGATAATCCATCAGCATGGTTAGCTTGATCAGATGCCCTTTAAAAGCATATAGCATGTAATATAAGGATTTAAGTTTTTCACCGGGTGTTTCAGTTGGGTAGTAATTTGTTGGTAGCTTAGATTTGGTTGAGTAATTTAAAAGAAAGAGGGCTTAGTAAATCTGATGAAAGTTGCTGATTAAATTCTGATCACCTGGACTAATTGTGGCATTTGAACCAATATTCAGGTTTATCATGAGATCATTGATCATCACTGTTTTTTTGGTGATTTTACTTGAACCAGATAGAAATCTGTTTCCCACTCCACTGCTGCCTCTTACCTGCCAATTCAAAAGGGAAAAGAAGTGAGAGAAACAGTATCTGAGATGCTAGGGCCAATGGGGACACACTAGATGTCTCCCCCACCCCCAGGAACTTCAGTACATGTATAAGATAGGTTTTTTAAACTTTTATTATTGTACATTTTAAAGTTCAAATTTAATACATTTACTTAAAATCAAGGAGAACAATGAAGTTCTAATGCAAATAAAAAATGAAGTTGTAGACTGAGGACACTTGGATTTTCATGTTAGGCTTATAGCATCGAATATATTTTTGTGTTTTTAAAAAATTCTACAGCATTGAGAAAATCCTGATTCATATAGGTCAGTAGTTATAAGTAGTAATAATTTTTAATAGCTCACCTTCAATCTCAAGATACTCAAGTTAAATTGATCTAGTTGCTTGAATTGAAATTTTTGTATCAAAGTTCACTAATAATAGCAAATGTTCACATTCCTTATTAAAGTATAAAAGTCAGATGAGCACACAAACGTGAGCAAGTGCTAAAATTATATCATCACTATTGTCACAACACTGCTGCTGGAATTTCACTTTGTAATTATACAGCATAACAGAAGCATACTCTGAGAATGAAGAGCCTTGCTTGTTTTTGAGAATGTTACTTCTATGGTTGAACTTCATAACTTTGTAGATCATTGGAGGGAGGAGAGATTTAAGGTGGAGACAATCATGTACTTAATTCACAGAATATAAGGAAGATTAAGTGAAATAATGCTGGCAGGGTTCTTAGCACAGTGCTAAGTGCTCAATAAATGGTAATGGCTATTTTCAACATTTAATAAGTAATTGATTTAATTGGATGAGGTTGAGGGTCATAGGAGAGCAGCTGAGTATTTGAGGTAGAAGCAGCATTCTCCATTAAGAAGATAAAGCCTTGTGGAAGAGCAGAGACTTAAGTAAAAGTTTAAAAAAACCACCTGTGTTGAAATCCTGTCTCCTACAGCATGGCTATTTTTAACCTACTGAATCCCAGTTTCCTCATCCGTAAAATAGGGATAATATTTAACCTGTTTACAGGTTGTTATGAGAGAACTAGTACAGGATAGTGTTTGACACATAGTAGGTTTTAATAAACAATAGCTATTAAAGAAGAAGCTAAGGATAGAACCAGGTTAGCCTTGTTTACCTTCAGCTGGGTCAGGAGGAATAGGTAGTGCTACACAGTGAAGCAAAGGAAGATGGCTCTGCTTGGATGACTTATGAAAATCTTTCTGACTGATTATATTCTTGGAAGAGTTCCCTAAAGATGTATGATTATATTGACACCCTTATTAGGTTTTCTTAAACTGTTCTCTCAAATTCTTAGTATTATGCCACATCATTTTTTTCTTCCAGACGCCTGCATTTATTTGGTACCTTTTGTGCCAGTAATACTGAATAGATAAGGGGTTGCTAAAGGAGTAAGCAAGCTGAAAACGGTAGCTGATTATAGATGCTGATATAAATCCCTGTAGCTCATAGTCAGTATTGCTCATGTGGTAGCATAGAGGGAAAAAAGTCTCTAAGTTGAGACTACTTTTGAATGGCTATGAAAGTGCAGCCTTAGATATACAGGCTACTTTTAAGATTTTGGCCAAATCAGAAACATCCTCTCCAATTTGATGTGCCAGGGAGGAAACACTTGCTTTGGACAGGTGTGAAGCTTCACCTCAGACTTCTTGTGAGAGTTCCTTTTGTCTGCAGTAATCCAACAATTTGTGTAGCTGTCTTTAAAAAAATACATTTATGTAGTAGGATACATCTCTATATAATTTAACTACTTGGCATCTTCTTATCCTTTCATGGTAAGCAGAAAAACGTAAAATGAGTTTTATTCAAGCAAACTCAAACTAACGTATTGTCTTTTTTCTCTCCTCCTCCTCTCTTTTGTTAAATAGGATAAGTTCTGAACGTCGAAAAGAGAAGTCTAGAGATGCAGCCAGATCTCGACGAAGTAAAGAGTCTGAAGTTTTTTATGAGCTTGCTCATCAGTTGCCACTTCCCCATAATGTGAGCTCACATCTTGATAAGGCTTCTGTTATGAGGCTTACCATCAGCTATTTGCGTGTGAGGAAACTTCTGGATGCTGGTGAGTTGTTTTACAAGGACATGATAGGTCTAAAAATTAGAAATCAGAAGTAATTGGAAATTACTTTTAGAAGGTGGTCATACTCTCACTTCTTTTGTAACATGATATCCTTTTTATTACCTGCCTTTAAAGCTTCATTCAGGAATTTTAAGGTATTGGCCTCCCTCCCCCTCTTTTTCTCTTGCTGCACTTACCTACCTACCTACCTGTATCTAATGACATGACCCGTCTCTTTTCAGTGGTTTGCCTTGCTTCATTAGTTTAAATAATCATTAAAAGCCCCTGGAAAATCTAATTTTAGTCTTCCTGTCCTCTGGCCTTGACTGTGTTTTGTGTTAAAAGAATGACAGGAGAAAAAATTTAAATATATAGAAAAAATATATGCTGCATGTATTAAATAAAGTATCTGGGGAAAACTTTATAAAAACATCTGAGTATTACTATCATTTAAGTATAACTTTTTAACTAATTTTTTTCTTCTTGTGCTTTTTTTAGGTGATTTGGATATTGAAGATGAAATGAAGGCACAGATGAATTGCTTTTATTTGAAAGCCTTGGACGGTTTTGTTATGGTTCTCACAGATGATGGTGACATGATTTACATTTCGGATAATGTGAACAAATACATGGGGTTAACTCAGGTAAAATACCCACATATTAAGAGCCCTTCTGTATGTGTTTATGATTTTATGTTATAGGTCTAATTTTTTTTTTTAATGTTTTTACAGTTTGAACTAACCGGACACAGTGTGTTTGATTTTACTCATCCGTGTGACCATGAGGAAATGAGAGAAATGCTTACACACAGAAATGGTGAGAAGAAAAGTTTATTGTTTGATTTATTGTGACAGGTGGTTTTACCTAATTGGATACTGTCACTAATTTAAAAATTTTGCTGTTGTAACCTAAGGCCAAACCTCATTTCATGCTTAATAAAATGTTACTCTATTCTTCGTTAAGTCCATGTTATTCTATTTTTTAGGAATTTCATAAAAATACCTAAATTTTTTAAAAAGCCCACCTAATCCATAAATAATTATACAAATATAAGAATTGATAAAATGGAAAAATAAATAAAAATCAGGACCAAGGAAGTTAATTTAGAATGTAACTTTAAGGCAAGGGGAAGTCATAATACAAATAATAGGATTTTAGACAGTTATTAAAGTTGAGGTGCCAGTTTGGGCTCAAGCTTCTAAATGCCCAAGAAAAAGAAAAAGTTTCCCCAATTTTAAAGAGCATAACTGCTGTCTGACCCCTCAGGTTGCTCACAATAATTTGAGACTATGCAGTTCAGTTAGAAAGTATTACATTATGGATGCCTCCACATTAGCAGTAACAAAAAAGACCTGCTCGGACCTTTAACTCAGGAATGAATTGTTAAAAATAATCAAATCTTCCAAGATTTGGGAGAAAAGTACCTTGTGAATTACAAAAACTGAATTAAAGTCTTTTCACACCTGTGCCTTCTTAAACAGAGTATATAGATCATAATTTGATCTTTCTTTCATGACTCAAAAGTTACCACACTGAAAATTTGTCATTTTGCTCTGTGGTTGTTCTTTGCAGCTCTCCCACTTAAGTGTAAGTTTGTTTGCTTCTACATTAAACAACCTCATTTATATTTCTTTGTTAATAATTTTTTATGGTTTTCTGTTTAATCTCACCTCATTTATACTAATAGTTAACCTTTATTGAGAGATTACTCTGTGCCAGGACACTGTTTTCTGAATTTTATGTGCTTTAACTCCTTTAAAAACCCTGTGAGGTTAACTATTTCTATTTCACTGAGGAAACTGAGTTACAGAGTTATTGAATAACTGGCTGAAGATTACTTGGTTAGTAAACAGCAGAATAAGGGTTAAACTAAGGTAGACTGGCTCAAGTCCACACTCCTTAGTACTTTAGAGCTCTTTTCATGTTCACCAACTCTCACTACATTCTACTGCCATTTCTCACCTTGGAGCCCTCTTCTGTTATTTAATTTCATGCCGTGTTCTTACTGTGAACTTGGAAAGCAAATGAATACTTTTTAGAATTCTGTGTAAAGGAGGAGTAAATATACTCCAAGCAAGGACCTAAGTGGGCCGTTGATGAGTTTAATATAGTGTTTACACTTTGAGGTTTGTATTGGCAGCTCAGAGCTTCCCTTGGGCTAGACTATAAATGCATGGATATATGGAAGTCTTGTTTTGATTTGGTAATGATGCTAATGCATTATTCTAAATCAGATATAGTCTACTTATAGCTTAAATGTATGCTTTTAACCAAATGTTTTTTTAAAGCACATGAACGTTCAAAGCACATGTGCTCTCTTATAATAAATTTGTGATTTAATTATGACCATTAAAAAAAATCATTCCTAATGTTAATGAATTTTTGATATCTTGTTGGGAAAGAAAAATGCAGATTTTCACTTTTAGCAAAGTGGGGCTGCTGCAATGCATCACATTTTGATGATACACTAGGAGCCTGTGGTATTGTTTATACAGCATAGTCCTATTTCATTTAAATTCTAAAAATAAGATTTAGAGTTCATTAAATTATTATAAAATATTTATTTTTATAGGGCTAAAAACTTAGTTGTTTAAAAACTTTTTTTCATTAGGAAAATGCTAGTACTTTTCACTTACCATAGTTTTTAAATTTATTAATATCTTTATGTCCCAGTTCAAAGGCTTTGGGTTCCCAAAGGTCAGTCCAATTCAAGTTTAGATTTTGAAGGACTGAAAATACCCCAAAGAATTTACATGTGGATCTCTGCTGCTACCACAACGCCCACCCACCCCCCCCACACACATCCCTAATACCATCACCAAGACCATTATGGTTCTTGTGTCTTTTTAAAATCCACTTTCAAATGCTTCTAGGGAGGGCAAATTCAGTCCTATTTAAGTAAACCCAAATAACTTGTATCAGCACCAAGACTGCCCCAACTTGCCTATATTCTATAATTGTGAGTATGAACTAGAACTCTTCTTTCTCAAGAGTCCAGTATTTCTAGCTAAGCAGCCTAAATTTAAACGTATTATCTTGTTTCTTTTCCACATGTTACTTTTCTTTCAATATACTAGCCTTAAAATCTCCAGGTCTTTTTTAAAAAGTTCTCTTCTCCCTTATTTCCATTAATCTTTGAGTTTTTATGGATTCTACCTCTTCATTTGTCTTTTGTTGCCCTTCTTTTCACTTCTACTGCCTGCTGCTCAGCCCCTCATTACCATCATTGTATTCTAATTCTAACACATCATATATATTGCTGGTAGATTAATGTTCCTTAAGTTCCTATTGTGCTTCCCAACTCAAATTTTTTAGAAGCTGTATTTTGTATATGTAAGGCTGAACTCCTCATTGTGGCATCCATAGCCCTCTATAGTTATAGCCCTAACCATCCCTTCTAAGTTTGTCTCATTACTCCTCTGCATGTACTTTATATTATAGTCAAACTGGACTATGCACTGTTCCCCAAATATGTGCTGTTTTTTCTCACCTCTCTGTTTTTCGTTCTGTTCCTTCTGCCTGGAATACTCTTCTTATTCATCTCTACTTACTGAAATTCTAATGTCTATTTTTCTAAGAAGGACTTTTTGGCTTCCCCTTGACTAGGTTTCCCCTTGACTAGAAGTTATCTTTTAATCTCTCTCTGTACTCCTTTAAAGAGTTCTTGTAAGCCTTGGGCGCTTACTCTACATCATATTGTTGTCATTGGCCTCACTACGTATACTCAATTTTTAACTTCTTCAGGACAGGCATTGTGTCTTGTTCATCTTTATATTGCCTGAAGTATCTAGTTCAGATCCTGAATAATGAATATTTTTGTATTTGTTGTGAATCCGACTGATCAAGGAAGAGGAGAAATCAAGTTGCTGTTTGTTTAGTCACCTGAGTCTAATCTCATTTTTTTAGTTATCTGAGGCTTGGAATGGGAGTAAATAGACTTGAGTTTATTTGAATCTAACTTTGCTTTGAAAAGTCATTCAACATGTTTTTTTTTTTTCCTAGTAACAAAGTAGAGATAATTTCCTGCTTGCTTTACAGGAAGATTTAAGAAAAATCAGATATATAAAAATGTTACTTGCTATTGAAAAGAAATTTTCTGTTTTAAAAGTTCTATAAATATACAGAATATTTATTATAAATTGAGCTAGCACATCTAGTAAAAGTTTGGAGGAGTTTGCTGAAGTTCTTTTTTTGGGCGTGCTTTGTACACTGATAACACAGTTACAGGGCAAATTCATACAGTGTTTATATTTCTTTGTAATTTGACCAACCTTACTGGCTTGAATGTGAAATGATTAGGTGCTATCCCAAATATGGATTCTCATCCCACCAACTCAGGGAATCACTACTACTGTGAACCCATTACTTACTAGAAGTGTGTTAAATCCCTTGGGTATGTTAAAATGCGCAAAGCAGTTGTGCTCGTGTTGACACTTTTCATTGAATAGCACCTAGGTGCTGGGGACTATGCTATTCTTACTGTAATAAATTTGTGTGCTTAATTATGTTTTTTAAGTTTATTTCATGTTTTCATTAGGCCTTGTGAAAAAGGGTAAAGAGCAAAATACACAGCGGAGCTTTTTTCTCAGAATGAAGTGTACCCTAACTAGCCGGGGAAGAACTATGAACATAAAGTC
The DNA here is from genome assembly GCF_005190385.1 of Monodon monoceros. NCBI lineage: Eukaryota > Metazoa > Chordata > Mammalia > Artiodactyla > Monodontidae > Monodon > Monodon monoceros. The sequence continues at coordinate 134,953,713 of NW_021703778.1, forward strand.
TGCAACATGGAAAGTAAGTAAAAATGATCTGTGAATGCACTTGATTTATAGATAAATTAATACATCTTGACATTTCTAATATTAAGACAGCATTAGAGGAGTTCCCTGATGGCGCTGTGGTTAAGAATCCGCCTGCCAATGCAGGGGACACGGGTTCGAGCCCTGGTCCGGGAAGATCCCACGTGCCGCGGAGTAACTAAGCCCGTGTGCCACAACTACTGAGCCTGTGCTCTAGAGCCTGCGAGCTGCAACTGCTGAGCCCATGTGCCACAACTGCTGAAGCCCGCATGCCTAGAGCCCGTGCTCCACAACAAGAGAAGCCACCACAACGAGAAGCCCACGCACCGCAACAAAGAGTAGCCCCCACTCGCCACAACTAGAGAAAGCCCGTGCGCAGCAACAAAGACTCAGTGCAGCCAAAAATAAATAAATAAATAAAATTAAGATAGCACTAGAACTATGAGGGAAAAACTTACTGTTCCTTGGCATTTATAGATTTAACATCCAAACAGTGTAGTAGTTCACCAGTTTGAGGCATGGACTTATGTGCATTGTGATGCTACTGGCTTTGCCAACCACCCAGTGTTTGAATCTTGATAGAGATTAATTTTCTATTCATTGTTGTATCATTTCTTTGCTCAGTGTTGAAACACAGTCATCAGATCAAGAAATAACCATCAAACAGTGACCAGATGAGTGAAAAATCAGCTCAGATTTGTATGAAGGCAAATTTTTTTAAAGAGTAATCTTATGGTGCCTGAGGAGTAGGTCATGGGTGGTGTTGTAGGGAAAACATTTATTGATTTTCAAAAATGTAGTAATCTACTAATGACAGTAAATTTTATCAAAGCTTACTTGCCATGTCAGACTCAACTGTCTCTGCATTTTGTTTTTTACTAGCATAAATTTTTTTAAAAACTGCTTTGTTTTTCTTTATACATAGGTACTTCACTGCACAGGCCATATTCATGTATATGATACCAATAGTAACCAATCTCAATGTGGGTATAAGAAACCACCTATGACATGCTTGGTGCTGATTTGTGAACCCATTCCTCATCCGTCAAATATTGAAATTCCTTTAGACAGCAAGACTTTTCTCAGTCGTCACAGTCTGGATATGAAGTTTTCTTATTGTGATGAAAGGTAAATGAAATATAAAATATAACTTGAAATTTTTAATTAGTCCACAGAACTTTTTTTAACTATTAACTGTAATAAAGACTATGTATGCTTTCTTCCACTTAAGTTGAATACAACCATACATCCTAGAATTTAGTAAAATTAACTTTATAGATTAATTCAGCCACATTTATTGCACATTTACTATGTATCATACATACTTACTCTAGCAGGTGCTATCCAGAGATTATTAGGATGAGGTCTTTTTCCTTTAGGGGTTCTAATTTATTTAAAGAAAAAATAAATATATTTCAGAGATATACAGTGCATAGGAAGGATTACTCCTGTTTGTGGATTAGAAAGGAAAGTCTTTGGTCATCTCCTCATCCTACATATTTTTCCTGAGCAGCTCCATCCTTGCCCATGGTTTCTATTGCTGTTTCTCAAATTTCTACTCATAACTATTTCCATTTAATTGCCAATTTGATATTTTTAGCTGGATATTCTTCTGTATTATAGATTAAATATTTCTGTACTTGACTGAAACACTCCTACCCCTAAACAACAACTTCAGAAACAGCTTTTCCTCTTTTAATGCCTATCACGATTAATATACCACTGTAGACACATGACTCCAGCAAACATTGGGAAGTCGTTCTTAACTTTTCTTTTGCTTTCATTATCTACACTCAGTTGGTTCCTAAATCTTAATAGATTTACTATGTACATATACCTCCTGATCCATTCCTTCCTTCCACTCTTGCTTTCCTGCCATTGAGTTCTTCAGCTTATTATTACCTTTGGCTTGAACTGTTGCCATAGTCTCCTAACTGCATCTCTGCCAACAGATTTGTGCCCTTTTAATCTCATCCAGGTTTCCAAGAAGTGGACTTCCTCATGTGAAAATCATATCATGTCATGTGAAAATGCCTCAGTTGCTTCCCTTCATCTTCACACACAAAAAAACTTTTGTTTATAAAAAATATTATAAGAGCAGGAGATTTTTATCAAAGGAAGACATACATTTTGAAAAGCTGAAAGAAAAACAGACCTATGCAATAAATCTAAACTTCTTAGCATGGCAAGCAAAGATATTTATGATCTGGCCCCTGCTGACTTCTCCAAATTAATCAGGAGAAGGGAAAGACCCCTTCTGATGCGGCGGCCCCCAACACGCTACAGCCAGAGAACTCCACATGCACTATTGTCTTAGTGCAATGATGGTTTCCTCAACTCCAAACACGTACTTAGCTTCCAAGAGCCACCTACTGCATCTACTTGTAGAGCTTTCCTTGTTTCTTTAAAAAACTACCGTTCCTTATACATATTCTGTCATAACCTTTTTTCAGCTTTTGTAATTATTTGCTTGGTTGTCCCATTTTTTACTATAAGACTGTGTAACACAGTGGCTGAAGGCATAGGTTCTGTACCCAGACTACTAAATTCTGACTTTGCTGCCTATATCCAGATGATCTTAGACACATTACTACTTTTCTTTGAGCATCAGTTTGTTTAGAGTATAATACATGTATCTGTATTACCTTCAACTTGAACATTATGTGAGAAAACCGATTTGAAGCCCTTAGCTCTAACATGAAGTGGATAAGAAGCCCCAGCCCTATTGGACAAGAAAATGTGACAGAGCACTGGCTTTGGAATCACATAATTCTTGATTCAGTCCTGGCTTGCAGTCCTGGCACTTAATAGTGTGGCCTGGGTGTTACAACTTAACTGTTCTAAATCTCATGTTCCTTATCTGTTAAATAAGGGTCACGCTTCAAAAGGCTGTTGTAAGGAGTTTGTTGAGTGCCTAGTACGCATAGTGACCGCTTCACCACTGGGGTTAGCTTTAAGAAGAATGAAGACAGAAGAGCTAAGAAGTATTTTATGGTGTTTACTGCCTGTATTTATGTCAATGTATGATAGAACAGAGATGGCCCATCTTTTTTTAGGAATTATTTTTTATTTTTTGAACTCAGTATGAAGTATAGGGGTGGGCTGGGGAGAAAGAAAAGTGATGGAGCTACAATGAGAAAACAAGAAAGGGAGTGACATTCCCCTTCTGGTTATATTAGAAAATAAGCAAAATGGTCGTGGAAGAGGGGTAAAGGCAGCCTGCTTAGAGACCAACCAAGTAAGGTTTTGAGTCTGACCAGGAGATTGTTGTTTTCTGGTTAGAGCTCTTTTTAGGAACTTCTCACAGTTATAACCCCTAAGAACCAAGATATAGAAAAAATTTTACTCAATTTTGAGAAAATCTAACATATCAAACTTCTTATATCCAAAATGTCCCACAAATGGCTATTATTTATTATACTAATTTCCACTTATAATCATTCAAACATTTGAGCATCTACTATGTTTGTGGCACGACAACTGGCACTAAAGTAGAAATGAAGTTTAATTCCCACCCCATGATACTTAGAATGAATGAATCCTGTACTGCACAGTTGCTTTAGATTACAGGTTTCCTAGTCCATTAAAAACACTTTTTGATTAAACTTTCTGGATCACTCCTCCCCTTTTTGGTACAAAAAGCTATGTAATTCTCTAACGTTAAATTATCTTGACCTTTCTCCCTCAAATATGAATACAGTTGACCTAGGAAAATAATGCTGTTTATATTTTGATGTTTATATTTTAGTGATAGACATACCTCAGCTCAGATTGAGAAGCACTGATTGACATCTGATTAAATCAGAGCTCCTTAACGTGATACACAAAAGCTCTCATTAATCTGATCCTCCTGCCTACTTCTCCAGCCTCACCTCCCCACTTTCCCCTGCTAACCACGTCAGAGTCTTTGTTGCCTGTACAGTGTTGACCATTTTCTCATCTCCGGCTTTGCTTGTAGTGTACCTTCTTTCCGAAATGGTTTTGCTCTCTCTTTGACTCTCTTTTATACTCAACTCGTAAGTCTCCTATAAGAAGCTGTCCCTCACCGCCACCATTCCTTATCATGGATAGGGCTGGTTCCTCTGATTCCTGCACGATTCCCATCACTGCACTTGCCACATAATTTCATAAGTACTGTGGTAAGTGCACCAGAAAATTCACCATACTTTGCCTTTGCATTTTCACATCTAGAACAACGCCAGGCACATATGGGAATATAAAGGTTTAAATAATGAAAAAAATTTAATTCCATGAGAGTTTTATTCAAACATATAACCTATATGAGACCAATTAAAATCATTTTTAAAGCATAATTTAAAGAAATAGGATTTTTGGGTTTTTGTAACAGTAGTTTCCTTTGTAATGCTGCCACCTAGTGTAGATGTGTTTAGAGATATCCCTTAGTAAAGAATTCTGGATTTTGGCTTAGTTTTGTTTAGTTTCTGTTTTTTTCAGCTATTTATCTGTTTATTTATTTTGGAATAAACTATGGCAGATCTTGCCTTAAGGTATGACAACACAAACAGTATTACTTTTATACATTTTTTAGGAGAAGGATATCTCCCCTGTGTGTTTTCTGGAGTTAGCTGGTTTTTTGGATACAGTACATTATATAACTTTTGCTTGTGCCTCAGTTAGAAAGTCCTTTGAATCCTAAAGTCTGAGAAATCAAAGAACTTAACTCATGTTTTGCTCCCTGAAAAGGAGAGAATATTTCTGTTTAGCATGGTGCTAAGAAGACAGCTTTCTCTTTCTCATGAAGTGGGCTCCATTTCAGACTGTGGTTAGAGAAAGTCATAAGATCTAGTCTGTGTTCTAAAGGAACTGCCAGGGAACCAGAATGGGTAAATGGATTATTTTCCAGTTCATTTTCACTTTGATATCACAGTTTCATCTGAAATGAATTCCTATAATTTTATGTAATTTCAAAAACTAAGTACAAGAGTATCTCCCCAAACCAACAAAATATGAATTTATTTAGTTCCTACATTAAAATTTTGTAGTAGATATTGATCCCCCAAAGTGTGAAGCCTTGCCTAGAGGAACTGTTATATAAAGAATCTGATTTTGTATACACACACACAAAAAGAATCTGGTTGTATGGTAGAATAATGTTATGGGTTTAGTCTATAATTTAAATTAAATGTCATTAACTACTTTTAAAGCTTTTATCATTTAATTTAGCAGACCTTCATATCTATCTATTACATTAATTAACTGTCTTATTAGCAAAAGTGTGTACAATAAAATATGATAAAAATAGGTAACAGATAAAAGGGTTAAATAGCAGGATGAACCCTTAGGGCTTAAAGAAATGCATGGTGCTGCATTTAGTAACTGTAGAGTTACTACAGGTGAGATATAAGTTTATCTAAACAAAGAAGAATGCTCTTTATTTTTGAAAATTCAATTGTCCATAAGATTAAGGCATATCAGTTACTCTGGAGAAGCAAAATGTTCTTCATTATTTAGTTTCTGTCATTTTTATTCTTACTTACATTTTTTATTTAACAGAATTACAGAATTGATGGGATATGAGCCAGAGGAACTTTTGGGCCGCTCAATTTATGAATATTATCATGCTTTGGACTCTGATCATCTGACCAAAACTCATCATGATAGTAAGTATAGACATTCTAATTATTTAACTCCTGCAATTTCTACTGTTTGGTTATATATCTAACTTTTTGGTTAAAATTAACCAGTCTTCCTAGACCACACATTTTAATAAACCACTTCATAAGTGATCTGGGTCATTAAATCTTTGTTTTGTATTTATTGTAACCAATACCAGTTAAAGCAGAATCATTTAATGATATATAAAACTACCCTGGCATTTTACAAAATCTAAAAAATATGTATCATAGAATATAGCATCATTTTCAGAATTCTTACCTAAGTATTCAGAACAGTTAGCACAAAGAACGCACTGAGAAAATAACTGTTCAGTGAATCAATGAATGCAAATATGATCAACATCATGCACTAGTTAGTGGAAACAGGTACACTTGACGTAAGACATAATGCTCAGTTTTACTCATATGAATGTTATTTGAGGATCCCATGATAAGTAAAACTTTGGAATTTCTCAATTGCCTGTTTAATCTGTACCTAAACATGACTTCCCAGTGTGATTGGGCATGCCTGAATGTCACTGAGTTAGCATGATTAGCCTTGAACTGCAAAACGGGCCTAAGTCCACAGTCAGGGTCCCAATACTCATGATGATATTGTTACTGTTTATCTAGTACTTTCTCCCAAATCAATAATTAAGATTGCCTAAATTGCCAGAAGACTTCAGCATGATATCAACTGAGATTCAAATATGCTAGCACATCTATTTGAAGCATCTTTGGTTCTCTGGAAACTACAGCAGGAATTTAAGGAAATGATAGCAGTGCCACTTTGTTGAATGTTCTCTGTGGAATCAGGGTTATTCATTCTCTAATATTTCTGATACTTTCAACCTGTAAGTAGTTAAAGGAATTTTAGTCACTGCTGTCCCTCATCCCTGGCTTTCATCTTATTTAAAGTGAAGGTTGGCAGGAAAGGAGTTTATTTGGGGGATTAGAAGAATGAAATAGGTACATTTTCAGCTATCCTGGGGTGTTTTCTCTGTCTCTCAATTTAAACAGTTAAAACTGATTCTATTAAAATAAACATTTCTCCTTTTTTCTAAAACAATGATCAACATTCAGCATCTATTCATTCGATTAAAAATTCAAAGTTATTTTCTCTACATGACTCTTTTCCTTTTCACTTCTAGTGTTTACTAAAGGACAAGTCACCACAGGACAGTACAGGATGCTTGCCAAAAGAGGTGGCTATGTCTGGGTTGAAACTCAAGCAACTGTCATATATAACACTAAGAACTCTCAACCACAGTGCATTGTATGTGTAAATTATGTTGTGAGGTAAGCTTGGAAAATAAATATTTGGGGGGAACAAGTTGTAAGTCTTTGAATACTCTCTTTTCTTTTATAGAAAGATTATAAATGTTCACTGAATTTTATTTTATTTTCACATTTCTACCTAATTATGGTTTTCAGTATTCTGACCTGAGTTTCTAGGCCAGCTATTTTAGTGATTCCACTAATTACCATCAGTAGCTGTTCATCCCCATCCTTTTTTATTCCCATTTTTAAAAAGACTTTGAAAAAAATACCAGATCTCCTATGGATTAGTTTGTTCTAGTCATACAGCTATCAGCATAAACTATCTCAAGGCAGCTATGTTATTTTTATAAGAAGAATTCTGGCCCTGGAATAGTTAGGTTTGTATCATACCTCTGTCCCTCATTAGCTCCATGACTTGGGGAAGTCTCCTTACTTCTCTGAATTTCATCCATTTAGGAATCCTTGCCTCAAAAGGTTAAAATGAGGATTAACTGAAATTCTACGTGAAATTACTGTAAAAGGCTGTATGTGTGACATATGGCTCGTGTGTATTCATGAACTCTTCTCTTAGATGATTGGCTTGTGAATATTATGGATATCATAAACTAATCTTTCATTTGATCTATTTCAGTAAGCAATTGCCCACTTCTAGTCCATCTTCTACATTACCACCAGGCTGAGTTTTCTTGCATGGATATCTGATCATCTCATTTTCCTTAGAGTTGTTTTAAAGATCCCTTTATCACCCCCAAGATAAACCCTTGCCTACTTGCGTAGCATCATTTGTCATTATTTTCTGTACTCCCATGCTTTTGTAGATTTAGCCTTCTTTCTAAAATCTGTGGCCACCTCTCTTAGGAAGACTTTCATCATTTGCTTTTTATTTTTGCCACTTCTGACACCATCCTTTAATGTTTTAAAATTAGGCAAAAGAGTTCTTTTGTGACCTTCCCATTATATAAGAATCACCCACTTGGAATGTCCTTCTTTTCCCCTATCCCAGTCTGTCTAACAGATCCTACTTGAGTCCAAGTTTCAGCTTACTGGCCTCTGTGACACAAACCTTCTCCATTTTAGCAACTATCGCTTTGTATTTCAGTTGTTTGCACACATACTTTCACAATGGGTTTTAAACTTCCTGAGGGCAAGGGTTAGATATTTTAAACTTTGTATCCTCAGTTCATTTCACATAGTAAACACTTAATGTTTGTTGATTAAAGGAGCAATAAAATTAAGCCAAACATGAAGATGGAGCTGTTGTTCATCATCTCTCTTCAACTCTATCCTGTAGGTGGTATCACCAGATCATTTTCTTACCACCAAGGAAAAAACAGTGCACCTCTTAGAAGGACCTTTGTCATTTATATATCTTTATATTCTAGGGCCATCCTTAGGTCATGCTTCATATATGAATGTCAAAGAGTTCTTCTGTGGCAATATCCTTACACGTGGGCACAAAAGATCTGTTTATTGTCCTACATGTACTTGACTGTTACATTTCTTTGTCACCACCAGTCTTCTCAAAGGAATAGCTGAAGTTTCTTAATTGAAATTAGTCAAATACTTGAATTATCTTGTATTGTGAATTTTAATAGGTCTTTATTTCATATTGGTATTTTAAACCCTGAATGTGACCAGGTAGGCATGAGAGATGTTTTAAGGCATCTTAAAATGTTCCTTTCCATAAAACAGAATTTTGAATTTTTTTGAGACAAGGCCATTTCAGTCCTTCTCCCCCCCACATTGTGTCAAGTGCTCATTTAAGAATTACTAATCTCTCTTTTTTGACAGTGGTATTATTCAGCACGACTTGATTTTCTCCCTTCAACAAACAGAATGTGTCCTCAAACCAGTTGAATCTTCAGACATGAAAATGACTCAGCTGTTCACCAAAGTTGAATCAGAAGATACAAGTAGTCTCTTTGATAAACTTAAGAAGGAACCTGATGCTTTAACTTTGCTGGCCCCAGCTGCTGGAGACACAATCATATCTTTAGATTTTGGCAGCAATGGTGGGTCTTTAGTTATTTTGTTAATTGCCTAAACTATGTTAATTGCCTAAACTTTAACATTTTTTGTTGGTAATCATTTGGACATTGTGGTCTTTGCCCCTGTAATTTCTCAGCATTCCTGCTTTTGCACATTGTTGGAAATTGTGCTTCAAAGTGTTTTTAAGGTATTTCTTCTTTCCACTTTTAATTGTTCACTTTAAATAAGCTCTGCTATTTCTATAGCCTACTGTCATATTTTTTCACAAGTTAGCAGGTATACTGCCAGTAGGCATAAGTTGCATTAAAGGATAAATAAGCAGTCATACCAGAAATCAAACATTGAAAAAGAAAACTGTAATTTCAAACTAGGTTAAATTTTAATGAATAAAAGGTATGAAAAGGTTGGAATTGAAGGGGTTTTAATGCTATATAGATTATAGAAGTTGTCAGTAGTGGATTGGAAAGAACTTAGACTTATGGTTATACCATAATATCTGCAGACTTTCGGATTAAGTAAAATTTGGTAACATTTTTGTTACTTGAGTGAACTAGATAAACCTTTTGTAAAAGGGGGCATACATTTCTGTATATGTTGAAATCTACATAGTCTTTAAATTGACTAATTTTTTCCCCTACAGACACAGAAACTGATGAACAACAACTTGAGGAAGTTCCATTGTATAATGATGTAATGCTCCCCTCATCCAATGAGAAATTACAGAATATAAATTTGGCAATGTCTCCATTACCTGCCTCTGAAACCCCAAAGCCACTTAGAAGTAGTGCTGACCCTGCACTCAATCAGGAAGTTGCATTAAAGTTAGAACCAAATCCAGAGTCACTGGAACTTTCTTTCACCATGCCCCAGATTCAAGATCAGCCAGCTAGTCCTTCTGATGGAAGCACCAGACAAAGTTCACCTGAGGTAGGTGTCATGATAGAACAAGAAAAGGATAACTTAAAGATTTTAATGTTTAGGGATATATATGTAAATTTGAACCACATGTCATAGTTTTGTTTCTATGAATTTTAGCACTTTTAAAATTACTACAAAAGCTATGCCTGACTTAGACCTCAGTCCATGTTTTAGGCTCAAAGACAGTCAGGAACATGGGAATGAGCTGCCTTAACATAAGGCAAAAGGTAAAACATATGTTGCTCCTGTGTGTATTTATATCAGTAGGACAAAAAAAGTCTTGAACTTAGATATCCACAGAGAACAATACTGTGTGCCTATGACTGATCTAAGCCCATTCATATTACCCTTTGAGTTGGAGAATTATCCAGTGGCAAAGGGCTTATTATTAGCAAGGCTTAAAAGGGAAAGGACTCTAAGCTCTTTGCCCAATTTAGTACAATTGCCATCACTATTTTGACATTCTGGATAAGAGTAACATGAAAGTCTCACCAAGTCTTACTCAGAAAAATTACTTAGTAACTTTTTAATTCAAGTTCTGTCTTGATACTAGTTTTTCTATAAACAGAATAAAAATAGTCTTTAAGGGCTAGGCTGGGCCAAGACTGAAGGTATCATATAGGGCTCTGTTTCTCAATCTAGAATGATTTGATTTCAGAGCTTCCTATGTCTAAAAACATGCTCATGAGTACGGCAGCTCAGATTTGAATATTATGACTTGATAAATGAGGCTCAAATAAGCCTAAAAAAAGTGGTATATTATTTTACATTAAATATTTACTGACTCAAACTGGCAAGCTAAAAGTAGGAGATTTGACATCTCATAGCCTTCTAGAGAATATATCCTACTCTCTGGTTGCTCAGTTTGCCTAGCACAAAAATGTTCAAGTCATTTTGTTTTTAATCCATAAAAAGTAAATCTAACAAAAATGTTAAGATGAGGGAAGCAAAAGTTTATGCTTAGAATACATAGCTATAGTTTTTTGGTTAGAATTCTTGCTGAAAACTAAACTAGTACTGCATTCATTAAGGTGAATACCAGTAAAGAACTTAAGTCTCCAGCCCTATCCTCGCCTGCCCCCCAGAGTAGCTGTGAGATTTTTAGGTAGATCACCACAGCAGTATGGCCTCTCAGTACACAGATTCCAGTGCGTATATCATCTGGTTATTGGCCAGTTAGGTACCATTTGGGAGTTGAATTATTAGGTGAGTTTTATTCTTTAGAATAAGCAGATAAATGCATCTTTTAATCTTATAAATGCTGTTATATTACATACAGTTGGAAATGGATGTATTGACAGAATTATAAGTGTAAGCTCAAAAAATCTCATTTCTCACTAGTTAGATAAAATTTGATAGAAGAGACAGACTTTGTTGTGTATTCTCTGAGGTTAGGTTTTCACATTCTAACAACTAGCAAAACATTTATGTAAGCTTCTTCAGGGAAAAGTAAATATATTAATTCTTTTTACAGCCTAACAGTCCCAGTGAATATTGTTTTGATGTGGATAGTGATATGGTCAATGAATTCAAGTTGGAATTGGTAGAGAAACTTTTTGCTGAAGACACGGAAGCAAAGAATCCATTTTCCACTCAGGTATATGAACTTGTTTATTATATATAGTATTCAAAACTGGCTTTGGGTTTAACTTGTTTTTCTTTTATATGGTGTGGCCATTGTAAAAACTCATGTATTTGTTGTTTTAAAGGACACTGATTTAGACTTGGAGATGTTAGCTCCTTATATCCCAATGGATGATGACTTCCAGTTACGTTCCTTCGACCAGTTGTCACCATTGGAAAGCAGTTCTACTACTCCTCAAAGTGCGAGCACAATTACAGTATTCCAGCCGACTCAAATGCAGGAACCTCCTATAACCACCAACACTACCACAGCCACCACTGATGAATTAAAAACAGTGACAAAAGATGGTATGGAAGACATTAAAATATTGATTGCATTTCCATCTCCTCCCCACGTACCTAAAGAAACTACTTGTGCCACAACATCACCATATAGTGACACTGGAAGTCGGACAGCCTCACCAAACAGAGCAGGAAAAGGAGTCATAGAACAGACAGAAAAATCTCATCCAAGAAGCCCTAATGTGTTATCTGTCGCTTTGAGTCAAAGGTATTTATATGTAACATTAAAGTTATAGTTTGTTATTTTTGAGGAAACATGTATGATGGTAAATTATTTCTAAATGTAGCAGACTTTCTGATATATATGCTTTAAGGAACATAAAATTGACGTACAAATTCTGAACTTAAAACAAGCACTCAAAAAACCATTTCTAAATTAGCTTGTGTATTACTTTATAGTCATATCACTTATCTAAATGTAGGAGTAGAAGGGTCTTCTAATACCTCTAAAAATAAAATCCAGCCAGTAAGTTCTGTAAATGTACAAAAATTGGCCCAGTTTCTTGTAATTGCTTAAATCAGACTCATTAACTATCCTTACTTGGCTCCATAGCTTGGAGCTCTTTTTAAGCTTACCTGAAAAAAAGCCTTTCCTACTTAAGGGTATTTCCAGTTCTCCAATCCAAATTGAACTTGATGGTCTTCAGTCCTCAGTATTCAATATAGATATTTATAAGCATTTAAAAAAAATTATGTATAGTTATAAATTGCTTTTATTTTTCCTTTTTATAGAACACTAGCTATATCATAGGTTAAATATTTTTTAAAAGCTATAACAAGAATCTAAGCATGTGTCATGGCATTGCTTCTATGGAGCTAGTTTGAGCAAACATATGGACACTATCCAAATTTTAAGTTATAATTTTTGTGTATAATTTGTAATAGGATTTGACACATTTAAAATTTAGGCTGTAGTCAGAGGAAACAAGTCAGTGGAGCAGTGTGTGGAGGAGAGGAATGATTCCTCTACAGTGCCTAGACTGAGTCAGATATCAATAGCAATAGGAAAAAGCACTGCCATAGCCAGAGTTTATGGCTTTATTCTCCTGGCCTGCATCACTGCTTTGACCTAGAATGCTAGGAGAGGCCTTTTCCCAGAGCTAGGAAAAGATCTTAGGGCTTTAGATTAACAAAGAAGTATTTAACATTATTGTTTTACTATTATCACCAACCGACTTTAGAGCTCCTCTGGGAGGTGACAGTGCCTCGGGCATTTCTGTGTTACTAATACTTAACTCAGTACCTAACATGTAGCACTTGCTTCAATAAATGGTTATTAGATGGAGAGAAGAATGAACATAGCAGTAGAATTGGCAGTGATCTGTAATTTTCAGTTACAGCTACAGAGAACCATGGGCTGTTTGGTTTTCTGAATAACTATGTACTTGTCAAAACCAAAGTCCAACAAATATCTAGTCATTTTAGCAATTTTTTTTACATTAGTTCCAATATAGTATGTACTAAACACTTTACGAACTTAACCATTCAGAACTATATGGAGGCTTTTTCTTTACTACCTCTGTAGGTAATTTGCAAAATCAAAGTGCTACGGTAAACCAGACAATTTGCAGCTTTTAGAGCAAAGATTAAAAATAAAACATTAAAAGTACTACTACTAAGATGATATTTACATGATAGACTGAGTTACGCTTAATAAAGGTAACATTTATATAAAAATTTAAAAATCTGCCTGTCTATATATTGACAGTTTCATAGAATTTTTTAAAAATACAAAACAAGACTGCATGTAGGAGAGCCGTTATAGTAGTACATCCCTTACCCATATGCCATTCTCGACTAGATGGGACAGCAAGGAGCTATTGTGATTATGTTGGGGGTGGGCGGGCGGTTCTTGAAAAGGCGAAACAGATATAACAAAATCGATGTACTTGACACATAAAACAGTTCTTCACTATTTAGTATTAATTTTAGATGCAGATCAAGTTTGATAACCAGATCAATACTGAGGGCAAAATGGCTTAGTGGGAGGATCACTGGGAAGGAGACTGGGTATCAGGAGGCCTGCAGTGTACTTCCATATCTGCAACTAATTAGCAACAGAGCAAGTTACCTAACAAGCCTCAGGTTTCTCATTTATAGAATGTGTATTATATTACCTGTATTATCTTGGGGATTGGAGTGAAGCTACAGTGAACTAATGAACATGCAATGTTTTATAAACTGAAAGCGTAACACAAATGTGAAATTAATCTTTTATTACAGTAGTCCCAAGAATATCTGTGTATTAGGTGGGATGAAAGGCCAATATTTAACTCTTTGACATCAATTTAGTTCTGATCAGTTCTAGTTTCTAAATAGGGAAATGCATATTTTAGGAAATTTTGTTTTAAAAAATGAACTTGGGCTTTCAAGGTAATAAACTTTAGTAATCAGGATGGTTCTCTTATGTATAACATTATATTCCTTAATGTTGGAAAATAGGCATTATATATTTCATTTTAAAAAAGTAACTGGATATTTTTTAAATAAATAAAACAACCATATTTTTATTGAAAAATATTTTTCAGAACTACTGTTCCTGAGGAAGAACTAAGTCCAAAGATACTAGCTTTGCAGAATGCTCAGAGAAAGCGAAAAATAGAACATGATGGCTCACTTTTTCAAGCAGTAGGAATTGTAAGTGTGACAGTATGTTTGCTTTTCTATTCTAGCTAATGTGCTATTTCTAAGTTAGACATATAGGTAACTCCTTGTATCTTCCAAATACTAATGTTACATTTTCAGAAGTTATACATTGTTTTTTTTCACTTGTACACACTCTTTCTTAAAAATACAAACATTTAATGAATCCAGTCTTGGTGTAAAAATTCCAAACACTAGAGATGTATTTTGAGTAAGTACAGTTCTCCCCTCATTCCACACCCAGTGTCACCACCAAGTCTCTTTCTCTTCCCTTTAGGTTACTTTCCCTTCTTACCCACAGAACAGTCAGTGCTGGTGTAATCCATACTGATATTTACAGACCAAATTAACAGGAAAGCATTTACACACGTAGCTGTCATAATGACCGGCAAATGAATTCACCATAGTAGTATGAAGAAAAAGAATTTAAAATAACTTAGGGCAGTATTTAAGAATCTTGCCCACATATTGTTAGCAAACTTACACTGATTTCAAAGTTTTGACTTAAAGAAAATTCAACATAATAAAATTGAAATAACTTTACTGTTTTTAGGGAACATTATTACAGCAACCAGATGATCGTGCAACTACTACATCACTTTCTTGGAAACGCGTAAAAGGATGCAAATCTAGTGAACAGAATGGAATGGAGCAAAAGACAATTATTTTAATACCCTCTGGTTAGTTTATTCTTTCTGCCCTTGAACATCACAAAGAATTAAAATATATGAAACTTTTATTTAGGAGCTTTACTCCAATTGAGAGTGATTTTCACTCCTTAGCAGGATTAAAAAGTAAGGTTGCATTTTATTTGATCAGTAATAGCTATTTCAAGATGGAACTATGAATTTTTAGTAATTATCTTTGATCTGAGTCTGTGTGCTATCAATATTGAATAGAAGCGGAAACTTGCACATTTTAATGCCTTTTTCTAAATTGGTTTATCACGCCTTTGTGCCTTCAAGGTATCCTTTAAACATTTGTGACATAGCACCAGTAACAATTTTTTGCACTTTCTTGTTTACACGATTGTGGCTTTGCCTAATAGACTAAAACCCTTCTAGCGCTTATTTGCCTTATTTTCCCCAATACCTAGTGCATAGTGGCTGTTTAATAATATTCATGGATTAGATGAATAAATACTTAAGTATCTTTGTTTTTCAGATTTAGCATGCAGACTGCTGGGGCAATCAATGGATGAGAGTGGATTACCACAGCTGACCAGTTATGATTGTGAAGTTAATGCTCCTATACAAGGCAGCAGAAACCTACTGCAGGGTGAAGAATTACTCAGAGCTTTGGATCAAGTTAACTGAGCTTTTTCATAATCTCATTCCTTTTTTTGGACACTGGTGGCTCATTACCTAAAGCAGTCTATTTATATTTTCTATATCTAATTTTAGAAGCCTGGCTACAAATACTGCACAAACTTGGTTAGTTCAATTTTGATCCCCTTTCTACTTAATTTACATTAATGCTCTTTTTTAGTATGTTCCTTAATGCCAGATCACACACAGCACATTTTCACAGTTCTTTGGTATTTAAACCATTGCATTGCAGTAGCATCGTTTTTAAAATGCACCTTTTTATTTATTTATTTTGGGCTAGGGAGTTTGTCCCTTATCGAATTATTTTTAATAAGATGCCAATGTAATTTTTTTTAAGAAGGCAAGTAACCTTTCATCATGATGAGTTTGAAAAATTTTTACTCAGTTTTTTCACATTTTACATAAACAGTAATGATTTGCCAGCAGTACATGGTAGCCACAATTGCACAATATATTTTCTTAAAAAAATACCAGCAGTTACTCATGCAATATATTCTGCATTTATAAAACTAGTTTTTAAGAAGAAATTTTTTTTGGCCTATGAAATTATTAAACCTGGAACATGACATTGTTAATCATATAATAATGATTCTTAAATGCTTGTATGGTTTATTATTTAAATGGGTAAAGCCATTTACATGATATAGAAAGATATGCATATATCTGGAAGGTATGTGGCATTTATTTGGATAAAATTCTCAATTCAGAGAAATGATCTGATGTTTCTGTAGTCACTTTGCCAGCTCAAAAGAAAACAATACCCTATCTGTAGTTGTGGAAGTTTATGCTAATATTGTGTAATTGATATTAAACCTAAATGTTCTGCCCACCATGTTGGTATAAAGGTATTTTGAGCAGATTGTGAACAAGAAAAAAATCATGCTTTGTTAGCAAAATTGCCTAGTATGTTAATTTGCTCGAAATTTGATGTTTGGTTTTATGCACTTTGTCGCTATTAACATCATTCTGTTTTCATATAGATTTCAATAATTGAGTAATTTTAGAAAAGCATTATTTTAGAAATATATAGTTGTCACAGTAAACATCTTGTTTTTCTATGTGCATTGTACAAATTTTTCATTCCTTTTGCTCTTTGTGGTTGGATCTAACACTAACTGTATTGTTTTGTTACATCAAATAAACATCTTCTGTGGACCAGGCCCCCTTTGATCAGCTTTTATGTTAAAATAATATTTGCTTTAACACCTCCAACTCATAATATTGTTTACCAACAGTTTAAGTATTTTATGAATATTACATTACTCTTGTTTATTTCTACATTTATCGTATTGCCATCACCTTAAGTTATACTGTGTCCCTAAATGTAATGTTAAATAATAACAAACCGTAATGTTCCACTGTGAAAAGTATGCTTTTAGAAAAGAAACTTGTCATTTATGAACCTTTAATTTATTAAAGTAAAACAAAATTTTTAATGTTCTAATATGAATGGGATGAATGAAGCAAATCCTGAACATTACAGTTACATAATGTTGTAAGGGCTAGAAAGTTCCTCTAAAGCAGCGGTCCCCAGCCTTTTTGGCACCAGGGAACGGTTTCGTGGAAGACAGTTATTCCATGGATGGGGGGTGGGGGATGGTTTCGGATGATTCAAGCGCATTACATTTATTGTGCCCTTTATTTCTATTATTATTACATTGTAATATATAATGAAATAATTATGCAACTCACCATAATGCTGACAGGAGGAGGAGCTCGGGCGGTAATGCGAGCGATGGGGCGCGGCTATAAATACAGATGCTTTGCTCGCTCACCTGCCGCTCACCTCCTGTTGTGGGCCCGGTTCCTAACAGGCCACGGACTGGTACCAGTTTGTGGCCCAGGGGTTGGGGACCCCTGCTCTAAAGATCTCCAATCTATTGTCACTCACAGATAAAGAAATTTAGACCTCAAATGATAAAGGATTTGTCCAAGCCTTAAAGGTAATAAGTGGCAGACCGAAGATTTAAACTTAGGTCTTCTGACTCTAATATGAAACTAGAAAAACGTTGCTTTGTTTTTGTCTTAATGATACTGTATATTTAAAATTTTTTAAATAGCTTTTTTTCCCTATATTTTTAAAATGAAATAGCGTTATTTCTTTTATGATTGTAAAAGTAATACATTCCCACTTAAAATTTAAAAAATCAGACAGCACAAAAATAATAAGAGACAGTGAATCCCTGCTTCTAGAAGTAACAGCAGATTATTTTTATGGACAAATTACATAGGCAGTGCCAGAGCCTTAGGCCCTGTATCCTGAGGTTAGAAGAACAAAATATCCTGGACAAAATTAAGCCACAGATCTTAGGAGGCTGTTTTTATCTTAGAATGAAGAAAATCTGATTACAGTTACATGAAAATATGGGAACAAAAGTTTACAATATTAAGACTCAATCTAAGTTTTTAGGGGCATAAGCATATTTCACTGCAAATACTATGATCCAAAGTGCTTCTGCATTTAATTACAGATAGTACTAGAGGTGGTATTTTAGAATAAAGTAGTTGCTTAATATTCCCGGGTTGAAATTTAAAATTCTGCTCATTTTGTTAGCAAATTAACTTAAGCTGAAATCTAGAAGTTGATCGTTTTCAATTATTAGTTAATGGTCAGATCTGTAATGACCACGAGTAGGAAAATGACTTGTGGAGCAATGATTTAGATGAGAAAGCCACTTTAAAGGATGGTAAAGCTGGGAGAAAACAAGTATCCACCCCTTGGTCATTCAGAAAATAAGTCCCCTGGAGTGCTTGAAGCTGTTTTAAATAGCAGAACCAGGCTTTCCTCCCAGCATTGTGCCAGCCTCTTTGAGACCATAACAAATGTCTTTATAATGCCTTTAGCCAAGTATAGCTCTACCCCAGCAGCTACAGTCCTGTATTGTCTCCCTTCCTGATGAATGCCTATACTTCTTCCTCTGGCGGTGCTGTGAGTGAATGACCACAGTATTATTTTCACATCTGAAAAAAGTATGGCAAAGGAGCTTAGTGTATTTTGTTCATTTGTTCTAAGCCTCACTATTAACTCGAACTGAAAAAGATTTCCCCAGGGAGCCTACCATTGGTAGGTACAACTTCTTTTAGATTAGGAGTTAAAATGAATCTAATGTCTTTAAGTGCTATATGCTAGACTTTGTGCTAAGCATTTTGCATGTTATCTCACAATCTTCAAAAAAACACTATGAAATAGTACCTGTATCTCATTTTGTAGATGAGAAAACAGTCTTGGAGAGATGGCCTATGATTCAGAGTGTCTGAGCTGGTGAAGTGCTAGCCAGTCCAGTAGAACCTTACCCCTTTTCCCATTAACTGTTTAAATGGCAAATAGAAAGCAATGAGGGTGTAGGGAACCGAGGGTGGGTGTCCCTTGATGGTAATGAAATCATAGAGGACACTGAGGGGATGTTCTATGAGAAGAATGGCAAGGCAAATGGAAATGAATAAAAGAGGTGTTCTGGTGCTATTTAGTGGGTTTTGAGTTTGAGCTAGAGATTTCGGTGTGTGGTTATGGAGACATTAACTCAGGTAAATGAGGTGGTATATGAAATGCATGTTGATAAATTATAAAAGGCCAGATGAATATATGGTATGGTTCTGTCAGCACTGTTTGATTTAATAGCATGCTAGACACGTTTATTTTCTTTTAAGTTTGTATTAACCTCACAACTACCATTCTAAAGTTTGATTTCCCCCTACAACCTCTAAAATGCAAAAATGATGAACTTAAAGTTACTGGCTTTGCAGAAACCTCAACATTCCAAAAGTTCAAATTTCCAATGTAGCAACGTCAAAAACAAGTTGCAAATAATACAAACATTTTTTTTTAACGGTGTTTGGTTAAATAAAACCTTTGCAAACATGTTGCTATGTGGAACCAACAAAAATGTAAAAAAAAATTTTACTGGGGTGTTTTTTAAGTCTGCCACTAACCACTTTGCTCATATTTCCTCCCTTTAAATAGCGCTGAGCCTGTTGTCCCTGATCATTTTACAGAGAATTAGTTCAATCTGTAGGATTGTGAAATGAAATAGTCTCCCTGTAAAACAAAAACTACACCTTACCTCTACCCTCCTATGAACACCTTCGGAGCTTTGTGTGTTCACATCTTTCAGAGGTTTGGACATAATTTTTATTCTTACCTGTAGTGGACGGCATTATCCAAGACGCTGCTCAGACACCCGATCTCCTTGTACTATTTAATTTCTTTTATTCCTTTGTCTTGGCTCCATTCCGGCACGGAGAGGAAAGACAGGTGCCTGAGAGCGGCAGTGATCAGACCCTCAGCGGGGAGAACCGCAAGGATGCGGAAGGGACCGGCACCACTTCTGTCCCTGGCACCCTGGTGCCTACATGATGACGATGTGAAATGTGAGCCTCCCGGAGAAACTTCTCCAAACCCCGCCCGCCGCGCTTCAGGCCACGCCCCAGTACGTGCTGTGGCTCAGCACCGCAGCCCCGGCCCCGCCCGCGGCCGGGGACTGGGGGCCGGCGCGAGGCGGCAGGAGTGGCGCGTGTGGCTGCTGCTCCGGGCTCCCGCCTACGTGTGGGAGCGCATGTGGAGGCACCGCAACCGCCCGGCTTTAGAATGCGCGCGCGCGCGCGGACGGAAGGGCCGGCGGGGGCTCGTGGGCCCCGCGCTGCCCTTTGTCTTCCGTGATCTGCTCGCTTCGGCTGCCACCCCTTCCTGAAACTTGGCCGTTTTGGATGTTGGAGTTTGGGGGGCGGGGGGAGGTTTGAGGGAAGGAGAAGTGAAGTGTTGCTGTAGGTAGAGCTGTCTTCCGAACTCCCAAGCAGATGCTTTGGAGTGTTAAGCTGTGCTCTGTAGAACAGAGAAATGTCGAGGGGTCGCCTAACAGATTGCGTAGCTACGCAACAGTTTAAAAAGATTAGTCCTATCTACTAATCTTACCAAAAACAGAGACGTTGTGTGTACATTTCAACATATTACCCCTAAGGCACTCAAAGGCTTCGTTTATTTTAAATAAAGCACTTTGAGATATGCTTGATTAAGTAATTAAACGGAAACTTTAGCTGCCCTGGGCGGGTTTTTATTGTTGTCGGTTTGTTTTGTTTTGTTTTTTCTGCTTGTCGTGTTTTTTGAATTTATTGTGTGTCTGCACCCTGAGAATCCTTTGGGAGAAGATAATCTTTTTGGAAAGAAGGGAGGTGAGTTTGGAAAACAGAAAAGCTTGGGGCATTAAATTTAGTCTCCTGTAATCAGGTTATGATTGCGCAGTTTGTTGTAAAGTACGGAGCCAGGTATTGTTTAGAATAAATAACCTCGCTTTTGTATATACACAGCTGACTACATCTTATATTTTATTTTAAATTGTTTTTTCAGGAAAATTCATTGTTCATGTTTTCTCAAATAGAATTTCCTAAAAAGTAGGACATTAAAAATTCTCTTTTAACATTTAAAACAAGTGGCCGAGGTGTTCTAAATATTTTTTTCCTAATAAAAACTGAACTGTAGCCTCAGTCACCGTGTTTGTGCTTAATTAGATAGATGTTATTTAGGGACAATACTACAACTCTTTTGGTCTTATGGATGCTTAATAAATCATTGTAAACTGGTGATTCTTCACGGAGGAGAGCAGGCCAGGGGATTGGAGGAGTAGGGTTCTTTAATGTTAATCACAAAAGCATTTTTTTAAATTGAGAAACATCATATATAGCCTGACAAGTAGTCTAGGACGCTGTTAAGTCATATTTTTTAGAGATCTTTGAAATATTGAAACATGAAACATTTTTATGTAGAGATCCTTTCCATATATTTCTGGATAATATTACTGGCTCTTTAAAACGGCTTCTTTTTTTTTTTAATGGTTCCACACACAACTGCTTATGACATACTCTAATAGGAGTACTGGACAAGCTTTGGGGTAAGCCATTATAAGCTGTTGCCTAATTCTCCAGCCTACTGGTAGAGTATTTAAAGCAAAAACCTAACTGAAGTAAGCTACGAATATCGCAAATTAGAGAGGAGCCAGCACAGCCTGGGTAGGTGCTTTTCCTCTTTGTAGGCAAATTCAACTGCAAGTATTTGCCATCCCTGTGAACTTCACCTTTAGTCCTTCTGCTTTCTTACCTCTCTTTCTTTTTTTCAACGTTCTGTGCTCATTTATGCATGTCTTATCTCCCCTACCAAACTCTTAGTTCCTTCAGAGTGAGGTTCCCATCTGATTCATCTTTGATTGTTCCTAAAACCTTGCACTCTGCTTGCACAAGGACAACTCACATGATTGAAGGTAGGAGAGGATGTTGTGTGACAGAGACCAGAGAAGAAATGATCAGAGGAATGGAATGGGGAAAACAGGACCATTTTCTAGCTCTTCCAATGAAATCCATTTATTCAAAGAACAATTACCGAGGGTTGACTGAGTCTAAGATATTTGTGATGTTTTGAATGTTTGTGGTCCCTCAGAATTCATATGTAGAAATCTTACCTCCAAGATGATACAGTATTCGGAGGTGGGGACTTTGGGAGGTGATTAGGTCATGAGGGTGGAGCCTTCATGAATGGGATTTGTGTGCCCTTGTTGAAGAGGCTCCAGAGAGCTCCATCACCCCTTTGTCCAAGTGAGTATACAATGAGAAGTTAGGAATCTGCAACCAGGAATAGGGCTCTCACCAGCTAGCACTAACCGTGATAGTATTCTGGATTTGGACTTACAGACTCTAGAACCATGAGGAGTAAACTACCCAGTTTATGGTGTTTTGTTTTAGCAGCTTGAACAGACTAAGACAGGGTTTTTCTGAGACCTGTAGGTGATAGAAATATTCTAGAATGTGGTGCCCGCTATCAATGGGTTAATTCCCATTCTACGAGGTTCTAACACGTTCAGCTATAATTGGGCAAACACAAGTTAAGTTTGTATTGGTCATTAAAGATGTTCTAAGTCATCATTACCTTACCTAGAGTTATTACCAAGGTAATAACTCATTATCATCATCATTACCTAGAGTTACCTCTAGCTTGATAGTCCATGTCCAGGCCAGACTGCTCCCCACAGGCACGTCAAGTTTGGCCTCTCAAAAACTAACTCCTCATATTACTCAGCCATAAAAAGAAACGAAATTGAGTTATTTGTAGTGAGGTGGATGGACCTAGAGTCTGTCATATGGAGTGAAGTAAGTCAGAAAGAGAAAAACAAATACCATATGCTAACACATATATATGGAATCAAAAAAAAAAATGGTTCTGAAGAACCTAGGGACAGGACAGGAATAAAGACGCAGACGTAGAGAATGGACTTGAGGACACAGGGAGGGGGAAGGGTAAGCTGGGATGAAGTGAGAGAGTGGCATGGACATATATACACTACCAAAGGTAAAATCGATAGCTAGTGGGAAGCAGCCGCATAGCACAGGGAGATCAGCTCGGTGCTTTGTGACCACCTAGAGGGGTGGGATAGGGGAGGTGGGAGGGAGACGCAAGAGGGAGGAGATGTGCGGATATATGTATATGTATAGCTGATTCACTTTGTTATACAGCAGAAACTAACACACCACTGTAAAGCAATTATACTCCAATAAAGATGTTAAAAAATAAAAATGATGAAAAAAAGTAAAATCCTAAAAAAAACAAGAACTAACTCCTCATATGCCCTCCAAATGGCTCTTCCACCTGCTCAGTGAATGGCGCCACCCAGTCTCCAAAATCAGAGCCCTAGACAAAACTTGTCACTTTTACCCTTATCCACCACAACCAGTCTGATGCTGTCCTTTTCTTAAATGTTCATTATGGAAACTTTTGAACATGTACAAAAGTAAAGAGAATAGTATAATGATGTCAAAGTGTCTCTGCAGTTTGGGTTCTTGGGGAAGTAGATTCCAAGATGGAGATTGCAGGACATTTATCAGGGAGTGTTTTAAGGAAAAATACATGGACAGGAAAAAGCAGAAGTGGGCAGAGGGAGAAACTGAGCTAGATGCAGTCCCAGCAGAGGCTTTCAGCAGCCACATGGGAGGTGTGGACCTGGGATAGCCCTTGAGAAGGGTACCAAGTTACAGAGAGGGCTGAGGCCCCTACAGTGATCAGTCATTGAATGTGGGCTGCCCTGAGAAGAAATGACCTTTAATGAGGGCGCTTTCCTTCCGCTGAGACAACCCCCAAGCAGGACTGACAGCTGAGGACCACCTGCTCCTGCACTCCCAGCAGCCAGAAAAGTAAGTCATTCCTGAGACATCTGGGTGCCTTATCCAGCATCAGCCGCAGTACCAGCTTCAAAAATCTCAACTCGTGGCTTTTTTCATCAGTACCTTTACGCATCCCTCCCTTCCCCACCCATTATTTTGAAGCAAATTCTAGACATCATACAATTTCATTTGTAAATAATTCAGTATGTATCTCTAAAAGTTATATTCTTTTTTCAACATACCGCAATACTATTATTACACCTAAAACTTTAACAGTAATGCTTTAGTGTTATCAAATCGTCAAAGTAAGTGACACAGTCTTTTTTTTTTTTCTAGGTATTTAATTTACACCATTCTCTACATGTCCACTAGTACAGCCTCATCCTTTCTTGCCTGGGTTTCCTATACCTCCCCTGTTATCTGTCCCATCCCTGCTGCCCTGCACTGTTGCTAAACCAATCTTCCTAAAACAAAACTATGGTTATGTTATTTCCATACTTAAAAATTCTGAATGTAAAATAGTAATTGTCCTTGAGGGGTGGAGTATCAGAAGACTTTTACTACTAATAAATTCTGTATCTTTATAATATTGTATAGGAAATATGATTACTTCTGTTAACAGAAAAAACATTTTAAAAAATATTCATAGCTATTGATTGTCTTTAGCTGATAGTTCAAATGCTTTTATATTTGGGATTAAGTCCAAAACTGAGGATCTGATACACACACACACACACACACACACACACACACACACACAGAAACACCAGACCTCTAGACCAGAGAACAGACCATTTATTATTCATAGAGCTTGTTAATTCTGGTTCCCTGGTGCCCCAATTCCCCACAGGCTACACAGTGAGGGCCAGATATTCACCTGTATGTGCAGCAGGGTTTGTACCACAAGAGAGGAACCCTCAAATTATGAGACTTGGAGCTTACATGCAGCAGCTGGCACATTGCCCATCTAAGGAATGTAAACAAATTTCTCTGTGGGGAGGGGAGAAAGGAGGGTCTCTGTCTTTCCTTTACAGCCTTGAAATGCAAGCAAATGGCTCCAGGGGAGATAAGTCTCTAAACCTCTTCAGAGTTTTCTGTCTTTAGGACTTATATTCAAGCATCTTCACTCAGAAGGCTCAGAATGTACAAGAACACTAAGAATTTCGGGGGTGGGGGGGCCGGGCATCTCCCAGCACAAAGCATTCCAGACCTTGGGATCTCCTGCCTATTTTTCCAAATATTACAACTTTTTTCTTTTGCATCCAGTGCTGCAGTGATAAAACTTCCTAACATTCTCTCTTCCTCTTTGAGCATTTGCACTTGCTTTTTTTCTGCATCAGCAGCACTCTTCCTATTTTCATCTTCATCTTCTTAATTCTTTCCCTGATTCTTCACAATTCAATTCTACTTTAGAAAGCTTATCCTCTCAGGGACTGGTTAGGAGTTTCTCCTAGGTGTTCCCATGTTGTGCTGTGCTCACCTCTTTCATGTTTATCACACTAAAATTTTAATTATCTTCTTATTTATTTATTTATTTTTTGCGGTACGCGGGCCTCTCGCTGTTGTGGCCTCTCCCGTTGCGGAGCACAGGCTCCGGACGCGCAGGCTCAGCGGCCATGGCTCACGGGCCCAGCCGCTCCGCAGCATGTGGGATCTCCCCGGACCAGGGCACGAACCCGTGTCCCCTGCCTCGGCAGGCAGACTCTCAACTACTGCGCCACCAGAGAAGCCCCTTAATTATCTTCTTGAGGTGAGTTGTTCTACGCTAGATAGTTGAAAACCTGAGTTGCCTTTAAATGCATCCCCAGGAAAATGGCAGTATGAGGAGCCCTATGGACTTACTACCCCGTGAAACAACTATAACTGGTGAAAATTTTAGACAACAACAATTTAAACTTTCTTGAAATTGTTTGAAGGGAATACAGCAGATGAAGAAACATTTATTCAAGAAAACCTACTAAATCTTGTAGGAACAGCAAGAGTCAGTGGCACCTGAGCCATGACCCGCTGCCTCCCCCACCCTGCTCAGTATGACAAATCTCCGCTCTGGGCGAGCATGGCCAACAAGGTGGAGCTCACTCTTCCCCCAGATCTCAGTAAAAATGCTATGGATCTCCCTGGGAGAGCCAAGCTGCCAGCATTTCTCATCCTCCTTAGCTTCATGTTGCAAACGTTAAATTCCAGATAAGTATGTCCTACAGATTGGAGAGATTAGGAAGTCCTTTCTTCCTTTCAGACACTGTTCATAGGACAGAGGCCCTATCCCAGATTCAGGAGGCTATGAGTGCTGGGACCCCAGTCACCCTTGCCCCAGCTCACATGGGGGTTCTACGCCAGGAGAGGCAGCTTGAGAGGCAGAAGCTAAGGCCCCCTTCCAGAACCCTGCTTATAAAGCAAGGGTATCACTCTGAAAGACATGGCACACAGTCCCCATTCCCAGCTTGAGCATTGGCTCAGAGATTTTTGCCCAGGGGGAGAGAAAAGTCCACTAAAACAGAGAACTCTGAAGTTCTCCCCAGAGGAACTGATTTTATTTGGAAGAGTGTGAGAAAATTCAAACTTCAAGGTGCTCTTGAAAACAATGCATATTTTGGTGGCAAGTAATTAAGAGGAGGCTGGTAGCTCCATGCAGCAAGAAGCTAAACTGCAGACCAGCTAGTTTACCAGAGAGAGCCCGAGAAAGAGACAACTAAGAAGAGCCCTCTGGGATCAGAACAAACCTCAAGACTGCATTCAATGGCCATCTCTGCAAAGGAACCTAAATATAATTGAACTCTGAAGCAGTTCATGCCCCAGGACATTGTCAAAAGCAGTAGAACATTGTCAAAAGCAGTAGAACAATCAGCTGGCATTTAGTGGAGTCTACTAGCTGGGTGTGATACCAAAAGAGGCAGACAGCTTAACAGAAAGACCAGGGCAAGAGACAGTCAAAGAGAGCCCTGCTAAAACCACTATCATCACACTGTGGCTGTGTGCATAGGCTCAGGGAATTGATCCATATGCAGGAAAAATTATAAAACTTTATTGATGATGCTAAAGATTACTTAAATACTTATAGGATAGGGAGACTCAGTATGATAAAAATGTTATCCTTCTCAAAGTGACATGGATTTAATGCAATTCAATCAAAATCCCAATGGTACTATTAGAGAGATTCGACAAGTTCAATTTAAAATTTATATGAAAAAGCAAAGGTCCAAGAACAGTCAACATACTCTGGAAGAAATATAGCAGAGGGAGGAACACTCCCAAACTCATTCTACAAGGCTACCATCACCCTGATACCAAAACCAGACAAAGATGT
Organism: Monodon monoceros; assembly: GCF_005190385.1. Taxonomy (NCBI): domain Eukaryota; kingdom Metazoa; phylum Chordata; class Mammalia; order Artiodactyla; family Monodontidae; genus Monodon; species Monodon monoceros. The sequence continues at coordinate 134,980,874 of NW_021703778.1, forward strand.
CACAAAGAAAGGAAACTACACGCCAATACCACTGCTGAACATATATGCAAAAATCCTCAACAAAATACTAGCAAACAGAATCCAACAGCACATTAAAAGGATCATACACTATGATCAGGTGGGGTTTATGCCAGGAATGCAAGGATTCTTCAATATACACAAATCAATCAATGTGATAAACCACATTAACAAATTGAAGGAGAAAAACCATATGATCATCTCAATAGATGCAGAAAAAGCTTTTGACAAAATTCAACACCCATTTATGATAAAAACCCTCCAGAAAGTAGGCATAGAGGGAACTTACCTCAACATAATAAAGGCCATATATGACAAACCCACAGCCAACATCATTCTCAATGGTGAAAAACTGAAACCATTTCCTCTAAGATCAGGAACAAGACAAGGCTTTCCACTCTCACTACTATTATTCAACATAGTTTTGGAAGTTTTAGCCACAGCAATCAGAGAAGAAAAAGAAATAAAAGGAATCCAAATTGGAAAAGAAGAAGTAAAGCTGTCACTGTTTGCAGATGGCATGATACTATATATAGAGAATCCTAAAGATGCTACCAGAAAAATTCTAGAGCTAATCAATGAATTTGGTAAAGTAGCAGGTTACAAAATTAAAGCACAGAAATCTCTTGCATTCCTATACACTAATGATGAAAAATCTAAAGAGAAATTAAAGAAACACTCCCATTTACCACTGCAACAAAAAGAATAAAATACGTAGGAATAAACCTACCTAAGAAGACAAAAGACCTGTATGCAGAAAACTATAAGACACTGAGGAAAGAAATTAAAGATGATACCAACAGATGGAGAGATATACCATGTTCTTGGATTGGAAGAATCAACATCATGAAAATGAATATACCACCCAAAGCAATCCACAGATTCAATGCAATCCCTATCAAACGACCAATGGCATTTTTCACAGAACTAGAACAAAAAATTTCACCAATTGTATGGAGACACAAAAGACCCCGAATAGGCAAAGCAATCTTGAGAAAGAAAAATGGAGCTGGAGGAATCAGGCTCCGGGACTTCAGACTATACTACAAAGCTGCAGTAATCAAGACGGTATGGTACTGGCACAAAAACAGAAATATAGATCAATGGAACAGGATAGAAAGCCCATCGATAAACCCACGCACATATGGTCACCTTATTTTTGATAAAGGAGGCAAGAATATACAATGGAGAGAAAACAACCTCTTGAATAAGTGGTGCTGGGAAAACTGGACAGCTACATGTAAAAGAATGAAATTAGAACACTCCCTAACACCATACACAAAAATAAACTCAAAATGGATTAAAGACCTAAATGTAAGGCCAGACACAATAAAACTCTTAGATGAAAACATAGGCAGAACACTCTATGACGTAAATCACAGCAAGATCCTTTTTGACCCACCTCCTGGAGAAATGGAAATAAAAATAAACAAATGGGACCTAATGAAACTTCAAAGCTCTTGCACAGCAAAGGAAACCATAAACAAGACGAAAAGACAACCCTCAGAATGGGAGAAAATATTTGCAAACGAAGCAACTGACAAAGGATTAATCTCCAAAATTTACAAGCAGCTCATGCAGCTCAATATCAAAAAAACAAACAACCCAATCCAAAAATGGGCCGAAGACCTAAACAGGCATTTTTCCAAAGAAGATATACAGATTGCCAACAAACACATGAAAGGATGCTCAACATCACTAATCATTAGAGAAATGCAAATCAAAACTACAATGAGGGGGCTTCCCTGGTGGCGCAGTGGTTGGGAGTCCGCCTGCCAATGCAGGGGACACGGGTTTGTGCCCCAGTCCGGGAAGATCCCACATGCCGCGGAGCGGCTAGGCCCGTGAGCCATGGGCGTTCGGAGCCTGTGCTCCGCAACGGGAGAGGCCACAACAGTGAGAGGCCCTCGTACTGCAAAAAAAAAAAAAAGAAAGAAAAGAAATTTCAATACCATTTGAATAAAGTTCAAAATCAACCACAACTAAACAATATATTGTTTAGAGATCCGTACACGTGTGATAAAATATTTACAAGGGAATGAGAAACAAAATAAAGTGGTCATTACCAAACTAATGGCAGAGGCAGGAGAATAGGTTAGAGGAATTTAGAGATTGATGTGATCGGTGTTGGTCATGTTCTGGTTCCTATACAGGTAGAAGGTACATACGTGTTTGTATTCCTGCTATGCTTTTTACTCAGACATGTTATGTAAGTTATGTAATGCATATTACATAAAATTTTTTTTTACAAAAGATCAATATCAGGAAAGTTAAGTGAGTTGAACCGCATCTACAGACAGAAAGCCCTTGTGTTTTTTGGATATCTCTCCTTAAAGAATAAGAATAGCATAACATGCAATCAGAGAAATAGTGAAAGGTACAAAATACTACTTGATAGCTAGCTCCTGAGAGAAGCTAGGAAATGGTGTGTACACACAAGACCAATTCAACCAAATAATCAATTAAGTATATATAAAGCCGATACAGTACTTTCTGCTAAGTACTGTGCTAGATTGTGGTGGTGCTGGGGAGATGTTTAGAAGAGCTTCTCAAGAGTGGCTGCAGAAGACTGTCAGCGATACAACGAGAGCCACACATTAAGCACCGTATTATGTGGGTACAGTCTGTAAGAGAATTAGTCCAGTCTGCTTCTCAGTAAACCCTCTTTAGATCCTCTTTCCCCGTGAGGGTGGTTTAAGGTTAGGAATTTTTCCTCCTTAGCTGTAAAACTTGACTTCTGTCAGTCTAGGATTACTTTAAAGGAGAGGGACAGTAAGGGTAATATCGATTTGTATAAGCTACCCTCACGTTGACCTAAAATCCTTCTTGGGCTCACAGGCCACTTGAGATGTAAACTTCTCTACTGAAATTAAACACGTCCATCTTACTCCTCTAAGACAGCTGAGCTGCTGAAAGCAAATGCGACAACGCAGGGGCAGTTAACATCGCGCGGTATTGGGCGGACCCGGCTGGAGGTGGAGCTGCCGGGGCCGGATATAACGTCACGGGGCCGGATATCACGGAGGGTGTGTGCGTCCTGTCGTAGGGGGCGGGGCTCAGAGCCTGGTTTCCTCGGCTACCATCGGCTGTAGGACCGCGCGTGGCGTCCTAGTTTTGCAGCTATGGGGGCTGCTGCAGGTTTGAAGGCAGACTGCGAGGCGCTGCTCAGCCGCTTCCAGGAGATGGACAGCGTACGCTTCGAGGACTTCACCGACCTCTGGAGGAGTATGAAGTTCGGGACCATCTTCTGGTGGGTGTTTCTTGTCCACTACCCGCCTGCCTCCCCGCTCAGAGGCGGCGTGACAGGTTTCTTCCTTCCCCTTCGCTTCGCCGCACCTGGGAAGGGCTGAGAAAAGCGGCAGTCTCTGAACACTGCCTCCATGTCCCCTGAGCTCTCACTTGTACTTGGCCGCGCGCTTCCCCTGGGCGATTTCGTTGGCTTGGGTTCCTTCCATTTGCGGCCTCCTCCCGAATACGTATACCTCTACTTGGCCGCCCTTCTAAACTCTTCTACCTCCACTGCTTCACCCGGACCTAGGTCACCATCTTTTGCCCTCCTCTGGTCTCGTTTTCTTAGAACTCCATGTTTAAAAACAAAAACAAACACACAAGCAAAGACAAAACCCTGCATGATAGATTTCATTTTTCACACAACCGCCGAAGTTCTAAAGTGCAAATTTGCTCACGTCACATCCTTGCTTCCCACTCTTCAGTGGTTTCCATTGCCCTTGGGGTGCAGCGCAAATTCCTTAACATGGCTGGCAAGACCGTTCGTGACTGGCCTCTGCGCATCGCTGCAGCTTCATCTACCAGTCTACTCCATGCACTCGCTTTCTTGCTGCAGCGTCTGCACGCGGCCCTCTACAGGCGTTTCCTCAGCCTAGAGCTTTACCTCCAGCTCCCTTTGCCTGGGCACCTTATTCTTCACTCAGGTTTAAGCCCACATGACAGTTCCTCAGGGAAGGCCTCCTTTGCCCTTCTAGACTAAATAAGGTGTTCACGCTCTCTTTCTCTTGTAGCACTTTGTGCTTATTTTATCGCTTGACATTTTTTTTTTTTTTTTTTTGCGGTTCGCGGGCCTCTCACTGCTGTGGCCTCTCCCGTTGTGGAGCACAGGCTCCGGACGCGCAGGCTCAGCGGCCATGGCTCACGGGCCCAGCCGCTCCGCGGCATGTGGGATCTTTCCAGACCGGGGCACGAACCCATGTCCCCTGCATCGGCAGGCGGACTCTCAACCACTGCGCCACCAGGGAAGACCTATCTCTTGACTTAACCACATTTTATTATAAGTGTGTAGTTCAGAAGGCAGTATAGTGTAGTGGTTAAGGGCATAGATAATGGAGTCCAACTGCCTGAATTTGATCAGAGTCCACTAACTGTGATTATATGGTAAGTGCACTCTAAGTGCTCAATAAATATTCACTGTTATTATTTTTAAATTTACCTTCCACTAGATTGAGCTCTGTGAGGACAGTGACTGGATGAATCTGGTATTTCATTAGCATAATACTTACAATATTGAAAAGGCTAAATAATTGACTGAATGAATGAGTCCTTGTGATTAAAACTCTGTGTTTTGCTGAATAAAATGTAAACATTCTCTCTTTTGTCTTAGTTGATGTAAAATAACTACCTGTGTAGTTTGTACGTTGTAGGGGATGGAGAATGGGGAACTGTTTGTTGTACAGTTAATGAAAGGAGAGGAACTAATTTTTTTTAATGGTAGTAAATGTAATGCATTTATAGCTGTATTTAATCCATAGAACAACTCTGAGATCAGTAATTATCCTTGTTTTATAGATGAGGAAATTGAGGTTTAAGAAGGTTAAGTAATTTCTCCATGATCACGCAACTAGGTGGTAGAGTAGATATTGAAACCAGTGTGTCTTACTGTTTCTGAAACCCATGATCTTTCACTGTATCCCTCTTGGGAAAAGTGGTAGTTTAGAAAAAATTTTCTGGGGTTACCCCAATTCTTTCTTTCTTTCTTTCTTTTTTTAAATATATTTATTTATTTATTTTTGGCTGCTTTGGGTCTTCATTACTATGTGCAGGCTTTAGTTGCGGTGAGCGGGGGCTAATCTTCATGGTGGTGCGCGGGCTTCTCATTGTGTTGGCATCTCTTGTTGTGGAGCACGGGCTCTAGGCGCGCGGGCTTCAGTAGTTGTGGCACGTGGGCTCAGTAGTTGTGGCTCGTGGGCTCTAGAGCGCAGGCTCAGTAGTTGTGGTGCATGGGCTTAGTTGCTCCACGGCATGTGGGATCTTCCCGGACCAGGGATCGAACCCGTGTCCCCTGCACTGGCAGACGCATTCTTAACCAGTACGCCACCAGAGAAGCCCCCTACCATGGTTATTTTATATATTAAATATTTTAAATTATTAACCAGTGATAATTTATAACCCCACTCCTTTTGCTCCCAGTTCAGCAATAAATTTGATGCTTTAGGAAGATGCATCATGTTTACCTAGTGTCTCAGTGTAAGAAGCACAGCAGAACATTAGGTCTTCGTGCTTAAATCATGAAAGGATCAGATGTGGAATGCCCATCCACTTTCTAGCAGCTGCTATTTAAACAAGTATATACCTCTTCTGTTATTTTTTTCCACAGCCATAATATATTTTCTCTTTGTTTTCTAGTGGTAGAATGAGAAATTTAGAAAAGAACGCGTTTACAAAGGAAGCTTTGGCTTTGGCTTGGAGATATTTTTTACCTCCATACACCTTCCAAATCAGAGTTTGTGCTTTGTATCTGCTGTATGGATTATATAACACCCAACTGTGTCAACCAAAACAAAAGGTAATATTCGGTGAGTTGTTTTCTTCCAGCAGAAATATGAAACAGGTACAATATTTTCACAACCAGCTGATTTAAATAGAAATGCCAGTGCTTCAAAATTATAATACATTTGTGAAAAAAGATTTACATTTACTAACAACTTTTTTATTCCTCTTGTTTGCAGATTAGAGTTGCCGTGAAGGATTGGGATGAAATTTTAAAATTTCAGCAAGATTTGATAAATGCACAACATTTTGATGCAGCTTATATTTTTAGGAAGCTACGACTAGACAGAGCATTTCACTTTACAGCAATGCCTACATTGGTATGTTATCTAAAATAGATTGTTTCTCAAAATGAGAAATTATGCTTTATTGTCCATAAAGTACCTAAGTCTCCAGAAAGTGGAAAGACTATTATATAGTTTCCAATACTCGAAGAAAGGCTTCTTAAAATAGGAAACAGTGTTGGGGATTCCTGGCAGTCCATTGGTTAGGACCCTGTGCTCTCACTGCCGAGGGCTTGGGTTCAATCCCTGGTCGGTGAACTAAAATCCCACAAGTTGCGTTATTTCAAAAGTCTAACAGTCTTTGAAACATGGATTATTTAATAAATATATACTTAGAGCTGCTTTTTTTTTCATCCATGTTTACTGATAGACAGTTTTTGCTGCTGGCTTACTTATTTCAGTACTTAAAATATATCTTATAAAAGACATCTATTTTAAAGACATTCATTATTATTTAGCTGTCATACAGAATGAAGAAAAAAATTCAACGACCTGAAGTTACTGAAGACTTTAAGGACCCAAGTGATCATGTAATGAAACTTATCACTTCTGATGTACTAGAGGTAAATTTGTTCTTATGTTCCTGAATTTTTTTTAAAAATTGTTTTATTAACTACATATTGAGGTTATACCTTCATCTACTGGATACTGAAAACTTTTCTAATGCTTTTAACCAATCATAGAATGCTATTACTTTCTCTAAAGTGTCAGGAATGTTACATCCTAAATATATCAAAATTTCTGGAATAAATCTTGAAACACAGTGAGAAACAGAAAGATGTAGAAGACTTGTCTCGGACTAAGGATATTTAGATTCAAATACTGAAACCACCATTTGTATTTGACTTTAGATAGGTCATAAAACAAGAATTTAGTGACATTATTTTTTTTAATAATATGTGTTCATTTCCTAAGTTCCTTTTTGCAATGCTTGTGTAAAAACCCACCACTGAAAACAGTGAAGCTATTTCGATGAAACGAAAATTTGAAGTCAAGAATAATGGATAACATGCCGCGGAGCAACTAAGCCTGTGCGCCACAACTAGTGAGCCTGCGCTCTAGAGCCCACAAGCCACAACTACGGAGCCCAAGTGCCACAAATACTGAAGCCTGCGCGCCTATAGCCCGTGCTCCGCAACAAGAGAAGCAACGACAATGAGAAGCCTGCGCACAGCGATGAAAAGTAGCCCCCGCTCATCACAACTAGAGAAAGCCTGCACACAGCAACGAAGACCTAACAGAGCCATAAATAAATAAATACATTTAAAAAAAAAAAAAGAATAATGGATAAGGGGTACGGTCTTAAAACAGCTTTTCCATCTCATATATTTTGGTATTTTATTTGAGTTGTGCGGTGTTGAGAAAAATCTTCTTTTGCATTGATAAGTAGTGATACAGAGTTTTACCTGAGAGGAAATGTTGCCCTGAGGTTAAAACAAAACCTCACTAAAGGGCTGCAGCCTTCTGATCAGTGATCCATTCTCTTTTCAAAAGAATGGATTCATACGTACACAGAGAGTGCGCAGAGCGAGCGCGAGCAGGTGGGGGCCTTAGTCATGTATTTTTCATTTCTTTGAGCCTTAGTTTCCCCCTCTTTAATATTAGGATTGCAACCCTTATTTCATCCAGTTGTAAGAATCGAGACCAACTTGTACCTGAAGAGTGCTGAGTGTGGCCTATAGCACATAGTAGACTCTTTTTAGTAAATGTTACTGCTTTTCCCCTGAACCCTGTTCAGTCTTTTCCTATATCAGGAATGAAAGAGGGATCAGATCTTTGATTTGCTCAAATGTTTCTCTGTGTTCTGGGTGCTGCCGTGTTTTAATAACTTCAGCCGTTAGGTTGCATCTGTGATTTTCTAATTCAGATAGCAAATTGATTTTTGAAAGTGCTCTGGGTCTGCTCTGTATACTGACTTTATTTTTGAGCAAGAATTGCTAATCTGGGGTCCATGGATGGCCTTGAAAGGTTCATGGATCCCTTTCCCCCCTAAATTGTATTGAAAATTATTATACATATGGACACTTGGTTAGGGTGAGGTACTCTATCCTCAGATTCGCAAAGGTATTCATGTCCCCCCAAATGGTAAGAATTACTCAGTTAGAGGGAAATCGTTTGCTAAATATCTAAAGACATGGTATAGTGCAGGAGCTCTACAAGATGTTTTGTGTATATTATTTTACTCCTTAACATCTCTGCAAATTAGGTGTTTTAAACAATTTAAAATTTTTTGTTAATTTTTTTTTCAAGTAGGTGTTTTTATCCCTGATTTAAAGTTGAGGAAACTGAGGCACAGAGACATTAAGTTAGGAAGTGATGGAGCTAAGGTTCTCTATGGCTGCAGTGCCTATTTGTTGGATAGCAAAGGCCTTGTCTGAGCTGGGACTGGGGTTGGAAATATATCATTTGCAGACATCTCGTGAAGTATAACAAGAATTAGGATCTTTGCCCTCTAGCAGCTGAGCAAGAAAGAGGTGGGAGAAGATTATGTAGAAAAATAAATGTGAGAAAAGAACTTTGTGTAATAGAAGGAATTTGTATTTTGTCTTTTTGGCAGAGGGGAATCATTTAGAAGTTTTAGAGATTGGAGAGACTTAGAGTGTATATTTAGGTTTGGGGTAAGGAGCCAGTTAGAAGGAGGGTTTGTGTAGAAGAGAAGCAGCACAGTCCCTGCTGTGAGGTGGTGGGTCTGTGACCAAGAGCCTGATGGAGAGATTAGCCTTGAGCAGGAGAAGGCACTTCTTCCTTTGAAACCTTAGGGAAGGAGGTGAAAATGGATTCCTATAATTGGTTGTGAAGAAGAGAAGTAGAAGGCCAACAGATCCGATAGCCTGAACTTTAAGAGGCCTCCTGCCAGAACCAAGAACTGAGAAAGTTTGGAATAGCCATCGCGGAGAGTGAAAGATGCTGGGATACCAGAAAGGATTTGCCAAGAAGTACTGATGTAAATTATAAAGAGAGAGGCAGAGAACGTTCTATAACAGATGTTGTTCTTATCAGTATTCTCCCAATGAAAAGAAGATGATTTGAACCCAGTTGGTTGTAATTTTTGATTGTTGACTAATTTAGTGGTAGAATGTTAATTTTTTTCAACATACATTGCTAAACTTTTTTTTTTTCTTCATTTTAAGCTCTTTTACTACAATGTGTTGAATTAAAGATTCCTCTGTTAAATAAATTGTATATGTCGGCAAGCAGGTATGGGAGATTTTAGAGAACAGAGCTGGGGTGATGCACAAAGCCATATCTTTTAGGGTGATTTGAGAGGAGGGTCAGAAGGGCCAGGCTATGAAATGCCTATTCCTAGAAGCTTCTAAGAATGGAGTAGTCTGTGTGAAGTCATCCTGACTTTATCTGGCATCTTTATCTTTGGTAGCCTTTTCCTTCAATACCTGTGTTGGCTTTATTTGTCCTGTCCTAGCATAGCCCATGACCCATTTTCACTGATAATCCCTAAATTTAATACTTTTCTATTTTCCTTCTACTGCCTACAAATGCTATTAAGTCTTCACGTCAGCATACTTGAATTCTGGTCATGATTCTGCTGCTCATTAGTTCTCTTTTGTGGTTAAGGAGGTATAATAAAACAAGAGAATAGGATATTGAATCAAATTATCTGATTTTTTTAAAAAATTGAGGTATAATTGATATAACATTATTTCAGGTGTATAACAGAAGGATTTGATATTTGTATATATTGCCAAATGATGACCACAGTAAATCTAGTCAACATCCATCATCATACATAATTACAATTTTTTTAAGGCACCTGCCTTCTAATTCCAACTCTCCTACTTAAATATGACGTTTAGCAAATCATTTCACTTTTGAATCTGTTTCTTCATTTATATTTACAATTATATTAATGGCATTACATGTTCAGTATTCACCATGTGCCAGGAACTATGCTGAATGTTTTTTGTATGTTATCTCACCAATCGTCATAATAACCCTGCAGAAGAGATAGTATTTTCCCAGTTTTAAAAACAAGGAAACTGAGGGACTTCCCTGGCAGTCCAGTGGTTAAGACTCTGCACTTCCACTGCAGGGGGCGCGAGTTCGATCCCTGGTCGGGGAACTAGGATCCCACATGCTGTGTGGCATGGCCAAAAGAATAAATAAATAATAAAAATTAAAACAAGGAAACTGAGGATCAAGAAGTTGAGTAATTTGCATAAAGTAAGACACAGACACTGGATTTGAATGTCGAGGTGTGTAAAGCTCCAAAGCCCATACACTGTCTTTTATTTCTTAATCCTTTGATTTTGTATAGTGGTTTACATCATACAGAATGCTTCCACTTGTATAAGCTCACTTAATACTTTTATAGTGCATTAGGCGTCGTTACTTCATTTTGTACAAATGTGGAACGTGATTCTTAGACTGAGGGATTTGCTCAAGGTCACAATCTAGCAGGTGACGGAATTCAGGCTCAAAACCAGGTCCAGCTAGTGGTCTTTGCCCTGTATTGTAGTGCATGTAAAATAATGGGAATATAGCACATTGTACCATGTAAAAAGTTAGGGGCTTCCCATGTCTGGACACTCTTCCCCCTTGAAGATCTTGCATATGTGAGCACTCGCCACTCCTGAGCAGTTTTGAATTGCTTGAACAGATATCGATGGAGTCCGTCAAAATCTCCTAGAAATGCATTGAGTAGCCTATCTTGGGGATGACTCAGAGGTTGTTGACCATCTGTGATGGATAGTTCTCTGCTGGTCTGTGAGCCAAGTCCCAGTGCTGGTTTTATGTGATTCTTAAGTCCGCCTGCCATATTTATGCTACCTTTCTCTTTACCCTGTATACCTGCCCATTTGTCTGGAGTTTTCTGGGGGAGGAAGGTCTAATAAATGATGCCTCAAATGGTGTCATAAATCACTATTTCATTTAATCTTGAATCTTATCACTGAAGTAATGAGGAAGCTTATGGGGACAGGCACAGAGCTTTGAGATTTGTGAACGTCAGCCCATCTCTGTGGAGGACTGGGAGAGAGTCATTAGATAGGAATTTCCAGCTGAGCATAAAGAACTGTGTAAATATCCTTCATGTGACAATATGAAATAAAAATGTGATCTTAGTTATCAGGAGCAATACTTAAAGGTATGCTATACTATAAATAATTTTTGTTACATCCAGGAATGCAATCTTATATTAACTAGTCTCTCCCCATTGTTTCTGCATACAGTGTGTATTGCCTAATGTTTGTTGAGTTGAACTCAATGATTCCATGCTTCTGGAAAGCAGACTCTTCATTAATAATCTTGTACTAGTTTGCATAATTATATCATTTTCAATATACTGTAGTATGTTATTCCTTCTCAACTCTGTCACTTTGGAAGGTGATTTTATTGTGTTATGGTTTTGCCTTTAAGTTTCTCCTTGAAAATTGAATTAAAGCACTCATCGTTTCACTTTTAGGAAATGCTGAATGTTCATGACCATTATCAGAGAATGAAACATATAATTTCAGCTGATAGATCCAATCCAGACAAAGCCCTCAGCTTGATAAAGGATGATTTTTTTGACAATATCAAGAACATAGTTTTGGAGCATCAGCAATGGCACAAAGACAGAAAGGTTTGTAACTGTTTGATATGTCACCTTTGCATTTGCATCATACGTGACTGGCTATACGTGACTGAGGACGTTGAGAGGCAGCCTTGCTTAGTGGCTACCTCCTGTGAAGCTAAGATCTCGAGTGCTTTACTTTTTTAGTATCAGCTTTGCCAGTTATTAGCCATGTGGTCTTATTTAATCTTACAAATGGATTTTATATGTAATTATATAGCATATTATTAAATAATTATAATTAATCATTGTAATTATATAATATATAGCTAAATGATATCCATTATACACTCACACGTACACTATGTAGTGTACATAATTATAGAGGAATAAATAGTCTTGGTGTACCATGGATTTATTACAATCTTTATAATTTAGCATTCTCCAGAGGTTACACATTGGCAGTCTTTGGGCCAAAGCCTGCACATACTTTTTTTTTTTCTTTGCATAGCATTGTTCCTAATATTAAAAAAATTTGAATTAATTACCAACATTTAAATATTTGTGGACTTAACTTAAAATTCCAGACATCCAACTTCTGTTAAAAGTGGGAGGCTTGGTAACACTGGTCCTACTTTGCTGCATGGCAGTGGACAGCTAGACTTGAGTGATGGCTTCTCCCATTGTGACAGAGCATGTGCTTTCTGTTTCTCACGTGCTCTACCTGCCTTCCTTTATCCATTTACAAATCGCATCAACACAAGTCTTCCATTTAGTTTTCTGATCCAAATACTGATGCTAGAACTGCCCATATTCCATATTAGCCTTTTCAGCTAGAGAAACTTTTTTACTCTGGAAACCTGAAGACCGGCCTTGCTAAATTTACTTTTGAAACCACTACTCCATCTAATTTTACTAAATACTTCTAGGAAAAAATAAGTAATTTCTGATTACTTACTATGTGTTTGATAATGTGTTAGTGTTTTCACAAATGCTAGATAGGCATTATTATATAGCATTTTTCAGAGTGATTCGTTGCTACTTTTTGCATTATGTAAAGGGAGATGGCTCAAAACTCAGAAAAGATAAGCAAGGAAAGTGATGAGATAACAGCCTTGTGAAGAAGGAAATAATTTGCTTCCTCTCCGGACATTTATTTTAATGAGAGCACATTTTAGAATGTTTGAATACTTTAAGTGCTACAAATGGGTTGCACAAATGACCTAGACACTTAACGTAAACATCTATTGTAGTGCTGTCTTTTAACAACTCTCTTTAATGAGCATTACTAAGACCTCTGAAAACCTGGAGGAAAGGAGAATAAACCAGCTTTCTCACTACCACATAAAGTGCATGTCATCTTTCATTAGTTAGGAGGATTTAGGTATTTTCTTGATGAATTTTGTAACTCTTCTTTAACCTAAGCACGTTCTTAATGTCAGGTGGTGAACCATGTTTTGATACTGTGAAATATTCTTTTAGTTTTTTAGTAATTAAAGTAAATGGTTTTCATTGTTCTGAAATTGATTTTCAGTTAATTTTTAGTTGGTTTGAATTGTAAATGTGTAAATATAACTTTTTTGATCTTTCAGAATCTATCCTTAAAATTGAAAGCTAAAGATGGAGAAGAAAAGAGTGAAGGAAATTCACAACAGTCAGAGGTCAGAAAAATTCACTATATGATTGCTTATGGGGCAATAGTTCGGTCAGCTTCTTTTCATTTTATGTGTGGCTGTGATTCTGTATATTAACCATAATGTCCCATGGTCAGTATTCTAATACATATCTCAGAAAATTCTGTAACATGGGTTCTATGAAGGGCTAGCCTGTTCTCTGCTGGAAACCTTGTGAAAGACCACATCAGTTATAGATTGGGAGTGGGATGTTCACAGTTTTCAGCAGGGAGAGGGAAGGATGGTGGAGGAAGGTGTCCTCAGTCCTGACAGGGGCAGAGTAAGGCTTTTGTAATACTATGTCTTTTCAGCCTTTCAGCCAGTGTGGAGCACAAGCTACTATTTACTGCTTTCTGTCTCCAGAGTTTTCATCCATATTAGTGCATGAGGCAAGGAGCCATCTTTGGGCATAGAAAGATGAGGAGGGAATGGCCTGGTCACCAGGAATTTCATTCATATCCTCCTTAAATCCTGAAGGAAAGCAATCCACAGCCATGGGGATGTTATCATGGCACCTGTTAGAAAGTAGTGCATGTTTATATGCCTTTACTTAATATATGTCCAATAAATGTTAGTTCCTTTTTACCCTACCTTCTGTCTCAAATCTTATTTCTGATAAAAAAAATACTTGGGAATTCATAATTTCACTCAGTGTTTGTATGTTTTAACTTTTTCCCTTTCCTGTTTATTTTTACTTACAGAGAAGTGAAAGGGCAGAATCATTAGCGAAAATAAAATCAAGGGCCTTTTCAGTTTTTGTTGAGGTAAGTTATTTCTTTAATAAGGTAATTTAGAAATTTATGTGATGCTTTTTTAGTCACGTTTTAATTTTTTCATCAAAGTAACACTTGTGCATAGTTTTAACTAATAATACTGTAAAGTTTGTATAATCCAGCAGTCTCCTGTTCTACCACTTCCTGCCCCTGTACTTCTGATCTCAAGAGGCAACCATCTTCACCTTTTTCTCTCTTTTTTTTTTTTTTTTTTTGTGGTACGCGGGCCTCTCACTGTTGTGGCCTCTCCCGTTGCGGAGCACAGGCTCCGGACGCCCAGGCTCAGTGGCCATGGCTCACGTGCCCAGCCGCTCCGTGGCATGTGGGATCTTCCCGGACCGGGGCACGAACCCGTGTCCCCTGCATTGGCAGGCGGACTCTCAACCACTGCGCCACCAGGGAAGCCCCAGAGAGATTTCTTAAACTTTATCTTCTGAATCATTATATTGAGTTTTTATTATTTCTGCTGATATTTTTTGATTACTAAGATTTTTTTTCTTGTTCTCTGAATCTTTTCTTACTTAAAAAATGTGTTCTTTATCTTTTTGTTTTTCTGGATGCAATATGCTTATCTGCTTGAGGATGTTATTTAGTTTTTTGAAGTTTCCTCCTTTTTCCCCAGAGTTTTTATTTTTGTTTATTCCATTCTCTGTCATTCATTTTGTTGGCTTTTTTTCAAACGTTTGAAGATCCTCAGATCATTAAGAGTGGTCATGTGGAGATATAGCTTTTTAGCCTCCATGCTTTTCTTGGATCTAGTCATTTTTACCAGAGAGCAGGCTTCCATTCCCTTGCCTGGGGGAGGAAAGTGGTAAATAAGCCCAGCTGCCAATGTTTTGGGTGCCTACAGAGAATCTGCCAACAGGCTCACAGTTCCTTCTAGAGGCTTCACTCAACCCACCTATTTCTAGTAAGAGGCTTTATCCCCTTCTTAGCTATACTGGTTTCCTCAAGCCTTCAGCTTCTCTGGTTTAGCCTCTCCAGAGAGCAAGCCTCCTGTTTTCTACAGGAAGAGGTCAGATGTTCAGCTTTGAGGCTGCTAAATGGGATACTATTCCCTATGTAGATTTTTCATATATCTACCCATTTTTTTAGTCCCACTTCTGATGACCCCAATTTCTGATCCACTTGGACCAGCTTTCCTTGTAGACTTCCTCAATACAGGCAATTAGATTTCAGCTTCCTTCATTCTAAGTCAGCCATCACTTTTACACTTGCAAAATTTTGTTGATTTGTTTACAGCTGCATTGTTTCCTATTATCTCCGTTTTGTGAGTTTATTCATTTTTATTCCTTTCCTCTCATTTTAGTGGGGTTTCAGGAAGGAGCACCAATAAACTCGTATTTTTTTCTGTTGTTTTTTTTTTATGAATCTAAAAATGACTTTATTCTGTGGGAAACTACTATCATTCTCTGGTTGTAGAAATAAAAAGGAATAAACGAAAAAATTAAAAGTGACTATAGATTAGTTAAGTGTTATATATTTGCTGTACTACAGTAAATTGAGTACAAAATATTGTTGAATGAAAGCATCAAGGACAATAAATTAATTATTCCAAATTCATTTAAACCAGAACTATTTCCATATTATATAAGCTAATTGTTGTTTAATGTATTTCTTAAGACATTATGAAATACTTTAAAAAATTATTAAACAATTAAATTATAATCCCCATAAATTGTTATGAGTGTGTTATTGCATAGTTGTAGTTTTTTAAATTATTGAGGTATAATTAACATACAGTGCATGGTAGCTTTTAAACTGTTGTTAATACCTGCACCACATATATGACATTCATTGAAAACTCCTGTAGTCAGGGCTCTGCTTAAGCAAATAAGGGAATTTATTGACTGATGTAACTAAAAAGTCCTTGTTAGACTGTCCCTCCGTTTCTCACCTCTTATGTTGCTTTCATTGCCTTCAAGTGCGATTCGTGACAACTCCAGCCTTGCATGTTCCCAGCTTTCAGTTCAATTGATTCCTTTCTAATAGTTAAACAAAATTCTAAAATTGAGTTATATCAGCTATGACACACATCACACACCCACCCCTGAACAAATCATGGTGGCCCTGGGAATGTGAAACTCATTTTGACTAGATCGGGGCCACATGGCCATACGTAGAGCCAGGCATAAAGTAGTTCCATTTGAAGTACATGGTGCTAACTAAGGAAAGTAAAATGTTGTTAGAAGAAAAGAATAGGTTATCAGGTGGTAAAAATGGTGGTACTTGTCCTTTACACCTCCATTTCCCAGCCATGCAACTGCAACAGTTTAAACCCAGCAAGGATATTTTAACTCCGTTTGGTCAGATGAGGATGATAGCTGCAGGGAACTCTTCCTGTTGTAAAGCTAAAAGAGTATATACATGTAACAGGTATTAACCAAGCTAGTATCATGGTAAAGTACTTTATGACAAGTATTTCTGTGAATCTTTCATCATCTTTGATTGTCTGTTTTGTTGTTCCCTAAATCACCTGTCAGTTGGGTTCATTTTGCGATTCATTGTAATTAATTGGATTTGCAACTATTTAGGCATCCAAGTCAAGAAGGCATCGTCAGGTCAAACTTGATTCTTCTGACTCTGATTCTGCATCTAGTCAAGGACAAACCAAAGCAACTAGGAAAAGAATAAACAAAGAGACATTGAAACCAGCAGGAGGGAAGATGTCTTCCAGAAACAGAGGTAACTTTTTGAGACTTAAAAAAGGGAAAACAGGTCTTATTTACAACCTCCTCTCACCATGTTTTCTTTATTAAAAAGGATTACTTGTTTAAAAACCTTGTGAGATTTAATATTGAAAATAAATTATTTTAGATTCTTGGAATCTTACTACTGAAAGGGACCCTAGGAGTCATCAAATTCATCATTTCATAGATGATGAAATTTAGGCCCATACAGGTTAAATAACTTGTCCAAAGTGATATAGTTAGATAGTTATAGAATCAATCCAGAATTATACGGAGCATACTTTATTAGTAATTTTTGTGTGTGAATCAAACTTATGTGTAGAATAAGGTACGATAAGTAATACATTCTATAAACTGTATTTTCCATTCGCTTCACTAGCTAAGCTGAACCTGCTTTTCTCTTGAAATAGTTTATCTATAAAATTACTTTTGGTATTTGGTTTTTTTAAAAAATGACTATATACTCAAAAAGTTTAATTTTTAAGCATTGCACAAATAGTATATGTTCACCATACATAAAGTTGGAATCTGATTAACAGGCTCAGGTGGAAAAAAAGGAGCATTAGAAACATAGTAAATATTTAGTGCCTAATATAAGAAACACAGAGCCACTGTAGCAGTATATGAAGATATGTTATAGCCTTGTAACATATTTTTTTCCTATATTGAGGCAGCG
The DNA here is from genome assembly GCF_005190385.1 of Monodon monoceros. NCBI lineage: Eukaryota > Metazoa > Chordata > Mammalia > Artiodactyla > Monodontidae > Monodon > Monodon monoceros. The sequence goes on from NW_021703778.1 coordinate 134,998,278, forward strand.
GAGGGAGAACTGAAGTTAAATACCTTTAATACAGTCCAGATATGATCAGTTCCGTAACTTAACGCTTGAAGTGCATTGAGAATTTAGAGGAGATACCACATTTGTTAAGGATAATCAAGAAATACTTCAGAAGGAGAATGTTTTTAGTTTTCTTTACACAGCTAGCAGATATTGTGAAGAGAACTGTTAGACTAATTTCACTTATAAGTATTAATGAAAAAATTCTAAGTTTTATGTATCAAAAGAATCTCAGATACAAAACAACTTGACTGTGTACATTCATTCTGAGATGCAGGGATGGTGCAGTTAGGAATCTATCAATATAATTTGCCATATAAATAGGTTAAAGGGGAAAATGTGAGTTCATTTTAATAGTTACCCAAGAACACGTTTGATAAAATCCAGCATCCATTCTTGATTTAAAAAAATATCCTCCAGATGTAGGGAGTCAGCACACTTTCTGTAAAGGGCCAGATAGTAAATGTTTTAGGCCCAAGTGGAACCTTCATATATTTCTGGTGGGAATACAGAAAGGTATAGTCACTCTGGAAAACTGGCAGTTTCTAATAAAGTTAAACATATACTTACCAAATAACGCAGCAGTCCTACTCCTTGGTATTTACCCAAGAGAGATGAAAACTTATATTCACACAAAAATTTCTATGCAAAAGTTTATAGCAGTTTTATTCATAATTGCGAAAAATTGCAGTCAGCCTAAATATCTCCAACTGGTCATTGTATAACCGTGGTATAACCATACAGTGCAGTACTACTCAGGAATAAAGGCACTACTGATACATGTAATAACATGGATGAATCTCAGTGCACTGTGCTAAGTGACAGAAATGAGACACAGAAAAGGCTATATATGATATGATTCCATTTATAAGACATTCTGGAAAAGGTGAATCTACAGAGACATAAAAAAGATCATTGGTTGCTAGGAACTGGGGGTGGAGGGAGGTGTTGACTGCAAAAGGGCACAAGGGAAATTTTTGGTGTGATGGAATTGTTCTATATTCAATATTTTGCACAACTATGCATTTATCCAAACTCCTAGCTCTGTACCGCATTAAAAATGGTAGTTATATATTAATTCAACCAAAACCAAACCAAAACAGAGGATATGAGGAAAGGATTGATTAGTTTGATCATATTTAAAAAAGCAACTTCTGGTAGATTTTTTCTAAGGTATCAAAGATACTTAGGTTTAGAAACCTGCACAAGCATTTTTTTATTAATTATCCACCTTATTTCTTACAAGTGCAGCCGAGAGGTAGTTGGTCAAGCTGCTTTCTTAAACGTCTGGAAAAGAGTTTTTTTATGCAGTTGAAACGGAGGAGCCGAGTGCAAGCTAGGAAAGAACTTAAATGAAAGTTCTTTTTCATCTGAAATGTTGGACACACATAACTTATGAAATATCACTTCTTTCACTAGCCATAATTTTTTACTTAATGTAGTTACCGAAAACATTTTCATAAACTCTGAAATTAACTTTTAAGGATGGCTGAGGTTTGTTATTGAATTTACCGAGGTGTATTAGGGAGGGTTTAACCCATGAGAAAGATCACTAAAATGTGATCTGAATTAGATCCTTAATCGTAACTCAGCTCTTCCAGGTAACCAGCTTTGTCGCTCCTCTGAAGCAGAGGTAATTTGTTATTCTTCATCTTAATAAAGATTCAAGTGCTGGGCTTCCCTGGTGGCGCAGTGGTTGAGAGTCCGCCTGCCGATGCAGGGTACACGGGTTCGTGCCCCGGTCTGGGAAGATCCCACATGCCGCGGAGCGGCTGGGCCCGTGAGCCATGGCCGCTGAGCCTGCGTGTCCGGAGCCTGTGCTCCGCAACGGGAGAGGCCACAGCAGTGAGAGGCCCGCGTACCGCAAAAAAAAAAAAAAAAAAAGATTCAAGTGCTTACTAAAAAGTTTCTCTTTAATTAAAAGTTCATTTCCTCAAAGTAGAAAAGTATTTTTGATTTCATAGATTTTTCAAAGAGAGGTGTCTTATATTCCATAAAATGCAAAAGATCTTGTAAAACCATTTGCAGCACATAAGATTAATGCTAAACTTTTTAATTTTAGGAGAGCTGTTATAAATTAGCAAGAAAAGGACCACCACCCTTTAGAAAAATGGGCTGAGGTCATGAACAGGCAATCCATGAACAAAATGTGGTTACCATGCATATGAAGAGATATTTAATTTCATTAATAATGAAAGAAATGTAATTTAAAACATGATTTTCATGTAATTTGTTATATTGGCAAAGATTAAAGGTAACTGAATACCCATTGATAGTGAAAGTGTGAGGAGGTAAAATCTGAATGAGTGGGAGAATGAATTAGCACATCCTTTTTAGAGAGCAATTTGAAATCATCTGTCAATTGATTTTAATCAATTTTAAATGGACATGCCTTCTAACTTAGCAATTCAGTTTCTAGGAATTTATCCTTTACAAATGACAAAAAACACACAGGACATTCATTGCAGGATTATTGACAAAGACTGTTAACAACTCAAATGTTTAACATTGAAAAAATGTTTAACGTTGAAAAATCCATATAAAGGAATATTTAAGTTATTAAAAAGCTGGAGAAAGTTCTATATATACTGACATGAAAATATGTCCAAAATATATTGATACATTGCTTAGTGAAAGTGTTTTTTTAAAGAAGAGTATGATTCATTTGTTAATAAATATATATGTAGATGCAAAACTATAATATAAAATAGATAAACCACAAGGTCCTGCTGTACAGCACAGGGAACTATATTCAGTATATTGTAGTAAACTGTAACGGAAAAGAATCTGAAAAAGAACAATATGTGTGTATATATATGTATATGTACATATGTGTGAGTGTGTGTTTGTATATATATATAAATAAATTGAATCACTTTGCTGTACACCGTAACATTGTAAATCAACTATATTTCAATTAAAAAAATGTAGACAGAAGTACAATATATATCATTGAAGAAATCTAGAAGCATATAACAATGATTAATTCTCAAGGATGGGAAATTTCTAAGTCCATAAATTTCTGTGTTTGAATTTTATGTGATAACCATATGTTTTGTAATCAGGAAAAACCCAAAGATTAAAAAACAAACAAATGTAACAATAATTCCTTAGACTAAGGCAAGTAGAGGGATTGGCATGAAAAGAGGCAAGGTAGTTGGAACTATAGCGTGTGAGGGCCTATTTTTTTGTTTTGTTTTGCGGTACGCGGGCCTCTCCCTGTTGTGGCCTCTCCCGTTGCAGAGCACAGGCTCCGGACGCGCAGGCTCAGCGGCCATGGTCACGGGCCCAGCCGCTCCGCGGCATGTGGGATCTTCCCAGACCGAGGCACGAACCCGTGTACCCTGCATCGGCAGGCGAATTCTCAACCACTGCGCCACCAGGGGAGCCCTGAGGGGCCCATTTTGCCTGGAGCATAAAGGATGTGTTGAAGAGTTACTGTTAACGTGGAAAGATATGTTGAGGATTATATTGTGACCAGGCCTTAAATGTGGAACCAAGAAGTTTGGACTTCATTCAGTAGGCAGAGGGGAGTCATGTGAGACTTCTGAGCAAGCAAGTGGTATGACCAGTTTTCTTTGAAGAAAATCAATCTGGGAGTAGTATGGAAGGTAGGTGGGAACAAACTGAAAATAGGAACACTAAATAAAAGGCTGTTAAGGAGTAATGAGGATCTGGCCAGGTGGCTGTAGGAATTAGACAAGCAGATTAACAGGAAAGCCAGTGGATATCTACAGGTAACCAAATATTTAGGCTGGTGGAGAGGGATGAGACAAAGATGCTTAATGCCTAAGCAACTGGGGGATGTTGTGACTTTAATAGAATAAGGATCACAGAATGAAGATTTCATTTGGGGGAAGAATTTGCCCCAATCTGCCTTTTTAGGCTCAATTTCTGTAACAGCTGTCTAGCACGTAAATAGGTGCTCAAGTATATTGATAGGATTTACCCAAGTTTGTATTATTTAAGGCTTCAACTATACCTGTTCACCATTCCTAGAACATAACACGCATGCTTCTGGAAGAACATCAGTAATAGTAATGGTGATACATGATGGTGAAGATGATAACAACTATTATTTATGTAACGCTTATTATCTGCCGAACTTTTTTCACACGTCCAAGGTCACCTAACTAATAAATAGAGCTGAGACTTGAATGGCAGTCTGTTTGAATCCAAGTCTGAATCTTTAACTGCCATATTTGCTGTCTCTCGGGTAATTGGAAATGTGGATCTGGAGCTCCAGTTAGACACGCACTTAAGTAATTGTTGTATTCTAGCTGCATGTCCTATAGTTGTATGTATTGAGATTGAGCAATTGTCTATTACTTATCATTGCATTCCACATGATTAGCTTCGAGCAGAGTAAAACTATTGAACTGACAGCCTCTGAGGAATTAGTTGTGTGGATAACTGAGGTTAATTATTTAAATGTCAAAATTTACTTTTTAAACGGTTAATTATTCTGGTTGATATCTTTCTAAAACATACTACATTCTTCTCTGTATGTTTCTTGTTTTCTACAATGTGCATTTATTATTTTTTACATGTATTTTATGCTCTCCTATTTTCTAGAACAATGTATCCTGAACATAAGTTAGTTTTCTCTTTATGATTCAAGGTTATCATCATTAGCATGTTATTTTACTGGGTTTTGTAATATAATGATCCTATCAAATAGCTTAAGTGTGTGGGGCAGTTGACCTTTATACTTACGGCTTTGTGCTGCAGGACTTCGTCAGTTCTTATGTTTTTCTGTCACATTTGTTGTGGTAGGTGTCTTCATTCTGTTCTCAGTGTGCAGGCTTGTAACGATTTTTTTCCCTTTTTGCTGCTTCTTAACTGCACTGGTTTTAAGAAATGGGTTTGCCATTGTTCCTACATAAATAAATGTAATTATGTTCTGGATAAAGGCCTGAGGAACATATCTGTGACTGAAGTTCATGAGCTTTTATTTAATATGTGGACTTTGAGATAAACATCCTGAAGTTCTGTGTTCACTTCTTGGTTCCTGGCTACGTGATAAGTGGGTGAAGCATTGTATTTTGTTTTTCAGAGCTTTTAGAACACTGATTTTCTTTTTTTTTTTTTAAAGAAGATGTTGGGGGTAGGAGTTTATTAATTCATTAATTTATTTTTACTGTGTTGGGTCTTCATTTCTGTGCGAGGGCTTTCTCTAGTTGTGGCAAGCGGGGGCCACTCTTCATCATGGTGCGCGGGCCTCTCACTATCGTGGCCTCTCCTGTTGTGGAGCACAGGCTCCAGACGCGCAGGCTCAGTAGTTGTGGCTCATGGGCCTAGTTGCTCTGCGGCATGTGGGATCCTCCCAGACCGGGGCTCGAACCCGTGTCCCCTGCATTGGCAGGCAGACTCTCAACCACTGTGCCACCAGGGAAGCCCTGATTTTCTTTTTTAAACTGACTCATTTAATGTAGAAATAGATCTCAAAATGTAGTTAATCATCATGTGACTAGATGAAGGTTTTTTTTTCTCAGTGACAGTTTTTAACTCAGAAATCCTTCCCTTGACATTGTTGGATAGATTCTGTTAGGTTGTAAATGTGGATTTAAAAAAATCATTAATAGTTGATATGGATGCCCATAGTACAAGATTATAAAGAACAATATTAGTAATTTGAGGTAGATTGTACTGATTATAATCTTGTGAACAACTGAAAAATTTTATAGGTTCAAAATCCACCCCCCTCCACTGCCAAAAATGTGATTAGATATGGAAATAGATTTCCTAAAATATTATCTGTCATCTTAAAAATCATGTAAAAAAATTATTGTATCTCATACTTAGGACTTCCAAGTAAAGGTAAAATTCTATTTTAATAACTTAATGGGAAATTGGTAGTATTTTATTAAGTTTGAATTGCATTTAAAATGGAAGTTTATTGCTACAGTTTACTCAACTGCATCTAGAGCAATCTATTCATTCCATAAAATCTGCATCCCATTAAGATCCCAGAATACATGTGTTCAGAGCAGAAAGCTTAAACTCATCTTCATTTAATTTCTTGTCTCCTGTGCTGGCAGGTACTTATTAACATATATACTCTGTGAAATACTGTGTTATAAGATAGTTGAATCCATATTTATAGTTTATTGAGGCTCTAGTATATGGCAGGCACTTTTCTAAGTACTGGGGATACATCAACCTAAACAAACCAGAGTCTATCCTTGTGAAGCTTACATTTACTATGTATTATATATTAAGATATGAGGTGGTGTAAGTGTTGTGGAGAAGCATAAGGATCAAAGAGTGACTGTGGGGGGCGGTTGCTACTGGGACAAGGAAGTTATGTGCTCAGTGAGACCTGATAGGACAACGGTGTTTGATAATTTGATTAGGATATTTCTTCAAGCAACAGAAAGTTGATGTAGAAAACCTCCAATGTTTTGGAAAATGGAAAGTTACTGGGAAATTTTGACTAAGAGAAGTATATCTTGTAGAACATATGTGGTGATACAGTAAAGTGTGTCTGCATTCAAAAACAAGGCTATCACGTGGCCTCTTCAAGATCAGGAGGCTGTACATATGTGAAAAAGTACAAATTAAGAACCTGTGTTCATAGACAATCTGAACTGTGTTTCTGAAGTTTGTGCACATTTTCCTTCACTGTAATGTGATTTCACAGCTGTTTGTTAAAATAGTGAATAATTTAATGATCCTAAAAGTAACAGGTTTTGTGTGTGTGTGTGTGTGTGTGTGCACACTTGTGTGTGTGAGAATTGCCTTATTTTCAGGTTGTTTTATTTAATGATGGTTCCTTGGACAGCATTCTGGTGTTCAGCAACCAATACGGAATATTTGTCATTAAATCCATATCAGTCTTTAAAAAAAAAAAAACAAGGCTATTAACTTTAGAATTACATTGGTGATTAATTAATAAAATTGAAGTAATACACATGATTATTCCCTGATGTCTGCAGATATAACCTATGCTGTGTGTGATAAAGATTGAATAATATATCTATGTTTGGCTAATTTTGTTTCTTCCCTTTTCCTCTATTTACTTTAATGGAAGGATTAGAGAGTGTTTTCAAAACACAGGTATAAATATATTATAAATTTATTAACACTTTTAAAAAAGATAGGTAGTTTTATATGCATATTTCTGTTTACCATTACAATTTTAGCTTTTAGTTTAAATATCTAATTTTTGTTATTATAATAATGTCATTATTTATATAAAATTTTTTTTCAAAGATTAGCATTCTTTGTTTTCATATAAAATCATTTTTTCAACTATTTCCAGGTGACATGCAAAATGTACATACGGAAGATAAATCTTTAAGTCTGAGTATGCCTGTAATTACAGAAGAGGAAGAGGAGAATGAAAGTTTTAGTGAAACAGGTACAGATGAAATTTTATCAGACTACTTGCAGAGCATCGTTTAGAACCCTTGAAGAGCATGACAGTTGGCTGTGTGTTCCTGTGATGCTTTAACTTTGGTACATTGGAGAATTTTAGCGTTGATCAGACTGTTAATCGTGACACTTAAAAGTAAGTGATAATACAGTAAATGAATGGATATGGAGAGGCAGGGGTCAGTCCAGGTGAGAGGTGAAGGATAGGGAAAATATCATTATTAGTAAATGAATATCCATAATTGTGATGGTGTCTGAAGTGTATTTCTAACAAAGGGCAAAGGTCACAAAATGTGAATTACTGTATATAACTTTTTAAAAGATTTTATTGTTAAAAAATACTTAATTTCAAATTCTAGTAAATGTAAAATTTTCACCTATGAGATGATTGTAACTAAGTGGTAAATTGCACAGCATGAATTAAAATAGCTACATCTTTTTGCATTGCTGTGATCTTAATTTGTTTATAGTATTTGTTAAACAGTAGTTTAAATAATTATTATCTCTAGTAATAATTACAGTAATGTACAGAATAAGTTATACATAGCAGGCTAGGCTTGATAATTGGTAATCCATCAATGATAATGAACATAATGTATATTAAGAATCTGCCTAATGACTTTTTTTTCATTTTGGCGCTGTATTTATTCAGCAAGCATTTATTGAGTGCCTATTTTGTTTCAAGTGCTTAGGTAGGTATGGGAATATAAAGATATATAGTAGAAGAGTTTAAGGACCATTTTATTTTGATCACAGTGAGTGTAGATCTGAGCACAGGGAGTGGCTCATAGTGGACCTAAGTAACTACTGTTTAATGAATCAGATCAGTCTGTGCCCCAGAGGACCTTACAGTTTAGTGTGCAGAAAAACAACACAGTACCTTGTAGTAAAGAAACAGGGTGCTATGGAAACATATAGAAGACAAAGACAATTAAAAGAGAGTATTTGTTCCTTCAGAAATCTGAGTTGCTTCTGTGATTTGCTTATGTCAGCATAAAACGGTCCTTTATAATCTTGTGAGTTTCAGACTGTAGTTGCTTTCTAGTTTTGTCTGGTAGCTTTTATTGTGAGTAAACAATCAAACACATGTATACCTTTATGGCTGCCTGGCCAGTCCCATTCTAAAATCTATCAACTTGTGAGTTTTAAAAATTTGGTTTTTATTAAATCATAATTACATAAGCACAGAATTTAACAATGAACAGTTTTATAATACTCATTACCACAGACTTCTGACTCTGACTCCCATTTTTTATTCCCTAGAGACAACTCTTTTATAATTATTTTGGTGTTGATCTCCATGTTTCTAAATAACATGTTTATATTGTCACTTATTCACGTTTCAGTTCTATGAATTATCTATTGAGGGAGGCAAGGATTTAGTTCTCCTTAATGTATTCTTTTTTTTCTTATTTGAAGTATAGTTCACCTACATCACTGTGATAGTTCCAGGTGCACAACTTAGTGATACGATATTTCTATACATTACAAAAAGATCACCATGACAGGTCTAGTTATATCTGTCACCATACAAAGATGTTACAATATAATAATTTTATGTATTCTTTACCTCCCAATCCAAACACATGATACTTCCTATCACCCACCCTCTCAGTACGGTTATTATTTTAGTTATATCAGTATTCAGCATTTTACAAAACATTATTAGCAGCAGGGCCATGTGATATATACTATGATTCTCCCTTAATCGGAACACTTATTGTTTGCCTTAAAGAGTTAATAATTTTTTTGCCTTATTAATTTGTTTCTTTATGTATTTATCACTAATTTACCCCCCAAACTCTTCCTCAGTGTATAAATCTCCCCTTGAAACACTAGAGCACATTAGGCATTTTATCAGTGTCATCTTCTTAAAAGAAGTCTCCTCCAGGCCTCTGACTTGCTTTACTCTGGACATCGTTCTCTTGGCCTGCTGCCGCTTCTTTCCAGGAATCTATTTTCTTTTTCTTCTTAATTTTTTCTTTGTCTTTTCTCATTCCTTTTCCTGTCACTCTCCTTTCAGTTTTCATTGGAGGGGAATATTCCTTTCTTTTACGTCTTCCATAATTTTCATGTTTTTGTGTCTTCTGTTATTTGCTTTGTTTTTAATGATCAGTAACTTCTAGGTTCACAGCTGTTTCTAGATGGACACTTACTTGAGTGTTGGTCATGGCATCTGCCATGGTAGCCAAAAAGATGTATGGTACTGCTGTTGTGGGTTACATTTTCAGGTTTAATCGGAAAGCAATTGAAATCTTAGTCACTTTCTTTTAGCACTGGCCCAGATACCTTTCAGCTCTGGCATACTGGGCCCGTGCTAACTATAGGGAGGGCATACCCCTATGAAACAACCTCAGAGTAGCTTATTATCAAGTAGCATTTAGGGTGATTAGGATCTCCAGTAGTAAGTTTACAACTGCAGTATCATTTTGAAGGATAAAAGTCATGTATATGTCAGGTTTAAGATTTCTTGTATCTTTGCTGTGAAGGTGTTCTTATTATTATGCCAACCTATATAGTTTAATTGTGTATTATCAATTAAGTATTATATATTTTTAGACCTGACAGGCTTCTTAATTTTTTGTCTTTAGAGTTCACTGCACCCAAGAGGAGAAGAAAACACAGAACAAAGAGCCTGGTGTAGAGTACTTAATTTTGAGCTTTCTGACAGAAGAAAAGATGTATATTTTGTGTATTGAACAGGAAGACTGCCAGTATTAAAAATAATTCTGGGAAGCTGTAGGTATTTCTTTGAAATGTCAATACTTTAATATAGTTCTAGAATAAAAGTACAAAAAAATTAGAGTATTACTCTAAAATTTAATTTTAACATCTTTTGTGAAATATGCATAAATGATAAAATTTGGATTTAGAATGTAATAGAAATAATTCTGTTATTTGCAGATTATTGCTATTTCCTACAACTTTTTTGTGCTATTATACTATCTTAGTACAGTTCTGGAAGTGTTAGCTATTCTATTTAAAATCTTTTTTCTTGAAATATTAATGTTTATTATATGTAAATGGCTAATTATTTTATATCTAGTTTGGTAATGTTTGTTTATGATGTATATTAACTATTTTATATATTACGTTGTTAAGTGCAATAAAGTTTTTGCCTCGTTTGCTTTATTTTTTTAATGTTTGAAACTTATATGGTCAGTAACTTATGTGATTGATAACTTAGGAAGCTCAGTTTCTACTTCTGTAATCAATTAAGTATTCTTTTGTGCTTGTTTTTAAGCTCTCTTTGGCCTAACATGTCTATATGTATACATGTATGTTTGTGTAGGTATAGATATATGTATGTATTTGTCCAGTTATACATATAATATGATTACTCAATACATTGTTTAGGTACAACATTTAAATACTGATTATTTCTAATAAAACCTAATAAAAAAGAGTGGTAATGTACATTTCAGAATGTGTCTGGTTCAGAAAGTTGGTACTTAAAGAAAAAAATTCAATAGCTTCATGACTGTGCCTCTCTGTTAATTTATCATTTGAGAGATTTAAACGGAGATTGCTTTAGCCGTGGTGTTTGAATTGCTGCTGATAGCAGACCATCTCACATCATGTGGCCGGCTCAGCCTGTCTTAAAATTGATTAAACTCCATGTTGTCTTCCAGTGTGGTATATTCAGGAATTCTACAAATGCCCCGTGAGTGAAAACGTGTGTAATCTTTTAAAATCAAAATACTGACACTAGCCCAGACAAAACTTCGCTTATTAGAATCTGTGCTGTCACATTAGCCGTGAAACAAAATTGTTTCCCTTGGCTGTTCCCCTTGTTTTCCTTGACTTCAGATGTTTCTGTTAACAGATAGGGCAGTTTTCATGATGTGGATATTGGGCAGAGCTTCTGGGGTTTAAATATTCTAACATTGGGGTTTAAATATTCTAACATTGTGATCCATTATTGGCCACTTGTATACCAGGTTATTTGCTAGGATTTGTATAAACATTAAAGTTTACAGACATTGTACAGCTAGCACAGTGAGTTGCCCTCTTATTTTTTTCACAACAGTACTTTTAAAAGGTATCATTTCACTTGTACAGTGAAGAAACTGTACCTCTGGATGGTAAGTGCCTTGTCCACATTCACAGAGTTAGTAATCCATCTGGGGTACAGATACAGGGCTCTGGCCTATAATTTCAGAGTCGTTTTTTGTAAGCCAACAGAGATGGAAATCCAGACTGCAAGCAGTAAAACCCCACTTCAGAATGGCTTAAACAGTAAGGAAAGTTTATCTGAAACCAGTTGAGCCTCAGGTGCGGGGCAGTCTGGGTTATGTAGTACATCAGTTCCATGATGCCTTCATTTACCCAGGTGTGGGTCTTTAGGGAAAGCTTTATATCAGTGTGGAGAACTGTTTACCTGCCAAGTTAGCAGACTCTTGCCTAGGACCAACCTTGCAAAGAAAGCCTTCTTAGGACAGCAGTCTCAGGCCTGCTCTGTTAACTTCTGCACAGTTTCGTTTCATTTTTCACTATTTCAAACAATGCTGCATTGATCTTTGTGTGTATATCTTGTCTCACTCAGGTTGGTATTTCTGTTGGATAAACCTAATGTACACATAAATTTGTTTGTTAAACGCTGTGTGTATATAAAATGTTGTTAATTACTGCCAAATTGAATTTCAAAAAGCCTGCCAGTTTACATTCCTACTAACAGTATTTGCAAGGGACCCTCCATTACACTGGTTATCAATCTTTGTAATTGTTGACAGTTGAATACAGCCAGGATCTTAAGAGCAGAAAATGTAGAAAATTGACAAAAAGTAACAAAATTGGATTAAGCTGATGTGACTTGCTATATGGTTACATATGACAATGTAGTGCTTTAGCTGATAGCAAATTTTTCATGAATATATTTTGAAGATAGGGTGTGAAGCACTTGATAGATTTGCTTTAGATGTGAAATTGAAGCTTACTGGGCAGAGTTCAAATAGAAAATATTTGTGTTTAACAGTGGGTTTTCAGAATTAAAATATGGTGTCCAAATACTGGTTACCTATTAAAGTAAGCTATTTGTATTGTCAACTTGATTATAATAAAATGGCACCAAGTTGTAAATACATGATTTTAATATTAAATATTTATGAAATTAATGTTTTGTGGGAGAAGAGGGGTTGTGGCAGTGGTCATAAACACAAGCTACATTTTAAAACCATACCACTTTCAGAAATCTTAATATATGAAAGTATTGTTCAGAGTAGAAAACTCATAAATAGTTTTAGTGTTAGATACCAGGTTTACTTGGGGTATCTATAAAAAAAAAAACAATGAATAAAAGAAGTGTAACCATAAAGAAAATGGAGCTTGTATGGATGCTTATTAGGGGAATATTTTTCACTTGGAAAATAAAATAATTTATTATAGTTTATTTCTTCAGAAGAAAACTACCCTGGAAATGTGCACTTCTCTATAAGAAATCATAGCGTGTTGTCTTTGTTTTCTGGTACTGTTATGAGTTTACGTGGTTGTAAGCTCATCTAAGATCCCATCTGGGTTTATAACCCCTTTCTCTTAATGCCTCAAAGGTTTCCTAACTGTGAGTGGATGTATTTAATGTGAGGAAACATTCCCAGTCTCCTTAACAGTCTGTTAAAGTGCTTGTTCCCTGAAACAGATACAGTTGTACCATCTGCAAATTATTTTGTACTGCCAGAGGAGATACTGAACCAACTTTTAGGCAAAGATTTTTGTCTTCTACAGGGATTTCCAGAACAGTGATAAGACAGGGAAATGCATTAAAAAACTTTATCCAAATGGTTTGAATACTTGTAACTTTCTGACCTAGAAGCTAGAAAGTAAAAAATTTCTATCCTGGTTCTGTCAGTGATTCATTGTGTGTCCTTGAGAAATTCATCTCTTTTTGTCTAAATCCTTTTGTCAGCTGTAAATTCAAGATAATACAGAACCATTTACTGACTTTTCAAAAATATTAAGAACTGCATATTGCTTTAAAAATGCAAAGATATGAATGCTAAACTTCAAAATAATTACAGCTGGAAAGTGTAAGCTTTTAAAAAGTACTTGGATGTCAAGGAAACGAAAGTGATTATTAGTGGTTAATGTGATTTTTGAGGTGATTTTCTTAAGGAGTAATGATTGAAAGCTTGTGTTTACACAGATCCTCAGACTGATGGGAGACAAAGCTCTCATGGTTCAATTGACAAGGAGGATCTGTTTTTATCAAGTTGAATTAGGTACACTCTGTAGCCTCTTCTAATAACCTATTTCAGTTATGACAAGAAGATTCACACGTATATATAGAGAAAATATATTTAATTGAGGTATCTTTAAAAATGAACTCTATGGGCTGAAAATTACTCTTGCTTTGAGATAAAGAACCTAGGAAAATAAGCAGAGTTATTAATGCTTCCCAACCTACACTTGATTCTTGAATTAAATTACAGTTTGAAGAATGCTTGCTTTTTAAAATGGCATTGAGAAGACTCTGTGGGTGCTTAACTTCTCACTTTTCATTTATCTTTTGAACAACTATGTAGTAATTTTCATTGCACATTGTATAACCCCCTTTTATGTGGTTTTTTTTTTTTAATCTATTTATTTATTTATTGGCTGTGTTGGGTCTTCCTTGCTGCGTGTGGGCTTTTCTCTAGTTGCAGCGAGCAGGGGCTACTCTTTGTTGCGGTGTGTGGGCTTCTCACCGCGGTGGCTTCTCTTGTTGCAGAGCACGGACTCTAGGCGCACAGGCTTCAGGAGTTGCAGCACGTGGGCTCAGTAGTTGTGGCTCACGGGCTTTTTTGCTCCGCGGCATGTGGGATCTTCCCGGACCAGGGCTCGAACCCGTGTCCCCTGCGTTGGCAGGTGGACTCCCAACCACTGCGCCACCAAGGAAGCCCCTATGTGGTGTTTATTATGCTTGAATTATTTGGTTTAATATGCTGTATACGGCGGGTCTGGATTTTTTAAGAACAGTCTGGACAGGATCCTATTTAGCTGCAAGGAACAAAGGCACATTCACGTTATCTTAACTGCCGGAGGCTTATTTTAAGATTACAGAGGACAGGAAGGCGACCGCCTCATCAGAGCCATGGCTGGTAAAATGGTGCTTTGTGTTGTGGGCGCAGCAGCTCTGATAGCTGTGGATGTCCCCTGCTCTGTAGTCGTCATGTGCCTACTTATGTTTCCCAGCTTCTCCCTTCACATAAAAAAGTGCTTTTCTTACAAGCACTTCAATATGAGGCTTTAAAAAGTCTTATTTAAGATAAATGACAAAAAAGCTTTCATATAATTATCTACAGGTTGATTTCAGATACCTTATCACCATAATACGTAATGAATTGGGCTATGTTAGCTTCAGTTAACTGTTTTCAGTTAACCCACGTAATTTGTTGAACTTCATATAGTGTAAATGATTTAACCGAAATGAATTTTGCTAGAGTCTCAAATTTGTTAACTCTTCTGCCTTTGTTAAATGTTTTAAATAGTTGATTAGCTCATAGTTTCCTAGTCTCTTGCAGTATAATTGATACATTGTCTATACTATTATACTTGGTTAACTGAAGGTATTATCTCTGTAAACTTCAACTTGTTGCCTATAAAATTTTCTCAGCAGAAACTAATGGTATTACATTTAAAAATGAAATACCTTGTCCTTTATTTAGAGGCCATATGTCTAGAAAGTCATTCTGTGTATAAAGATTAATCAACCAATCGAAAGACATAGCTTATTTTCTTTAGTGTTACCATTGACACCCGACAAAATATTGAATTACCGAGTTTTAGGTTCCGGGAGGTAGTGCCCCGGAAGCGGGGGAACGCGGAAGAGGCCGAGGCCGGCGCGGAGGAGTCTGGCCCGCAAGAGTACCACCCGGAGGAGCCCCGCTCCGGGCAGGAGATAGAGGCAGGGCGGCCGCGGCCGATGCTTCGCTCAGTGAACACGCGCGAGCCGTCCCAGGTCATCTTCTACAACCGCAGCCCGCGCGTGGTGCTGCCCGTGTGGCTCAACTTCGATGGCGAGGTGCAGCCCTACCTGACGCTGCCCCCCAGCACGGGCCGCCGAATCCATAGCTACCGGGGTCATCTTTGGGTCTTCCTAGCTGCTGGGACATCTGATGGGCTTCTAGGTAACCAAACCGAGCTGTTTGTGCCGTCTCTCAATGTTGATGGACAGCCTATTTTTGCAAACATCACACTACCAGTGTACGAAAGAGTGGTGCCTCCAGGTTGTGCGAAGCCTAGTCAAGCCTGAGGATTACAGGAGACTGGACATTGTGAGATCCCTCTACGAAGATTTGGAGGACCACCCAAATGTGTGGAAGGACCTGGAGCGGTTGCCCCAGGAGCATATTGAAAATCAGTGGATGGCAGAGGAGACTGAAGATTTTAATTGAAATTTACACTCCTGGATCTCGGCTTTTGACAGTCCTGAGAAGTCTTGATCTAGATCTAGGGCTGGTCACTTTTTCTCGGCTTCAAAGTGTCTCATTCTTGGAGTAAAAATGCTCCATTGCTTAAAAGAAAGTTAACTGACCTCACTACTGGGCACTGTGATGTTTAAGGGCAAATATCACAAAATGTAATTTAATGCCTGTCCCTTCTAGAAGTATTTATCAAGGGAAAGTAGTTGCATTTTTGCCTCCTAGTGAGTCAGGAAAGTTTCTGTGTAAGGACTTTTTGTAAATAATTCAGTGAGAATTGTAGCTTATTCTTGAGTTGTAGGAAAGCAGTGGCGTCTGCTTTTCATTCCTGTATCATGGTTGGTGATGTGCCCGCGTCCCGCTCTGAGAGACCAAGATGTCCTTGGGGCAGGGGCATATCCGTCTGCCCTTTGACGCTCCAGTACCTCGCACGTTATGAGCCTTCCCTCAGTGTTTGTTGAATGAACATACCAGTGGCTACTTTGGTAGAAAGTGTTAGAGGTTTTCACCCTGTTTTTTGAGGACGGGTGGTAGTGGGGACCTTAAAGTATATACAGTAAACGAATGTTTTCAAGGGCATCAATTTTATAGAAAGCAATTTTTATAATTTTCTAAATCGTGTCTTTTCTCTGTCCACTGTTGTTGCAGGGCTGTTTTATTTCTGTTTCTAAGCCAGGATTGGCTTTCCACAGTTCTTATTGATGATAGCTTTTTTGAAACTTGCTATCTGCACAGAAGATAGGAGAAAATAGCCGTCCCCTTGTTTAATCATAGTATTAAAGAGCTACTCCTGTACTATAAATAGGTTTTTGCCAAATGTGGGTACTTCTGTTCCTTTTTGTAAATCTATGACATTTTTGTTCGATTCAGCAGGTTTTCATCAGGCAGGATCTGGTGCCACTTTGCACCTGGCTGGAGGAGAGGACAAAGCCCTCCAGCCTCTCGGAAGTTACTGCTAACACACTGTGGATTTGGAGGGTAGCCTGGAATGTTTTCTAATTTTATACATGTACAGATCCTTTCCTATAGGCTGGACTTAAATTCATTAACTCAAATTCAGTACTTCTATCAGGCATCCTTTTTTGGTAGCTAATCATTAAAAAAAACAAAAAACAAAAAACAAAACTCCCCAGTAGAGAAAGTGTTGGAAGAGACAAAAATAAAGGAAGAGAAAAGATCCAATTAGGTACACTACTTAAATACAACCACTAACTTAACATTTTGAACTTTTAGCCTTTTTTTTGCTTGGTTTTACGTAGTTGAGATCATACTGAGTATAAGTTTTGTATTCTACTTTCTCATTTAACTTTATAACTTAAATATTTTTCCATGGTATTATAAGCTCTTCATAGACATGAGTGCAGCCTTCCTTTTATAAATAATGTTGGGATATTTCTTGGCATCTTTATTAGTTCCTTTGAGCACAGTTCCTGTGCTCTGATATCAGAGTGAAGTGAATGAATCAAACGCCTTACAGTTTTCCCACCTAATCTTATTCTCCTCTTTCAACATTCAACAAATAAGTGGGCTTTTTTTTTTCTTTAGCCTGTTGTGGTACTCATTCAGTGACACATCTATAATTTTTTTTTATCTAATTTTTTTGTCGAATTGTTCGGTAGGGAAGAAGAAATGCTGGTATAGAAGGCAGCCATATGATTTCAAAAGTGGGATAGGATGGAAGATTTAAGGAAGCCTGCTGGTGCTCGATTAGTTCAGTGTTGGTTTTATTATTTTTTAAACCTGTCTTTGTGTCAAAATGAGATTTCATGTTCCTGTCAAAACTTGCAATATGAGTACTGTGTTTTTTGTGTTGTCCAAGGAAGATTGAAAACCTATAGCATGTATGCACTCATTTGAAATCTTATGAATGTATTAAATGTATTGCTTTTAAGAGACTGTGATCTTATCTATTTTGAGTTTAAAAAAAAAAGCTTTTTTGGATACATTAAATGGTCCTAAGTAAAGGAAAAAAAAATTGAATTACCAACAAAATTACCCATATACCTACTGTACCAGTAAATAACTCTATTAGCTTTCTTTCTGAAAATCCCTTATATTTACAAGTATAATTCATTCACAAAACTGCACTCCACATAATTGGGACTTAATGCTTCAGCGAAGAAAATGAAAAATGTAGCCTGTCTCCTCAGGGCTGTATAGTCAGATATCTCTTTGTCCTTTGGTGGATTTACACACTTTCTGACATCAAGTTTTGATCAAATGAAGAGAGTATCTCCAGCGATTTGTACAGTCTGGGTGACTACATGAAATAAAACCAGTGAGGCATGGCCTTGCAGGCAGGCCTCTTTACGCTGGAATTCTTGGTGCCAAGGGGAGCTAAGTCCTAGCCAGGCCATGGCTCCATCCACTGAGTTTTAAATTTTCACTTTGTTTTTTCATTTCTGAGAGTTTTAATTATATCTGCCTAGATATTTTTGATATTTTCTCATTCTTTGATTAGTTTTTTAAATTCATCATTTATTTCATGAGATATTTCAAACATAATTATTTTACATTCTGTACTTGATAATTTCAATATCTGAAATTGAACAAAGCAGTCTATTATTTGTTGTTTCTGCTAACTCTCTCTCTCATGGTTGGTTCTATCCTTGCTGTATTTGGTAATTTTCATTTGGAGGTCATATTTTTCTTGAATTTAACACGTGGGAGCTGGTGGGCCTAATTTGGGATGCTTCCCTTTAAAGGGGACTTACGTTTGCTGTTTTTTGCTGGCTTTTAGGGTTTGTGCTTTGGGAGAAACAACAGCTACAATGAAGGAACATAAATAGTACCAGAGATGCAGTTTCAAAGAATGACAATAAAGGTTAGCTGGGAGTAGGTATTTGACAGTTCTTATTTAATATCGTTTATCAGAGTTGCAAACTAGAATGTACCAGCCATTAGCATCAAAAGCCTTAAAGTTGTTGTGACCCTCTTATACATGATTCTTGTAGCTTCAGTTTCCTTTCTCCTGCAAGAGGTGACAAAACATGGGACTCTAGAATGTGTGAGGAAGTGCAGACATTAGGTATAAGGAAAAGCATTTGCATGCTGTCTGTCCAGGCTTCTTCCTATTCTGCAAGGGCTGGTGAGTCTTGGGTATGTTTATCTTTATTCTCACGTTTGTGTTTTTTAGAAAAGTGAATGATCAATAAATGATTTAAGTTTTATAGTTTTAAAAAATGTCAGGAACACTACTGTGAGCCAGGAATAGTAATAATCTGGTACCTCTAAAATCCCTGGAGTCTCAAGTTTGGGCTCAAAGTTTGGGTTCTTGATTGCAAGAGTTAGCAGTTCAGCTCTGCTTCACTGGTCTCCATCCCACTTGCTTACGACTTACTGCCACTGCTCTAATTTTAGCCCATTGTTTTCATCTTCCCCTTGGAAATTTTCCTTACTTTTTAGTGAGCACAGGAATGTATGAATAATTATTTTTATAGTAATTTATTTGGGAAGAGTTAGAATAGCCTTTGAAAGTAGCTGATCTGTCATACTGCCAGAAGTGGGAGTCCCAGGAGTTATTAATTTATCATCACTTTAGAGAAGAGGAAACAAAGGCACAAAGATGTTAAGTAACTTGCCCAAGATCACAGAGCTGCCGAGTGATAAAGCCATTGTTGGAACCCATGTGGTCTGGCTCCAGAACCTACACTTTAACCACCACATATGAGTCTGAATCTCAGGGGAGATTGCACACATATTACAAAGAATTGGTTGTTGAGACCATGAGAGATGATAGGATACCAAGGGAATGTGGAGGATAGAGCAATGAACTGAGGGTGGAGCACCAATATAAGGAAAATTTGAGGGGAAGAGGACCTTGGAGAAGAACTATTGATAACGATATGAAATGCAGGAGGAAGTGTAAGAAAACAAAGTGTCACACAAGTTGAGGGAATAGAATTTCAAGGAGGGAGTGGTAAGTTAGTCATCATAGGCAGCAGTATGATACGAGAAAGACCAAAAATTATCCTTTTGAGTTCGGCAATTAGAAAGTCACTGTCTTTATTGAGGGTGCTATAGACTGAATGTTGAATGTTTCTGTCCCCACAAAATTCATGTTAAAACTTAATCCCCAACGTGATGGTATTTGGAGGTGGGTGGGGCCTTTGGGAGGTGATTAGTCATGAGAGTGGAGCTCTCATGAATGAGATTAGTGCCCTTACAAAAGAGGCCCCAGTGAGTTCTTATTCCCTCTCCTCTCTGTGAGGACACATGTGAGAAGATGGCCCTCTGTGAACCAGGAAGCAAGTTCTCATCAGACACTGAATGTGCCATTGCCTTGATCTTGGAACCACCAGCCTCCAGAACTGTGAGAAATAAATGCTTGTATTTTAAGGCACCAAGTTTATGGCAGTCTGAATGCATTAAGACAGAGGGTGAATTTTTTTTTTTTCCAGAGGGTGAATTTTAGTAGTGTATCGAGGATTAAATTGGAAGTGATGCACTGTGGATGGATCACTCTTTTCAGAAGTTTGCTTGAGGAGAGAAACTGGATGGTTTGGTGAGAGGGAAGCACAAGATCAAGAGGTCAAGATGTTTAAAGGTTTAGAAAATAGAACTAAGGAGAATGAGATAAAAATGAGTTACTAAAACCATAAATTTTATTCTACCTTGAAATATATTATTATAGCAGATCAATGTTTTAAAACTTAGTTACATTTCCCCTTACACTTATCCAGCTCTGTTTTCTTATATCAAATGGAAAAAATATTAAATACTCAGAGGTAAAGTGAAGTGGGTATTTTATTTCCTGACAGCCATACTTCCCTCCTTGTCCAAGAGTTATTCCTTAAATAAAACACTGATTTGAAAAATTATATCTTGTTATTTTAGCTAAAACAAACAAGTATTTTGACAGAGAATCGAAGTTACTTAGCTTGGAGGCAAGAAAGCAACTATGTGGCCCCATAACTCTTGGAGCTTTTTATTATGATATGAAGAATTAATTATTGAGAATTGTGATCAGTTCTTATCTTTATGAAGGATAAAAAGAAGGAATGGACTTCATTTTTAAACAGAGGTATTTAGATCTAAATAAGAGCCATTTATTAAACAAGTTTTTTTGTTTTTGTTTTTTTTGTTTGTGGTACACGGGCCTCTCACTGTTGTGGCCTCTCCCGTTGAGGAGCAACAGGCTCCGGACGCGCAGGCTCAGTGGCCACGGCTCACGGGCCCAGCCGCTCCGTGGCATGTGGGATTTTCCCGGACCGGGCCACGAACCCGTGTCGCCACCAGGGAAGCCCTATTGAACAAGTTTGTTAGCACTGCCTTTGTTTCTTAGTGGCTGATCTCTCAGCATTTAGTAGCTTATCAATACCTCCACTCTCCATTGTCAGAGAAGACCAAAGCGGAAACTCCCGGGTCTGAAGTTCCAGGTCTCCAGGCAGTTTTATTACCCTGTGAGAAAACTCTTACTTGGGTCAAATGTTCTCCAATTTTGGGTTGTGTTGGAAACACCTGGGGAGCTCATTTAATATGCATGTTCTAGGGTCCCACTGCTACAGCTTCTGATCCAGTAAGTGCTGGTTGGAGTCTGAGAATATGCATTTTTAGCAAGTTCTTGGGGTGATTCTAGACCCGTTGTGCTGAGGCCCATACTTGGTGAACGTTGGCCTACTCCCGCCTTTGGCAAAAATCGAGAACTATTAGGATGCATTCTCTGGCCCCTGCACTCCCCCTCCTCCAGGCATACATGATCCCAGGGTTCGTATATGATGCTTGAGCTTTTTAGTATTATTTCTATAACTATGTATTTTTTACTTTAAAAAAAAAGTGCTAAAACGTACTTTAAACAAATAAGCTGCCCTTCATCACTATTAAGAAAAAGAGGGCTTCCCTGGTGGCGCAGTGGTTGAGAGTCCGCCTGCCGATGCAGGAGACACGGGTTCGTGCCCCAGTCCGGGAAGATCCCACGTGCAGTGGAGCGGCTGGGCCCGTGAGCCATGGCCGCTGAGCCTGTGTGTCCGGAGCCTCCGCAACGGGAGAGGCCACAACAGTGAGAGGCCCGCGTACCGCAAAAAAAAAAAAGAAAAAGAAATTAATGTTGCATTCATAAAGAGTTTTGAACAGCAAAGCCATCATTTTGACCTATTTTTCTGCCTGGTTCCTGGACTCTCTCTTACTTTTTCCTGAGACTGGCTGTTCTCCCTTACCTCTTCTAAATTCCACCTTAGATTTCTTAAACATTTACCTGGCATCATGTATGGACCAGCTAAGAGGCAACTGCAGTGGGAGACAGGCAACCATAAGCGCTGTGATTTTCTAATTTTAAGCCGTTGATTCTCTCCAGCAACTGCTGGGAACTTAATCACCAAACTGCAGGGCCAGGACCCAGGCTTTCCCTCCACTTTCTGGACCGGACTTGTACCTGATTAGCCCTGTCTTACTTCTGCGCATTCCCTGTGTGACTTGCAAGGGTTAAATCAGAGCATGATCTACTTATTATCTAATGCCTATTTTGAAAATGCTGTCTCTGTCTATTACCATCATCCATATCATATCTGAATGTTCTGAAGTATTTGAGTTCAGATGCTTAGGACAAATAGAGAGTCCAAATGAAAATCAAAGGCAAGTTTTACATAAAACAAAAACTTCTCTCTTCTCTTGTCAGATCAATTGCTCAGAAGCTCGCAGGCTACATGCACAAATCATAGTTAAAGTAATTTTTCTATTTTCACCTACTCTAACAAAGAGACAAAGCAATAGCTTTTTCAACCAAAACTAGTTTCTGCCGTGATGCAGACCCACAGAAAGTGGCTGCAGCCCTTCCCCGCTCCCTGCTCTCAGGCTTGTTTATAGCCAGAGTGCTGATAAAGTCAACAGGATGTGGTCACAGGTCAAGGTTCAGAGGGCCTATATGGTGATTTCCACGCCGCGTGTACGCCGCGTGTATAAGAGGTATTTGTCCTTTCTTATTCTGGAAATGAACTCAAGCAACATGGATGGTGACATTTGAGTCACAATTATGGCAAAGTCAGAAAAGCCCTGCAGCAATCATACTTCAGTAATCACCTTAGCTAAAGCATTTTATGAACACATGGTTGGTCCAGTCTTTTCCCTGTCCCGACTCCCCTTATGGACACACAGCCCCAAGAGCAAACGTTCTCCCAGGCCATTCGAGCCTGTCCTCCTACTTAGGTCTTCAGGGGCTCCAGG
Source organism: Monodon monoceros (assembly GCF_005190385.1). Taxonomy (NCBI): domain Eukaryota; kingdom Metazoa; phylum Chordata; class Mammalia; order Artiodactyla; family Monodontidae; genus Monodon; species Monodon monoceros. The sequence goes on from NW_021703778.1 coordinate 135,021,227, forward strand.
CCCTGGGCCTCTGCATTCTCCCAGTCCCTCCTCACTCCTGCTGTGGCTTCATTTATCCTTCCAACCCACTGAGCCCTGTGGCTAGTAGCTATGGGGACACGGTGACCTCGAATTCCTCTGTCTTTTAGCCTTCCTTCAAGTCCCATCTCCTTCCATCCCCTGCTTTCCCCAGTGATGCTGGAGAAAGCGTCCACGTGGCTGTCTTGCTTCCTGGGCTCCCGAGGCCTAATTCCAGGTGGGTCCTTGCTGTGGACCGGAAGTCCTTTTCTTCTATTCATCCCTTGGATTCCCTTTCACCTTCCTAACAGAGGCAGTTTAAACTGTTCCCACTGTCCTAAGCCCTCAACCCTCTCTCTGCTCCCTTTATTCCTGGTAACTCAGCATGCGTCCGACGTTACAGAGAACTCTGGGGCCACAGAGCATGCCTGCACTCCCTCAACCTCCCTCTTCCAACCACAAAGAGGACCTTCATCAGCCTGTTTTCCTCAACTTAAGTTTCTGAGACGAAAAATGCGTCTTCCTCTCCAAGGTGGAACTCTGTACACTGGTGATGCCAGCCACTCTCATTCAAAACCTATTTCCACCTTTCTCTGTATTTCAGGTCCTTTCTCTGCGGTGGCTCCTTCTTCTCCCCTTGGAAGTGTGTTGGAATCCTAGCTTGATATGGACTTAGGTAGTTTTCACTCCTAATATGTAACTTTATTTACCATGGCTCTTTTTAAAAAAAATTATTTATTTTATTTATTATTTATTTTGGCTGTGTTGGGTCTTTGTGGCTGCACACAGGCTTTCTCTAGTTGCAGCGAGCAGGGGACATTCTTCATTGTAGTGCGCGGGATTCTCATTGCACTGGCTTCTCTTGTTGCGGAGCACGGGCTCTAGGTACACGGGCTTCAGTAGTTGTGGCACGTGGGCTCAGTAGTTGTGGCTCGTAGACCTTGGCATCTGTGGCCTTAGTTTGTGTAGAGAACTCAAATGGGCCAAAACCTTGGCTTTTGAGTTTCAAAAGCTAAGGTCCACATACAAGACACAGATTTGCAAGAAAACAGGATGTTTTAACAGTCATTTTTCCAGCCTCTTATTGGGAGACAGATTTCCTGGGCCATGGAGAGAGGAAGGGTCATCGAGGAGAGAACTGAGGAGAGATTCTTAACAGCCCTTCCCTACTCCCTTCTTCCTTGTTGACAGAACCTACCTCATGTCAGAGAAACTCAAAATAACAGACATTTGCTTTCCCAGCCTCCACTGCAGCTACAGTTGATGGAGGGAGCTTTTTAAAAAGATTGTCTTCCCTGACTGCAGAGAGAGATGAGAAGGAATGCCTTCCCCCTCCTTTTGGAAAGTTGTCCTGTGAGGACATGAGGTTTCATTTTACTGTGATCATGAGCGGGGACTGCTGCCAACAGACTCAGAATGGCTGAGGAGGAAGAGGGAAGGAGTCTGACTTTCCACTGACACTGTTGAGATGCCAAACTAACCAAGGGACCACCCACCTTTGGATTCCTCACTATAGGAGACAATACAACGTTCTTACTGTTTAAGCCACCCTTATGCATTGTATGTAGTTGAAAACATCCCGTACTCATTCCTTTTACCTTCTTAGAGAAAAGTCCTATTGCTAATGACCGGTGGGGGATGATAGAACTTACAGATGGATTGGGGCAATTGAGACTTAGGGGGATCTTTGTCTAACACCATATTAAACACGTCTTGTTTGTTGGCCAACCATGCAGAGTTCCTCTTCATCACTACAGTAAAAGAATGATAACAAAAAAGTGATTGTGTGTGTGGCTTGTTAGAAAAGGCCTGAGACTCCTTCCCAGGTTTCCCTGTTTCCCCAGAATGGCATGGGCACGTCATGCTTTTTCCCCTCAAAATCAATGGGAAGGTCAAGGAGAAAGAGTCAGACCCGGAGAGGCTTTGGGTGTGGGCAAGAGGACAGAGCAATGGATCCCGCACTCGTGGACAGACAACTGGGGGTCATTCCTGACTGAGGAGGTCTGATGAGCTCTGAAATTCAGACAATTGGTCCCTCACAGGGAGGACACGGTGCCCGAGGGCCAAATACCTCTTCACATTCCTGATGCTTTATAACCCTTTCCTCCAAATGTTTCCACAACTGCAAGAAAAAGTGGGGAGGGAAGTCTCTGAATTGCCTCTGAATTGATGGAGTTTATCGCGAACTGACTCAAATCAAGGTTCCTAACAATAGGTGGAATTCAGACTTGGGCCAGAAAATTAACTTAGCTGTAGAAAAGCGAATTTCTTTCTTTTACATATTTGAATATAAGGGCAGAAGTATCTTTCCTTCTGAACAATCCTCTATCTTAAAAAACAAAACAAAAAACCAATCTCACCCGAAGCCTGTTCTCCTCTGAAGCTCTCCATTCCTCATTCCCTGTACTGCCAAACTTTTGGAGAGAATTATCTATACCAGGGCCTCTGCCTCTTTGAGGTCTACTTATTCCTTAACCCTCCTCATCTGACATCTGGCTCCAGGCTAATAAACTTGCTTTCGAACTGGTCATTCAGAAAACAATTATTGAACTTATACGTTGAGTTACGGTTTTTCCTCTTTCTGACTTACACAGGTAGGCTCAATTAATGAATAAAGAACCTCACCAATGTTCTACTGACCCTTCAAATGACTTCAACCCAAATCACCATCTTCCCCCTCAAATCAGCTTAACCTCCTGGTTTGTGAGCCTCAAAACTCCAGGGTCATATTTAATCCTTTTTTCCCCCCCTGTTCTCCATCTAACCCATTTCAAGTCTTTCTGCGTTGGGGCCTACCACAGAGGGTTGGTGTGAAAGCCAAATGAGTCAGATCTCTGAGGTTAATTATAAGTGTGCTTCAGAATCACCTGTGTTAAACACAAAACGATCAAAAACAAACAACAAAAAATTGATGCTCTCAGTCCCACTTCAGATGTACTGGCTCTGGATATGGGGCCCAATCAGAATATCCATGTCTCCCTCATCTGTGCTCTGTGGATGGATCAGAAAGGAGTCCTGGCTTGTTCCCTGGTTGCTTTCCGTGTCTGCCCAGCCAAATGGGAGCTGCTTCTGCCCCTGCCTTACTTCAGGGTCTTCTCAGTGTCTAGCCCAGGGCCGGGGTGATCCCTACTGGGATCCCTACTGATTGGGTGGAAGGTGCTTCCCCAAATGCATCAAACAGATGTGTCTGTAAGAAGTAAATAGCCACCATATACTTCAGGACACATGTTTGAGTCATTTGATTGTTTACATCAGGGACATGGCGGGGTCTCAGGTACCACTCCCCCTGATATACCAAGAGCCCATGGGAAATTGGTCTCTGGACTGCAGGAACACTTATACATCTCTCACAGATGGCTTCAGCTTGGAGCCCTCCCGAATCACGAAGGGCCTGGGAGGCACAAAACTCATTCATTGGCTCGCTCATTCAGTCTGATTCAGGGTACTCGAGGATCCGCTCACAGTCAGCTGGCAGGGCTGGGTAGGGCCGGTGGTCATCTGTTAATCAGCTGCCCATCCAGGTGGCATCCAGTTAGTTGGCCTTTTATTCAATCCTTCGTTTATTCACGCAGGCCTCCGTCAGATAGCCATTCACCCACCCACCCAACAGATATTTACTGAGAGCCTACTATGGGCCAGACACTGATTTCACACTGGAGACAAAACAGATGGTTGACACGAGAAGCACGGGACCCTCGGAACCTACCAGGGTGGTGTTGGGCGGGTTTCCCAGGAGCTCTCGGGCCAGGAGATTAGTGTCCTGCACCTGGCTGAGCGGCGCCTCCCACTCTCAACTCCCTTTTCCTGCTTTGCTCCTTCCAGTGTTTGGAGGTGCCAAGCCGCAGGCAGGAAGGTCGAGGCAAGGATGAGGTGGACATTGGAAAAGGTGAGACGGAAACGAGAACGTAGCGGGGAACGTGGTGGGAAAGGAGCGCGGCCGGGAGCGTTCTTCCAAGGGGCTGCATTCATTGTGTTAGGGGGAGGGTCGGGGAGGAGGACGAGCGCTTCGAGGCGGGGAGGGGTGAGTCAGCCGCCCGGCTCCGGGGCTCGGCCGGCTCTGCCCGCGGGCCTGGGCTCTCGGGGCGCGGGGCGGCGCGGCGGGGGCGCGCGACGGGAGGGGCTGTGCGCGGCGCGGCCCCCGAGCGCGCGGGGCCTGGCGAGGAGCGCGCCGGCCCGGCTCGGCGCCGGTACCCCAGGCGCTGGCGGCCGACCCGCAGCCCCGGGCCGGACCATGGCGACCGACAGTAAGTGCGCTCGGGCGGCGGAGGCCGCGGGTGGGAGGCCGCGGGGCCCGGGGGTGGGAAGTCCTCCTGTTTCCGACGCCCGCCTTTGTGCAGGGCTCGCGGGAGCCTCGGCCGGGTGCCCTCTCGCCCCTCCGCCCGTCACCCTCTGCGGCCGGGCAGGACTGGAGAGGCGCAGGCGGCCCTGGCAGCCCGTCCCGGAGGGATGTGGCAGAAGGGCGTGCGGTGGACGCCCAGGTGGAGGGGACGCTCGATGCCGCGGGGCAGCGGGCCTTGCCAACGCAGCCCTTTGGGGGGTGTCCCCGGGCTAGAGCCGACCTTTGGGGAGCCCTGCCACCCAGGCGCCGCGAGCTCTTGGCGCTGAATTCAAGGTTCGCCCCGAGTTCTGGGCTGGGTTTGCGTGTTCGACTTCTGGGCATAAGGGTGGCCTGAGCGATCGGCCCCCCAGTGGCCCCAGCCGGGCCATGTTCCCAGCGGCCGGAGACCGTATCTGGTCACCATGGACAGTGAACGAGGTGAGCGCGCGGACGTGTCAGGTTAAAACTACTGAACGGAAGTGTTGGAAGGCTCTGGGTTGGCCTGCTTTCGGCATCTTGGCACCACTGCTTTATTGCTCAGTGCTTTTGGAAATGGAATCACATCTATGAAAGCTGGTTAAGTTAGCTGTGTTGGAAGCTGGGTGTGTGTTGGTGGAACCTCAAAGGGAGGTCCGAGTAAAACCACTGGTCACACCTGCTGCGTACCTAGCACGCAGGAGGTGTTGTGTCTGAGCCCCTAGTACAGACCTGGCACGTTAGGGGCTTAAATGAATGAATGAATGGTGTACTGGCTGGAGAGGCCCTTTGGTAGGCATCTTTGAAAGGTGAAAAGGGACAAAGATGGGAAGATGGGGGTCAGCATTTCTGCAATAATTTATTATTTTTCTTTTAAACAAACTATTATCCCAGCCAAGAACACAGCTTTGCTATAGTGCAGAGAACATGGGTTTCTGTAGCCAAACAGACCTGTATTTGAAACCTCTGAAATTCACTTCCATGGAACCATGGAAGGTTCCAAATGACCTCAGTTTCTTTATCTTTAAAGTCAGGACAAATCTGTCACATCTCCTGCACGGTGATGAGCACATCGTAGGCTCCTAGTACAGGGTGGTTCCCCCCTTTCTTTGCCATCAGTTTATATGTGTGGAGATACCACCATGCTCTCCCCCTTTTTAAATGAAAAAATCTAGATCAGGTGTTTATAATAAAATTGGCTAATTTGAGCCAAGCCTCTCTTTTTCTCTGCTCATTTATAAAAAGTGTAGTTTAGCTCACTTTTTTTTTTGTCTAGGAAAAGAAATTATGGCTTTAGCCTTTTATTAACAAAGTAATACTCAAAAAAGAGGAAGATAATTAGATTTGGCCTTATTCTTGTATTTCTTAAAAACAAAGGCAAAGGGGCCTGAAGTATCTATAGGCAATTTTTTGCATCCCACAAATGCTGTGGGACAGTGTACCATTATTCATTTTCTTATATTTAGGGTAAAGATGATACATTTGGTATCCTAGAAAAAAAATTAGCCGTGCTCTCTCTGCCCAATTTATTTAGAGAAATATTTCTTCGACTTCCTTACAAGCTCTGTTCAGCTCTACTGAAGAATCAAACTTTAGCCCATTTGTTTTGTTTACGGAAAAAAATGGTAATATTCAACCAGCTTAGCTCTTGAGCCGATTTTTAGGTGCAATCTTAATTATGTTCGTTCTCAGCTAGCATGGAGCTGAAACTATGAAAGGTTTCCAGAGGTAGAGGATAATTAGTTTGTCTTTGTTCTCATTCAGAAGTAGAGTGAGAGACTTACTATGTGTCCTACTAGGGAAATGAAAAGAAGGGAAGTATTCTCAGCCAGTGTCTTGAAAAATTTTCTCCAAATCTTGACCATATCTACAGCTTACAGTCCCACAATTCCCTTACAGTTAGCATAAAGGTGATCTCATCTTGGTTGCTTATTAGAATTACTCCAAGAGCTTTCAAAAATACTTTGACATCATTATTTTTTTTAAGTAATACATCTCAGATTTTAATCTGTATCAGAATCACCTGGAGGGCTTCTTAAAACAGATTGCTGGCCCTCCCAGAGTCTGTGATTCAGTAAGTCTGGGTTGTAGTCTGAGAATTTTACGTTTCTATCAAGTTCCAGGTGAAGCAACCATGTTCCCTGCCCTTCTCTCATCTGTAAGTGTGGGAATGACAGGTGAGAGGCAGGTAGGAGCACAGAGTGACAGTCCCTTCTTCAGTCCTGTCACTTTGTGTCAGGTACATGGCCTCATGAACATAAATCAGACCTGGGCACTGTTGCCTTAGGGCTATAGCTGACTGCTTTCTCTATTTTTGTCCCCCAGGAAATTTCCCCTTGAGAGAAAAATTAGTTCTAAAGCCGAGCAAAACCTGAATCCTCTCCAGTCATTTCTGGAAGGAATCCAGAAGGACCTCCTTTACGAATGTGGCATGTAAATGTGTATAAAATAGAGATATTTAAAAAATATTTGCCTGGCAAATTATAACGTTCACCAAAATGAATGTAACAAATAGAACGAAAATGTCCTTACGTTTGGACAGCATGGTGTCCGAGGGCAGATTCCAGGGGAAGAATGGAGAATCTGAGAGCCTCACCTTGGTTTTCAGAGAGTTATGGTGAAATGATAAGGATCTTTGAGACCTTCAAACTAGATTCCCCTTGGGCTATGCATGTTTTATTTGTATAACTCAGGCTTATAAGATCTTTAAAAGGTTGAAACAGTTGGGAGGAATTGTAATAGACAGAAGGTGAGACTAGTAGGGAAAAACCCCCCAAAACCCTGTTAATGTGAGCAGCCTGGTTATTATATAAAGTGGTGGCGTATTTGACCTATGTTTCTTGAGTTTCTCAGTAATAAGTATTGAAATGGAGCAGGGCCCTATGGCCCTTGCCCCCCGTGTCCTCCGCCTGCCTTTTGTCTGTGGGAAAACTTTAGCCGTAGAATAAGTTTAATCAGAGAAGTGAGAAAATGCAGAAACAAAGGAAAACAGTCCAACGAGAGTAAATAATAACAGTTTAGTCATTAAGCATAATTAAGGACCTTTAGTTCCTCCTCAAGGGCTATAGATAAGATTCTGAGCCCTATCCTGTGAGCTGTCTTGTGGATACTCGAACCTCCACCAGGTGGAAGAAGTTAACTACATGATGACCAGGCTGTAGCCATGACATGAGCTGCCACAATTCCAAGAACTGGCCTCAAGGAAGTGGGAACAAACTGACCCTGGAACTGAAGATTAATCGTATTTAAAACAATCATGATGATGCTGGTCAGACCACCACACGACCAATTTCAAGATGACTGGCACAGCTGACTGTACTGTTTCTGCATGTTGCCCCCTCCCTTCACCTATAAAAGCTCTTGCCCACTGATTGTCCGGTGGGGGGCCGGCTTTGGACAGAAATCTGCCTCCCCCCGTCCCTCCCTCCACCCCCCTCCCCAGTTTGTCGGCATCCAAAAATAAAGCAAGCTTTCCTTTCCACCGACCTTGCCTCTTTATTGGCTTTTGAGCGGCGAGCTGCCGGATCCCACTTTCGGTTACAGCGTTGCTGATAGTTTTGTGTTTCCGGATCATAGTGAAGTATTTTTCTCTTTTCTTCCATTTATGTCGTTCGTTCCATTACTAATACTTCCCCTTATGAGTCTTTATTGTTAAAGTCACTGTAGTCTGTTTATAAGCCTAATTTCTCAGGAACTGCCAGGCATGTTTGGGCAATGTTGGAAATACGTAATTGTATTATGCCCTGGAACTTGCGGGGCATTCTTGGGTGGATGGGTCTTTGGGGCTGTTGTGGATGAATATTTGGCTTCATCGGGGAAATATCTAGTCCCCATCTGGCTGCTCCTGGTTTACTGGTTGGTAATGTGTCATTTTGGCCGGGTGCATCCACAAGTTGCTACCCCACAGGCCATTCCTCCCTCCACTTACTGGTCGACAACCTGGAATTTCCTTCTTACCCATCCTACTTATCCCAGCAGCAATTTCCACTCTGCTTAGTCCTGGAGGACAGAAGGAAGAGAAAGCAGGGGAGGGAAAAATCAAATTTAGGCTCTAGGCAGGTAAAGGTTAGGGATCTCTGCTAAACAGTTACACTTGAGATGTTCAGGACTTAGGATGTTGAGGAGTTAAAAGAAAATTGCTTGACTTTGAGTGAAAAAGTACTCAAATTCTTGAGTAAACTTGTTTATAAGTTTTTAATGTTTATTATGATTGGAAATGATGCCAACTAAAAAATATAGACAAAAAGAGTTAGAAAATGACTACTTTGCAACCATCATAGTAACACTTGATTCATACAGCAATCATCCACGGATGCTCAAGTATTGTGTGAAAACTTGAAGACCAGAATATTTACATTTTTGGAGAATTTCCCCACAGATTTCTTATTAATTGCAAAGGGGAAAAGGGTAATGTTGCAGTGCAGAAACGTGGGGTTCACTACCTTAACCAAACCGTCAAAGTTAGCATCACTAGTAATGGGGCAAACTGCTATCCTGTGCTTCCTGATCTGAAGCCCTGAGAAGGATACAGCGACACTTATGCCAAAAACACATAACCTGGTTCTAATCAGGAGGAAGTATCAGACAAGCCCACATTTGGAGACATTCCACAAAAGTCAGTGTCATGAAAGATGCCTGAGGCACTGTTCCAGATTGAAGAAGACTACAGAGATAAGTAAATGCAATAGATGGTTTTGGATCTGACCCAAATCAGGAAAAAATGCTACAAAGGACAAATTGTAATAATTGGGGAAATTTGAATATGGATTGTATGTTGGATAATAGCCTTGTATCAATGTTAGATTCCCTAAATAGGATGTTTTTACTGCAGTTTGGAAGGGACTGTCTTCCTTAGGGGAAACCGGAGTCCTTAGGGGTAAGGGGACGTGATGTCTGCAACTAAATCTCAAATGGTTTAGGAGAAAAATGTTTGTGTATATGTGTGCAGATTTATGTATATGTGTGTTATACAAGAAAGAAGGAGATAAAATATGCCAAATCTTAACATTTGGTGAATCTAGGAGTTCTTTGTACTAGTCTTGCAACTCTTCTGTAAGTTTGAAAAACAAAACAAAGCGTATGGTTCCATGTAAATTTTAGGATTATTTATTCTAGTTCTGTGAAAAATGTCATGGGTAATTTGATAGGGATCACATTAAACCTGTAGAGTGCTTTGGGTAGTATGGCCATTTTAACAATATTAATTCTTCCAATCCAAGAGCATGGGATATCTTTCCATTTCTTTGAATTATTTTCAGTTTCCTTTATTAGTGTTTTATAGTTCTCAGCATATAAGTCTTTGCCTCCTTGGTCAGGTTTATTCCTAAGTATTTTTCTTTTTTTTTAGTGAGATTTTTAAAAGGTATTGTTTTTTTTTTTACATTCCCTTTCTTGTACATATGTATAACTAAATCACTGCTGTATAGCAGAAATTAACAAAACATTGTAAATCAACTATACTTCAATTAAAAAAAAACCCATAAATGATAGCACTGGGATGCTGATCTGTAATTCTAGGCATTGTGCTCTAATACTATTTAGTTTACTTTTTGAGAGAAATAATATCGAAAGACACAATTCTGGACTCCTAATTCTGGTTTGAGATGACGATGTTCACAAAACTTTTTATTATGGAAAATTTCATGTACATATGAAAGAAGAGAGAATAGTATAATGAACCCCATGTACTCAGGTAACCCAGCTTTAAAAATTATCAGCATTTTGCATTTACATACCTGCTCTACCCCTCCCCTGTTTTTAGGTGCTATTTTGAAAGCAATTCCAAGACATCATGTTATTTTAACCACTGATGTTCAGTGTGCTTCTGTGTACATTTTTTTTTCTCCCATAACCCTCATGCTGCTATTGCACTTAAGAAAAGTAACAATTCTGTAATACAAGATGATAGCATTTAGAACTTGTTAGTGTTGCAGGATAGTAACCAGAGTTCTGAGAAACGCACTGATTTGACAAATGTGGGTTGTGCACTCGATCTAAGTTTGAAAAGCTGACAAAGCCTGGGTAATTATAAATGGTGTAGAAGAAAGAGTCTGAGAAGCTGCTTGTTTTTGTTTTGTTTCCCAAACTCCTCCTTCTGTTTTTAAACCAAGAATTAAATTCCTGAAGAAAACATAAAGATGGGTAAGGAGACAGTATTCTGGACCAATTTATTCATTTGATGTTATCCTAATGAAACATTCTGAAAGTTAGAATGACTAATTTCATACTATTTGAGTAGAATTTCCTAAGTTTTAATTTCAGCCTGGCACCTTTGATTTAGTAAGTCCAGTGAAGCATTTTTTTTCGATTGAGCTGACTTTCTAATGTTTTGTAATAGAAATGGGCCAGATCTCTTGGGAGGAGTAAACCTCCTGAGTGTGGGTAGATGTGGATGACATTTATTCTTTTAGATCACTAGGATATCATTTAGTAATTAATTACTATTATTTAGCATTATGGATTGATTTAAAACATGCCCGTTATGCCATTTGACAATGATTATCTGTATGTTAAAATGATGGTAAAATGATTGACAGCTCTTTCTAATAAATTAGGGAGGTATCTGAAGCACATATTGCAAACAAACTTCTTATGTGCAGTTATCAACCTTGCATTAAGGGACTATGCACAACTGATTTTAGGCAGTTTAAATTTATGCATAGGTACTATCCCTTTACATTAGATTTTCTTATTACCAGAGTATAATATTTTTGAGAGTTCTAATTTTAGGAATGCACTAAGTCACATTTTATAGTTTGACTTACAGTGGAGCAAAGGTTAAGACATATAATGATTTTATCCACCCTATGTGAAAATTCCCCTGGCTTATATACTAGTATATTTATATACTACTTTAACCATAAGCTGTTACCAATCAAAGTTAGATTGTCAATTGAGTTAGCGCAATATAAATTCCAAAAGATCGACGAACTCTCTGTGGGATGGTCGAAGAAAGCACAGGCCTAGTTTCAGAGATGCCCACGTTTTGAACTCTGGTTCTGCCACTTACTGGCTGGGTAACCTCAGGGAGGTTGTTTAACTTCCTGGAGGCTTTGTCTTTTTCCACTCTGAGGAGTTGCAAGAATTAACTGAGATCGTGCACACAGTAGCCATCAAATAATTGTCTGTCTCCTCGTTCCCTACAACATCCTTCCCATAGTATGTGCCTTATGTTACAAGAAAGGTCCGACCTTCAGAAATGGGGTCCCTAGTCATTGATTCCATTTTTCCTTGTGAAGAATATAAAATGAAGACCAAATGATCTGTTTAGAAATGTAAGACTGCAGGGAGGAGACTCCAGGAGAAATCACCGGAAGGTGCAGAACTCAGATTTTACGTAGCAGTATTAATTGTGATGTGTTCTTTTCCAGTGCTCATTGTTTTGTGCAAGTGTGGTGCAGCATGTGAGTACGTGGGCTTGTGGTGCATATGTGTACGTACGGCCTTTAACAACCTGGGAGGTTTCAGTGCTGGGCTCTTAGAGGGGCTCCAACGACTACCTCTTTTACTGAAGATCCAGGAGCATTCTGGGATCCTCTCTGCTGATTGGCTCTCGGGGATCTCTCTGGGCTCTGCGGCCTGCCTCTTGTGTGGCCATGGCTGATGAGTAGCTGTAGCACTGGGTGGAGGTTGCTTTAGGGTGTGTCCTCAGAGCTGGCTCTGAAGTCTTATAAGAGCTTGTCCAATGATGATGATAAGCCTGAGGATACTGCTGGTGGTCCCATTACTGAGCTCTAAAAAGGCTTAATCTTCTAGTAATGTCCATATACAATGACCTCATCTGCCTGCTATCTCTGCTGGTCCTGACCTTGGCCATCCAGGTTCTGAGGGTAGCCTTTCTCTGTTTCACTCCTGCCCTGGGAGGCCCTCTCACTGCCCATCTTGTTAGTCCCCGTTTCTCTTGCTTCCCAGCTCATTCTGTAATCTCTGTACCTGCCGATGGTTTCTTTTTTGTTTGTTTGTTTTCCTTTGGTTTCACTATTCCTTTGAGTTTTGGCTGAGACACGCTGACTTTGTCAATCTCAGGTTTGTAGAGTCCCCAGAAGCTAGGCTGCCTTTAACCAGCCCGCCCCTGCTTCTCTACAGGGAGGAGGTGGAAGACAACCCTTCACCCCTCAGCCCCTACCATCCTTTCCTTAGACTTTTTAGAGGTGCATTGCAGTGTTTTCCCTAATGGGTCTATTTGCATAAAATCAATTGTTAGATTTTCGGGGTGATCATTACTGTCATAATTATAGCTATACGTGTTATTTTTCTTTGTGCTCTCCCTGTATTTGTTATCTATTGCTGAATAACAAATTACAACAAGCTTAGTGGATTAAAACAGCACACATTTGTCAGCTCTCTAGGTTAGGAGTCTGGGCAGGGCTTCTGGATATCAGGAGTCTGCCAGGCTGCAATTAAGCTGTCAGCCAGGGCTGGGTTCTCATCCGAAGGCCTGAGGCGTGACTGGGGAAGGATCACCTTCCAAGCTCACATAGTGTTGGCAAGACTCAGGCCCTGAAAAGACTTGGGCTTGTGGGCTGATGGACTGAGGGCCTCAATCTCTTGCTGGCTCTTGGCTGGAGGTCATCCTTAGACGTGAGCCTCCCCAGTATGGCCACTTACTTCATCAAAGCTAGGAAGGGACAGAGTCTCCTACCAAGACAGGTATTAAAATCTTTGTCATATTCCATTGGTTAGAAGCAAGTTATAGATTCTGGCTAAACTCAGAATGAAGGGATTAAACAAGGGCATGACTACTAGGAGATGGGGACATTTGGAGGCCATCTTAGGTTCTATCTGCCATACTCCCATGAGACTTTTGTATCTACATCTTCAATTGTATTTTTGTTTGGAGTATCACATTTCTCTTTTAAACTTTAGATAACATTGGGATGGTAAAATCTGAAATGAAAATTGCCTTTCTCAGAAAAGAAATTGACCTCCTCCCTCCTGCCAGAGAGCTGATGTGCTGTAGGAAGGATGGTAGTGGAAGGGGGGCAGGGAAGGTAATGTTTGGCCTTTAAACTGTCACTGGGAAAGTCATGTCTGAATGAGATGCTGCTGCAGGGAGCTTGAATAAACAGAAGACTGCATGCCTTGTGAATTCATTTTATGAAAGCTGTTACAAAATTATAAAAATGAAAACACTCACATTCTTTTTGGAGAAGTTAAAAAGTAAAGGAAGTCAGGACGAAGCTGTGAAATTTGAGTTGAGAGTTGGTGAACAACACAGTAAGAACAATGAGGGGGATGAGAATTGTGTCAAAGGGAAGCTGTTCTCTCTCAGGGGCAAATGGATTTTATGAAGGCTCCTTGCTAGCATGTGAGGCATCACATGGGAATAGGAGACTATTTAAATTTTAAGGCTCTATATGCTTGTACTGTATACTCTTACAAGTGGTTTTATCCATTTCAAATCATTTTTTTTTGGACATAGTAAGAGGGTGACAGATACCTGGAAACTAGACATTTCCTTACTGTCTGATAGTATTGTTCTGTGCAATGACAAACTACCGTTTGAATTCTTCCTTTAAAATTATTGACCCTTAGTTAGTTAGAGCTTAGAAAATGAAACTATTTGGAAAAGGTTTGCCTAATGGAAAGTATTGATTTTGATTTCATGTCCCTTTCTTGAAACTCGGAGCAATTTCATTTTTGATTACTACTTATCACCTGAAAGCTATTCTATAGTAAAAGAGCTGTAACCAGAGTCATTAGCTCCTTGTAATCGAGATAAGACTATCTTAGTCTTTAGAAACTGAGTTAGCTCCCTGAGACAAGCATTTCTGTTTTTATCTGATAAAATCACTGTTTATAAAATGAATAGAAAGGGAGAGTCTGAAATTAATTTCTTAAAAAGTTGCCTCTCCCCCATGGTGTTTTGTCTTTGACGTCTTTATCAACTCTCCCAAACAGAATCCGTCATTCATTTTACCTATACCTCTTCGGTTATATTTTTCTATTTTAACCTCTGTCTATTCTATATGCCCCTTGAGGAAAAGATCTACTTTTAGGTGTATTTCCTCAACTTTGTCATTCTATTGAATAAGCATGGTGACCTGCATAGAGTAACCATTCAAATGTTTGCTAAATTCAGTCTGTTTCTTTACTGTGAGCCTCCTCTTTCCTGGATCCCATCCTTTACACAGTTCTCACAGTGTGGACCTGAGAACCCAGGGTGGTCAAGGTCCCTAAGACTTTTAGAGGGTCATCAAGGTCAAAACTACTTTTATAACATGAACAATGTTTTCATGTTTCAGTGACCCTTGAACAGTGTTTTCTGTCTCTTACTCTGTGCATGCAAGCATGTAGGCCCAGCTTTTATCATCTTGTGAGTTTGGGAGGTGAAGGTGTCCAGTGGTCTTTCCCTTCATTTTGGGGCTCTTCCCAAAGACCCTGTTTTCAGTACAGAACTTCATCCTTACCACCAGAGATGACTGGTTCATTGAACCCAGAGCCTTTCTGCTTGGCCATTAGATACTAGGAGTGTAGTGGTATCTCATTGTTTTAATTCACACTCCTGATGAGATGTGGAGCATCTTTTAATATGCTTATTTGACATCTGAATATATTTTTTGGTGAGGTGTTTGTTAAGGTCTTGATCCATTTTTTTAATTGAGTGGTTTGTTTCCTTATTGTTGAGTTATATAGTTCTTTGAACATTTTGGATAACTGTCCTTTATCAGCTGTATCTTTTGCAAATATTTTCTCCTAGTCTGTGGCTTGTCTTCTAATTCTCTTGACATTGTCTTTCACAGAGCAGAAGTTATTAATTTTAATGAAGTCCAGTTTATCAGTTCTTCATGGATCCTGCCTTTTGTGTTGTATCTAAAAAGGCATCACCATACCCAAGGTCATTTAGGTTTTCTCCTATGTTATCTTCTAGGAGCTTGATACTTTTGTGTTTTACATTTACGTCTTTAATCCATTTTGAATTAATTTTTGTGGAGAGTGTAAGGTCTGTGTCTAGATTAATTTTTTTTGCAAGTGATGTCCAGTTGTTCCGTACCATTTGTTGAAGAGACTGTTTTTGCTCCATTGTATTGCCTTTGAGCCTTTGTCAAAGATCAGTTGACTATATTTATGGGATTCTATTTCTGGGCTATTTTGTTCCATTAATCTGTTTATTGTTTCTCCAATACTACACTGTCTTGATTACTGTAACTATTAGTTAATCTTGTATTCAGGTAACTTCAGTCTTCCAACTTTGTTCTTCTCCTTCAATATTGTGTTGGCTATTTTGGGTCTTTTGCCTCAACGTACAAACTTTAGAATCAGTTTGTTGATATCCACGATATAACTTGCTGGGATTTTTAGTGGGATTGCTTTGCATGTATAGATCAATTTGGGAAGACCTGACATCTTGAAAATATTGAGTCTTCCTATCCATGAACATAGTGTATCTCTCCATTTATTTAGTTCTTCTTTGATTTTCTTTATCAGAGTTTTATAGTTTTCCTCATACAGATCTTGTAATATTTTGTTAGATTTATACTGAAGTATTTTTTTTTTTTTTTTTTTTTGCGGTACGTGGGCCTCTCACTGTTGTGGCCTCTCCCATTGCGGAGCACAGGCTCCGGACGCGCAGGCTCAGCGGCCATGGCTTATGGGCCTAGCCGATCCGCGGCATGTGGGACCTTCCCGGACTGGGGCACGAACCCGTGTCCCCTGCATCGGCAGGCGGACTCTCAACCACTGTGCCACCAGGGAAGCCCTGAAGTATTTTTTTGTGTGTGTGATTCATTTTTATTTATCTTGTTCAAGACATTTTCAATATTAATTCTCAGCTCCCTAGTTCTGGAAAATTCTTAGTCATTATCTCTTTGAGCATTACCTCTCCCCCTATTTCCCCTGCCCCCAGTTCTTTCCTTCTTAAACATTATTAGACTGACAGATGTTGCAGCTTCTCTTTCTGTGTTTCATACCTATTAACCACTCGTTCAGTGATACTCATTCTTTCTCTTTTCTTTCCTCCCTTCCCCCACCTCATAATTTCTTCAGATTTGTTTTCCACTTCAGCAGTTCTCTTTTAACTTAGATCTAGTCTGCTATTTAACCTACTGATCATTTTTTCATTCCAGTGATAAGATTTTATTTAAAAAATTGATAACTTAAAAAAATCTGTTCTTTTCCTATAGTATCTTATTTCTTCATTATGGTTTCTA
Organism: Monodon monoceros; assembly: GCF_005190385.1. Classification (NCBI taxonomy): domain Eukaryota; kingdom Metazoa; phylum Chordata; class Mammalia; order Artiodactyla; family Monodontidae; genus Monodon; species Monodon monoceros. The sequence goes on from NW_021703778.1 coordinate 135,037,667, forward strand.
AATTATTTAAAAACATGATTCTTTTCTAGTCTATTGTTTTTACTTCTTGGTGTGTCAATTTTGGGGTCTGCTACTCACTCTTATGGTGATTTGTTTCCTTATGTGGTCTGTGATATTTAAGTTTGGTAGTTTATTGTTAGAGATTTCTGTAAGCCCTGAGCTGTGGAAGAGTTGCTAAGGGTAAAGATTTTAATGTTGTGTTTGCTGGATCCCTAGGGATTTTAGTGGTCTTGGATCACTTTATATATTAACTATTCATTTGCATTCTTAAACTATGCATGGAGAAAAAACTTAGACCCCCCTCATCTTGTGTGAGCTTAGAATTTCCATTTTTTTTTTTTTTAACTCAAGGCCTGGGACACTCAGCAATGTCTTTGCTCTTTCTTGGGCTAGTGAGCAGGCTCTGAATAGTCTTAATTTTTGCTTGCAAGAGTGTTCTTCATGGTGGTCTGGGCTTCATTTTGGCAGGGAGTTCTGGATGGAGCTTTAGTGCCTGTTATTCATCCTCGTGTAGGCCCATCACCCCTAAATCTGAGACTAAAACCCCAGTGGATTTCTGAGGCTTTGGTTTTGCTTTTCTTTGATTTTGAAATCGGGGGTATATTTGTCTTTTGGAGCTCATGTATGTAATTAGATTTAGTTCATTTGTTATATTTAATCTGGAGCTCCCATGTGTCTGTGGTGGGAAGGGCACATCCATATCAGCTCTGTATATACCACATGGCCTGAATTCACATTTGATGTAGATCATCACCATCCATATATCCAGTTATATTGGTATATAAATACTACTTGGTACTCTGCTTTTTTTTCTCTTTTGGAATTATTTATTAAGCACGTTGCCGTATTTCAGTTACCCATTATTTGAAAAAGGTGTATGGTGTTTCCTGTATTAACATATGATGGCACATAGCCTAGCATCCCTACAAAACTGGACATGTGTCTGGTAGTATCTTTCTGTTTTCAAAGAACTTGTTCTAGTTTCATTAAGGCCTTAAAGAAACACACATTTTATAAATCCTGATTTTTATCTGCATTAAGCATATGAAGATACTGAGAGTAAGAGAAATTATTGTATTATTTGCTATGACAAAAGATTTTCAATGAAGGAGGCAGTGTGTTGATTTATATTTATGGATCCTAAAAATCAGTTAATAGACTGGCACTTTGAGTAGCAGAAAACATAATACAGTAATGTGTACTGCACTAACGTGCCTTTTCACTAAGTATATTGTGAATGTCTCACGGATGGTGATTATTTTATGATTTATTCTGTCAATCAGCTTTTCATGGAGAAGTGAAAGATTAGAAAAATACTGCCATGAATATAGTTGAATTTATTTTTTTATACTGTCTTATTATTTACTTCTAGATGTGGAACTGCTGACTCAAAGAGTATACTCATTTTTTTTTTCATTCAACAAACATTTATTCAGCGCCTACTATGTGCCAGACACTGTGCTAGTAGCTTGGGATATATCAGTGAACAAAACAGACAAAGGTCTCTGAGGTGAAGGAGCTTACAAGGGATATATTCATTTGATCTTTTGATGTTGCCAAATTTCCCTTTGGGGAGATTGCACCAATTTGCGCTCTCACCAGCAGTGCATTGATAACAAAATCTAACAAAACTTCTACAAAAAAATAAATTGCAGATGGTAGATAACCTAACAAAAATATTCTCTACCTGGCTCAGCTTATCATACGCCCCAGCTTAGTGAGACCTACTTTTTGTAAGATAAGGGATTTAACTCTAGAGTGTAGGGCAGCTTACAGAATTATGTGAGGGTGCTGGGGAAACCAGCTTGTTAGCTGCTCAGTCACAGGTAACACACATCTCCATTTATTTATGTCTGTCCTTCTTTCTTTCTTTAGGATCTTCTAAATTTCTTTGAATAAATTTTCTTGTTGCCTCAAACTAATATCCAGTTAGGCGTTTATATTCTCTCATGAGTTCAGAGCAATTTTCCAGTTGCCGTCTGGATTTTCCCATGTCCCCTGCGGAAGATGCACTGACCCACACTGACGGGAGTGAGGGAAGTGGTTTGAAGACCATGGGCTCATGTCATCGAAAGGCTAGGGTCCCATCACGAGGCAACTGAGCCTGCCTTTGCTGAAATGTTTTACATTGAGCTTATCTTTCCTTTCTTCCTCTTGGGAGGTTTGATCAGGGCCTTGAGATTAAGGGGGCTTCAAATGAGCCCTCTGCTCGGTGGTAACTTTGTGCTAGTGATCAATACCTTGGTCACAGGTATTGATCCTCCACCTGGCGTGGGAGGCTGGTCCTTGTGCTGGGGGCTCAATATCTGAACGCGCTCAGGCCTCACAAAGGCTCGTGGAGGGCCTGCCTCTATAAAACGGGGGTATTAATAATATGAGGATAAATACCTAAGCAGAAAATTCCCCTAGGAACAGGCTTTCCAACTGTCCTATGTTAATTGTCTCCTGGATCGTCTAACAAACCCTAGGTTCCAGCACTGTGAAATGCTGACAATAGGCTTCTGGTGTACAGGGCTACTCTACCATCTTGTGGCCATTTTCGAGAACTGCACTTCCCTAGATGTCAGCCTCCTTCCTAGATCCTAGTATCTTGCAAAACTGGAATTGGTCATCCCATCCTGGATTGTTTCTGCCCTTGGCTTTGCAAACCGATATGATTTGAAGAGATATGTCATAGCACATACCAAAAGAAGACTTTTTAATAGTTTTAAACAGATGTATATGTGCAAGCAATTTCATTTCTGTGTAATAGCATCTTGGCATATTAGATAATGTGTGTTCAAAGTAAGAATGGGCCAGTGTTCTGTCCCAAAGCTGTTTCAAGGATGCTCTGAGGGATGCTGTGATTTTCCTGGGTATTTTAATGAGCATTGTGTAGTAGGTATTAATTTTAGATCGCAATATTACTTTAGGTCACATTGCTTTATTTCTTTAAATTACATTGAATCAGTGGCCCATTGGAGGGAAAATTCAATCTCAATCATTACTGAAGTAACTTTGCCCAGTCCAAAGGAGCATATAAGAATCCCAGACTAGCAGGGCCACAAATTTTGGGTGGGGCCCAGTCTGCTGTCCACAGTTGGCTCCATAAAGATAGTTGCACAGTTTGACATGCTGCAGCTGAAGACTGGAACAGCAGTTAGGCCGAGTCAGCTGACCCTCCCAGCTTTCGCACCACTGACCACTCTGGGAGACAGTGCATAGTGTCCATCCACTGTAGGCTTTCTGGGGTAGCTTCTCCACTCACCCACCTATCCAAGCACAGTAGAAATAGGGTCTCGGTTACTGACAGAGTACAATCCCTCAGACTCATTCCTTTCCTGGGCCTGGGGAATATCCATGTCCTATACCCTTTGGCATTGGCTTCCTTCCACAAACCACTGGATGGGAACTTTCTAGGATACCTTGCAACTTCTATTTACGACCCTGCAGTATAAAAAACCATAATAGGGCTTCCCTGGTGGCGCAGTGGTTGAGAGTCCGCCTGCAGATGCAGGGGACACGGGTTCGTGTCCCGGTCGGGGAAGATCCCATGTGCTGCGGAGCGGCTGGGCCCGTGAGCCATGGCCGCTGAGCCTGTGCGTCCGGAGCCTGTGCTCCACGATGGGAGAGGCCACAACAGTGAGAGACCTGCGTACCGCAAAAAAAAAAAAAAAAAAGAAAAACCATGACATTCTCCGGTGACTCTGGCCAGGGAGACCAGAACTCCAAACCTACAGTTGTCTACCTTCTTGGGAGGGAAAGGAAAAATGCTGACAGAAATAGCAGCCGGAAGAAAGCACAAATGAACACCTCAGTAAATCATCCTGTGTTTGGCTGTGTTTCACTTGAGTCAGCACTCACCGCGGAAAAGGTGTTTGTTTACTGAATTTCTAGTGTAGGCCAAGAACTCACTGGGTTCTCTCAATATGGAGGTGACCTCATGGTTATTACATAATGGAAATGGGTACTCAGTGCTGGGAGAGGGGCTCATTCAGAGTTGTGTGGAGGTGCTGGAAGATAATGATGATGACTCCACTTGACGGGGCAGGAAGTTATCGACACGAGATGACATTTGAGCTGGGCCTGGAAATATGGGAAAGCATCTGCATGGTGGGAAAGAAGTGAGGCACAATACCTCCAAGACGGCGGGGCTGCAAGAGCACAGGTCTGGAGCACCGGGGGTGCAGGGGTGATGGAGGGATGCGCGTGTGGGAATTATTTGGGGGAGTGAGTACAGGTGAGCTGGATTGGAGCCGCATCCCAGAGCACCTCATTTACTGTATTAGGAAAGATTTAATTTACCTTTTAGGCCAGCAAGTCACAGTCCACTGGCTGTTGCATTAGACTCCTATGGGCTTACTTAGGGAAACGAGCCAGTGCCTCAGGGCTAACTGTACTTCTACCGTCTTCTCTCCTGTTCAGAGAAACTGTAATTAACCTGGGAGGGAGCCCTGTGAAATGTAGACAAGGGAGAGAGAGGAAGGTGGGGGTGGGGGGGGCGGGGGAGAGGGAGAGATGAGTTAGCAATTGTTGGATGAAGCCAAGCAGGAGGTGTTCAGGGGCTGAGCTCAGGTAGTGTGTGCAGAACATACAGATGTAAGAGACAATTTGGAGGTAGAATCCATGGCTTAGAGGGTAAAGGAGAAATAAAAGATTATAGAGTTTTCAAGATTAGGCAGCTGGTTCAATGAAACTCCCACTGTTTAAAACAGAAAGTATGAGAAAAAGCACATTTGGAGGCCAAGACGATGAGTTGTTTGGGGACACATTTAAGATGCATGTGGGACTTCTGCAATAAAATGGAGTACATGAGAATTGAAAAAAATCTAGGGGACTTCCCTGGTGGAGCAGTGGTTAAGAATCCACCTGCCAATGCAGGGAACATGGGTTGGGTCCCTGGTCTGGGAAGATCCCACATACGGTGAAGCAACTAAGCCCGTACGCCACAACTACTGAGACTGCACTGTAGAGCCTGCAAGCCACAACTACTGAGCCTGCGTGCCACGACTACTGAAGCCCGCGCGCCTAGACCCTGTGCTCTGCAAAAAGAGAAGCCACTGCAATGAGCAGCCCAAGCCCTGCTCGCCGTAACTAGAGAAAGCCTGCACGCAACAACGAAGACCCAATGCAGCCAAAAATAAAAAAGAAAAATAATTAAAAAAAAATCTAGGTCATAGTTTTGGAAATTTTAAAAGTTTAGAAGTAAATTTCTCTCTGTTTACAGATTATATAATCTTATATGTCGAGAGACCCCCTAAAGATTCCACAAAAAAATTGATGTATAAACATTTTCAGCAAAGTAGCAGGCTACAAAGGCAACAACACAAAAATCAGTTGCGTTTCTGTAAACTAACAATGAACAATCCAAAAGGGAAATTAAGAAAACTATTTTATTACAATAGAATCAAAAGAATAAAATACCTAAGAATTAACTTAAAGAGGTGAAAGACTTATACAATGAAAACTACAATACATTGCTGAAAAATATTAAAGAAGATATTCATGGAGAGGTTGATGGATTAGAAGCTTTAATATTGTTAAGATGTCAATACTACAGATTTTAAAAAATCTCAATGACTTTTTTTTGCATAAGTAAAAAGACCTACCCTAGGGCTTCCCTGGTGGTGCAGTGGTTGAGAGTCTGCCTGCCGATGCAGGGGACATGGGTTTGTGCCCCGGTCCGGGAAGATCCCACATGCCGCGGAGCGGCTGGGCCCGTGAGCCATGGCCGCGGAGCCTGCATGTCCAGAGCCTGTGCCCTGCAAAGGGAGAGGCCACAATAGTGAGAGACCCGGGTACTGCAAAACAACAACAACAAAAACAAACAAACAAAACCTACCCTAAAATTCATGTGGAATCTCAAGGGACCCCAGATAGCCAAAAGAATCTTGAAAAGGAAGAACAAACCTGGAGCATTCATACTTCCTGATTTTATATTATAACTTGCTGCAGAATTACGGTAATCAAAGCAGTATTCTATAGTAACCTAACTGGGAAAAGAATTTGAAAGAGAATAGATAACATGTATATGTATAGCTGAATCACTTTGCTGTACACCTGAAACTAATACAATATTGTTACTCAACTATACTTCAATATAAAATAAATAAAAAAAAGATGCATGTGGGACTTCTGGATAGAGAAGCAAGACATGCTATTGGAAATAGGAATCTAGAACTTGAGAGAGAGTTGGTGGTTTTAGATTTGGGAGACTTCGGTGAATAGGCTTAAGAGAAGCCGTACAGTGAATAGATCGCTCAGGGAGAGTGAGTGGAGTAAGAAAAAGCGGGACGGCTGAAGCTGGAGGGGTACAGATGTTGATGAGGGTGGATAACTAGAGCATCCCAAGTGAGAGCAGGAAAGGGGAGCCAGAGTTAGGAGCAAAGCCCAGGGAGAGTGTGGTCACAGAGGCAAAGGAGGACACTTCTCATGTCATAAAGCCAAGAGATCCAACGTGATAAGGAGTGAGCACAGTCTTCAAATGGCCATGACAAGGTGGCTGGTGACTTGCGAGCTGGTTTAGCCACGTGGGGTGAAGGCAGCTGAATGAAGCAGCTGGATCGGAGGAATTACGGTGTAAAGGAAGGTGAAGAGGTAGGGCTAGTGAATATGGGCTGTTCTGTTGAGTTTGTAGGAGAAGGTAAGGAGATGAGAGGGCAGCTTAGAATTCCATTAGAGGATTTGAGAGGAGACTTGAGTGTACTGAGAGGCTTGGCGGAGGGCGGGAAGCCAATGGAGGGGGAGAGATTGACGATGTGACAGACAAGGGATAATTAATGGGCTGTCACCCAGGCGGGAGGGAGGCAGTGGGATTAGGTTAGGCCAGTGGTTGTCTGTCGTTAGGAACCAGTTTTGGGGACTAGGGACCAAAGTGGCTTGAGAATCCACTGAAATGGGATAGAAATCCCCTGGGATCTCCCTGGGCTAAATGATAGCCAGTGTAGGAAGTAAGCAAAGGTCCCCTAGGCTTATCTCGAGATGGTGATGTGGTCTCCCAGAACTATCTGGGATCCTTTTGGAGGGACCCACCTGTAATTCAGGTTAAAAAAAATCTCAGAGCATCCACTCTTAGTAGTCATTGTGTCGGGACACACTTATAGGTACGTCCCAGGCTTTTGTTTCCTGTCACAGCGAATGCGTGGCAGCTCCCCAGCTAACCCTGTTTGGTTTTAGCAAAAAGGAATGACTTCATCTTGTGTCATTGCCTTTGGATTCCATAACATGTAATTAGAAGCAGTGGGGCATTCCCAGATTAGCAGTTTTTATTTAAAAGTCTTTTGGAATATCTGAGTCTTATTAATTTGAAATTCTTTAATTAAAACAATTTTATTTATTTTTGGCTGCATTGGGTCTTCGTTGCTGTGCGCGGGCTTTCTCTAGTTGTGGTGAGCGGGGGCTACCCTTTGTTACGGTGAGCAGGCTTCTCAAAGCGGTGGCTTCTCTTGTTTCGGAGCACGGACTCTAGGCACATGGGCTCAGTAGTTGGTGGCTCGCGGGCTCTAGAGCGCAGGCTCAGTAGTTGTGGCGCACGGGCTTAGTTGCTTCGTGGCATGTGGGATCTTCCCGGACCGGGGCTCGAACCTGTGTCCCCTGCATTGGCAGGCAGATACTTAACCACTGCATCACCAGGGAAGTCCAAAATTCTTTAATTTTAACTGATTAGCTTTAAAAAGAAAAACTTTTTTTTTCTGATTTTATTATATCTACCCAGTAACTAGATTGTAAACATTTTGAAGAAAGGGATTCTTGTCTGTTTATCCCTTTGGTGTTCCCTACATCAGATGCATTTGACAAAAGTTGATTGCTTTGGTTGGGATGAGATGTGCCTCTCCTTCTTCTGTTCACCCTGGTATGTGTTGGTGATAATTAGTGAAACTGAATGTTCTTTTCATTACTCTCAAGGCCATTATGTTTTCTTTTTGGCTCTCTGGCAGGGGCTGAACTGGCTGTTGAGAAAATGACAGTTGCTCTGAAGGATTATGTAAAAATGCAAGACATCTGTTTTTACTTGAAAGAAAGTTAACTAGAATTTTTTTTTTTTTTTTTTGAGTCATGTTGACACCATAAACACAGAGTTTTATTGCCTGTTGACTTACTGAGGACTTAAAGTGTAGAGTTTGACTTTTCATTGTTCTTCACTTGTCCCAAACAAACACAGTTTTAAAGGCAGAAGAATTGAAATGATTTTGGACCCTCGGGGTACTGGGCCCTTTACATTACAGGCTTTCTCTGTTGGGATAGTTATTCAGGGTCAAGTTTCAATCCACAATGGAAAGCCTACATTTTGCATATTAGGAAACTCAAGCATAGAGAACAAAAGAGTTATTTCGGAATTTACCTAAAGTTTATCAAAACTGTTACTTTTTCTTTTTTTTTTTCCACTTGCACAGCCATGGCATATGCAGCAAACATCTCCCTTGTGTATAGAAAGGACTTTGGGATCTTACTTCTGTTTGTCTCACAGTAGTGAAAATTCTAGCATCTTCTTAAGTTAAAGACGTTTTCTTGGATTTTTCTCTCATCACACTTGCTTTTATAGGAAACAGAGGAGGCTGGGTTAGATGAACTGTGAGTGCTTGATTGAATAAATATTCTCCTTCTGAAAGGACCTGGTTAAATTTATTGTTAGCTTGGTGTCCAGAAACCTTTTCTCTTTTTATACTTCATTAATTACAGATCACGAGCGAAGTCCTTGAAGCTCAGAGGTGACGCAGGGAGAGGGAATGTGTGCACCGCCAGACTCTGTTCAGCGCTATCTGAATCCAAGTTCGTTTCCTAAGTATAGTTAAAGGAACAAGCCTATCTTATGCCCATTGGTAGGTTAACTAGACTAGAATTTTGGATGGAACTACAGATGTATATAGTAGGATGATTATTAAGAAATTCAAAACTGTTCTGCAAAATAGTTTACCATGAGAGTAGAGTGGTAATTATGTTGTTATTTATTTGTCAATTATAATATCCAGGCAAGGTGTTTATACTTCTCAGTGTGTTTGGAACAGAATCCAGCAGATCCCATGAAAGGGGATCCAGTCCTTTTGCAATAAATGTGAGTGGTTTGAATAAGTCTAAAAAGGACACAGCTGGCAAAAAAAAATCGCTCATAACTAACACGTCAAATCAACACATGAATTTTATATCTTCCCACTCAAATGTTATTCCTAAAGTCCTCAAAGGATTTGAAAAGGAAGAGCCAGGAATGTGCCTGGTGTAGGCGAGAATGGCAAGGAGGCCAGTGTACCTGGAACGGGGTGAGAGAAGCGGGGTGGGAGGATGTGAGGTGAGGGAGGTGCTGCAGGGTCAGGTGGGGTAGTCCTGAGACCTGGTGTGAAGACTGCATTTTACTGTGTGTGGGATTTGAAGCTGCGAAGGATTTTGATGATACACGCAGTGTGATCTAACATATTTTAACAGTTTTACTCTGGCTGCTTTTTTGAGAATTGATGGAAGGTGGGTAAAGGGTGACCCCAGTTAGGTAGAACGTTGGCCACAAATGATGGTAGCTTGATTCAGGAGAGTAGCAGTGGAAGCGGTGAGAAGTAGTCAGTTTGGAGAGACACACACACACTCATTCATCTCCAGTATGACATATGTACTCTTCTGAGAATAGAACTGACAGAATTCACTAATTGCATGGCGTAAGAGAGAGAGATATCAAGGGTCATTGGAAGGATTTTGGCCTGAGCACCGGAAGGAAGGAGTTGCCATGAACTTTGAGAGAAGGCAGTGGAAGGAATAGGTTTGGGCAGGTGAGGGTTGGCACCGGAGTGGGCATCAGGAGTCTAGTGTTGGGAACATCGAGTCTGAGATGTCTTTTAAACATCCTAGGAAAGCTGTTGAGTAGGTAGTTGGATGCCTGAGTGTGGAGTTCAAGGGAAGGATCTGGTCTCAATATATAAATTTGAGAGTCTTCAGCATTTGGGTGATATTTAAAGCCGTGAGCCTGGCTCACATCCCCCAAGGAGTAAGCATAGGCATGGAAGAGAAGTGGCGAAGGACTCAGGGGTCAGGGAGGGGAACTGGCAGAGTCTTACAGGGAGCAAGCGGCGAGGTGGGAGGAAAAACAGGAGAGCTCATGTCCTAGAAGCCAAGTGAGAATCTGTTCAAGGGAGAGAGAATGATCAACCGTGTCAAGTGTGGTTGGTAAGTTAGATAAGGTTTGCCTTAGTGTCGGTTCCTTTAAAAGCAGGGTCTGTGAACAAGGTCTTTGATACAGGTATTTATTTGGAGGTGATCCAAGGAACAGGAATGAGAGGTGAGATTGTGGAAGAAAGCCATTAAAGGGTGTGTGATTGAGGTTGCTGCTCTAGATTATAGGGTCAGCTCCACTGAGACATCTGAGAAGGAGCCAGAGTGTCCCCAGACTTGTCTGTACGAGTGATGTGAAGCTGGGACATTTATCCAGTCCCCCATTGGTTGAGGGTTTTCCTGGGAGTGTTGACTCCCTTCTGCTTCTGCGCTTTGCAGGCTGCTGTGGGAGAAGGCCTTGAGGCAGAAAAGCAGAGAGGTGAGGTGGGTGCTTGATGAGGGAGGAGTGAGCATGGGACTTTCTACTACAGCTGCGGCTGAGATCACAGGTGGGCCCAGGGAACGAGATGTGGACCATTACACGTGTTTGCTTCAAAGACTGACAGTTGACTGTTGGATTTTACCTAGGGGATGTCTTTGACCTTGAGAAAGCAGTTGAATGGAGCGGTAGGGCAAGCCTGATCGGCGTAGGTTGAGGAGAGGGGAAGAGAGACTGGAGGAAGTATAACAGCACCCAAGGAAAGTGGAATCCAGAGGCAGCAGGGAAGTGGGATAAAGGGAGGCTAATTTTTTTTTTAAGATGGGAGAAACAACAGCGTTTAGACGGATGGGAGTGATCCAGTGGAAAGGGAAGAATCTTGGATGTGAGAGAAAGAAGAGTGTTCTTGAGTGGATGAGAAGGGTGCGGCCCAGTGCATAAATGGAGGATTTGGCCTCAGATGGGAACGTGGATCGCTCATCTGTAAACAGTTCATCTGTAGTAAAGGGAGAGAGAGAGTGTATGGGAAGCCTGGCCCCTTCTGATCGTCTTCATTCCCTCCCTGAGAAGGAGGAAACAAGGTCATCACTGAGAGAGAAGAAGGGGTGGGCGTGCTGGTGGTTTGAGGAGAGCGGAAGGTGTGGGAGGGTCATCTGGGATTGCAGGGCACGGGTGCACCTGTGAAGACACCAGCACAGAAAGTGAGAGCATTTAGAAACATCTATAGCAGTTGGCATTGCTGTAATGCTTTTATCGTATTTTACAAGAATGTTGGTCTATAATGGATTGGAAATAAGAACATCTGGTCCTTCACAACAGATAGTTTGAGAGGCACTGGGCTGGGAGAGAAGGGACCAGGGATACAGCCTGATGGCTGCACAGCACTGAGGGGCCCAGAGTACAGTGTGAGGCCACTCAGCTCACCCACTGGTTTACTCCTGCCTCGTTCATCTGTGGGGCAGAGTTGGATTTTATGGAGGGTGGTTTTGCTAAGTGGGTCTGATGCGGTGGGAAAATGCAGTGAGTGTAGGGAGTGTCCAGTGAGATGTGTGGTGACCGACCATGGTGTTGGGAGCTGGGGAAAGAAGGCAGCAAATCTTGAGGAGGGTGAGAGATTCTGAGAAGGTAGTGGGATTGAGGGAATCCCAGTCGTGGAAGAATCAGATGGTGAGATTGGGAGTTCTAAAAGGAGTGAACTAGAATTAAGGGAGATGGTGATCAGAGAGTAGGATTCTTGACAACACTGCTCACAATAATAAACACTGGGAAAGAAACCAAATGAGTTATTTTCCATGAATACAATGGATAATTTTGAAGCCACTGGAAGTCATGTGGTTATCCTGTTTCTTTGTGGACACAGGATATGTTGGGTGAAAAAAAAAAAAGGTGGGTTACAAAACAGTTGGCAAAGTTAAGTTGCAAAATTTACAACGATCATTTTTATGGTAAAAATATAAACATTTTAGTGCACAGAAGTCTTAACCATGGAGGTGTCTGGATGGCTGAATCACAGTGCTTTTTACTTTCTGTTTAATGATATTCGATTATACGTTATTGCTATATTCTTTTAGCTTTATTGACATACAATTTACATGAAATAAAACTCACCAGTTTTAGGTGCACCACTCTGTAAGTTTTGAAAACTGTACACAATTTTGTAACCGCCATCACATTCGTAATATAGAACATTTTCCTCACCCCCAGACTTTGCTTGTGCCCCTCTGGAGACCCTGGCAATTGTGATTTGTTTTCCCATCTCTATAGTTTTGCCTTTTCTAAAATTTCAGGTAGATGGAATCAACACAAGTTCTTTGTCAGATATGTTTTACAAATATTTTCTCGTAGTGTGTCGCTTGCCTTTTCATTTTCCTAACAGTGTATTTTGAAGAGAAAGTTTTAAATTTTGATAAAATCTAATTTTCCTTTAAACAAATTTTATGCTTTGCGCTTACTGTATTCTACTTAAGAAACCTTTGCCTAAACCAAAGCCGCAAGTAATTTTTCCAATGTTTTTTTTCCTAGAAGTTTTATAGTTTTAGATATTACATTTAGGTCTAATGATCCATTTAATATTTTTGTTCATGTTGTTAACAAAGGTTCAAGGTTCATTTTTTTTTTTTGCACATCTAATTGTTTTAGCACCACTTGTTGAAAAAGATTATCCTTTCCCCATTGAATTGCTTTGACACTTTTATTGGAAATTAATTGACCACATATGTGTGGGATTATTTCTGGAGTGTCTGTTCTCTTTCATTGGTCTATATGTCTGTCTTTACACCAGATACTTATTGTATATTGTATGCAGTATGCTGTATATTATGTATTATACAAAAAAGAAAAATAAGTGTTGTGTCAGGTAGTATAAGTCCTTCCACTTTGTTCTCCTTTTTTTTTTTTTTTTTTTAATGCTTTGGGTTTGGGGTAATTGAAGTCATTTGTATTTCCATATAAATTTTAGAATCAGTGTGTCAATTTCTATGAATAAGTTCTCCTGGATTTTCTTGTTATATTGTATGTTGCAGTATGGGGAGAAAAAGACAAGACATACAGATTGAAAAGGAAGAAGTAAAACTCTCTTTATTTGCAGTTTTTATTCTCATGGTGATTCATTTCCTCATGTGGTTGGTGAGAACTTTGCTAGTTCATCTTCATTTGAGGGTTACCCCTGTACTCAATACCTAGGAGATCTATATGCCCTGAGCTGTCAGTTGTAATCTACATTAAAGTTACTAGAACTATTAAGTGAGGCTAGCAGTTTCACAGGTTGCAAGGTAAAATATACAAAAAAAAACCCCACTCCACAATCTTTTTCTATATTCTAGCAATTAACTTAAAATACAGTGCTATTTACAATTAAGAAACAATACTATGTACACTGGCATAAAAAATGTGAAATACTTAGGCAACAATGTAACTAAAGATGATACTGTTGAAGAGAAAGGCATTACTCCCAGTCTTAGGGGGAAACATCTAGTCTTTTATCATTAAGTCTGGTGTCACCTGTAGATTTTTTTGTAGTTGCCCTTTGTCAGGTTGAGGCAGTTGCCTTCTATTCTTAGTTTGCTGAGCACTTTGATCAAGAATGGATGTGGAAGGGAGATCGGCTCCGTGCTTTGTGTCCACCTAGAGGGGTGGGATAGGGAGCGTGGGAGGGAGACGCAAGAGGGAGGAGATATGGGGATGTATGTATATGTATAGCTGATTCACTTTGTTATACAGCAGAAACTAACACACCATTGTAAAGCAATTATACTCCAATAAAGATGTTAAAAAAAAAATGGATGTGGAAGTTTGTCAACTGCTTTTTCTGCATCTATTGAGAAGATCATATGATTTTTCTTCCTTAGTCTGTTAGTATGTTGAATTGCATTGATTTTGACTGTTGACCCATTCTTGCATTCCTGGGATAAAGACCACTTGGACTTATGTATTATCCTTTTTTAATGTATTGTTGGATTTCTTTGGGTAAAAATTTGAGAAATTTTATGTCTGTGTTCTTCATGAAAAATACCGGTCTAAGTTTTTTTAATGTTTTTGCCCAGTCTTTTTACAAGATACTTCTGGCCTCATAAAATAGGTTGGGAGATGTTTCTTTATCTTCCATTTTCTTGAAGTGTTTGTGCAAAACTGATATTCTTTCTTCTTTTAACGTTTAGTACAATTTCCTAGAGAAGCCATCCAGTCCTGGAGGTTTTTTTTTTTTTTTAAAAACTACAAATTCAATTTCTTTAATTGATATGAGGGCATTCTGGGTTATTTGTTTCTCTTCTTTCTTTTTTTGCATACAAAAAGCTGTAGATATTTTTCCTTATGTGGTAAGAACACTTAACATAAGTTTTATCCTCTTAGCAAAATTGTAAGTATACAGTACAGTATTATTATCATATGCCCTATGTTGCGCAGTAAATCTCCAGAACTTATTTATTTTGTGTAACTAAAACTTTGTACCCTGTGACCAACATCTCACCACTTCCCTCTCCCCCAGCCCTTGGCAACCACCATCCGTTCTCTGTGTTTGACTATTTTAGATTCCACATGTGAGATCGTGTAGTATCTGTCTTTTTGTGACTGGCTTATTTCACTTAGCATAATGTTCTCCAGGTCCATCTATGTTGTTGCAAACGGCAGGATTTCTTTCTTTTTTTAAGTCTGAATAATAATCAATTGTATATATGTATATGCCACATTTTCTTTATCTGTTCATCCATTGATGGACATTGTTCCATCATATCTTGTCTATTGCCGTATCTTGTTTATTGTGAATAATTCTGCAGTGAACATGGGAATGCAGATATCTCTTTGATATCTAGAGTTCAATTCCTTTGGATATATACCCAGAAGTGGGATTGGTAGATAAAATGATAATTGTAATTTTAATTTTTTGAGGAACCTCCATATTGTGTGCAATAGTGGCTGCACCAGTTTACATTCCACCAACAGTGTACAGGGGTTCCCTTTTCTCCACATCCTCACCAATACTTGTCTTTTTTAATGATACTAGCCATCCTCGCAGGTGTGAGGTGATTTGTATTCTCCTGATGATTAGTGGTGTTGAGCACCTTTTCATATACCTTTGGGCCATTTGTATGTCTTGTTTGGAATAATGTCTATTTAGGACCTTAGCCTATGTTTAATCAGGTTATTTGCTTTTTGCTATTGAGCTTTATGAGTTCCTTATATATTTGGATACTAATCTGATATGTGGTTTACAGTATTTTCTCCTTTTCCTTAGGTTGCCTTCTCATTTTGTTAATTGCTTCCTTTGCTGTGCAAAAGTGTTTTAGTTTGTTGCTTGTGCTTTTGGTGCCATATCCAAGAAATCTTTGCCCAGTCCAATGTCTAGAAGCTTCTTCCCTATATTTTCTCCTAAGAGTTTTATTGTTTCAAGCTTTGTGTTTAAGTCTTTAATCATTTTGATTTGATTTTTTTGTATATGGTGTGAAATAAGGGTCCAATTTCATTCTTTTGCTTGTGGATATCCAGTTTTCCCAGTACCATTTATTGAAGAGACTGTCTTTTCCCCATTGTGTATTCTTGGCACCCTTGTTGAGGATCAGTTGACAGTATATGCATGGGTTCATTTCTGACTCTCTGTTCTGTTCTGTTGGTCTATGTGTTTGTTTTTATGCCAGTACCATACTGTTTTGGTTACTGTAGCTTTATAAAATATTTTGAAATCAGAGAGTGTGATATCTCCAGCTTTGTTCTTTTTACTCAAGACTGTTTTGGCTCTTCATGGTCCAAATGAGTTTTAGGATTATTTTTACTATTTCTGTAAAAAATGCCATTGATATTTTTATAGAGATTGCATTGAATCTGTAGATTGCTTTGGGAAAGATGGACATTTAAACAATATTAATTCTTCCAATCCATGAACACAGGATGTCCTTCAGTTTGTCTTCTAAACTTCTATAGTTTCTTTTACTTTGTTGAACTTCTCATTTATTCATATATTGTTTTCCTGATTTCATTTAGTTATCTGTTTTCTGTTGTAGTTCATTGAGCTTTAAGATGATTATTTTGAATTCTTTATCAAGCAGTTTATGGATCTCCATTTCTTTAGGGGCAATTACTAGAGCTTTATTAATTTCCTTTAGTACTATCATGTTTGCCTGATTTTTCATCATCCTTGTGGCGCTGCATTGGTGTCTGTGCATTTGAAGGAGCAGTCACCTCTTCCAGTTTTTACAGATTGGTTTCAGCAGGTAGCTATATCCTGCTGGGTCCCCAGGCTGAGGGAGCTGCCTCTGGGACCACAGCTGAGTGGGGCTGAATCTCAGTCAAGAGGCTGGCTTGGGGTCCACCATCAGGCCTGGGCTTGATGGGCCAGCACCCTGGGGCACAGGCAAGCATGGCTCCTGCTGGGTGCCCAGGTGTCCAGGACTGCTTCTGAGACCATGGTTGAGTGAGGTTAGAGCTGGGTCATGGGGCCACTTCCACATCTGCAGTGGGTCCAGTCAGTAGACCCGTTACTAGGATTGTGGGCACGTGGGGCTAGGGGTAGGATTACAGATGAGCTGGGCTGGAGCTGAGTGCACAGGGAGGTGAGGCTGCTTCTAGGTCTGCAGCCAGGTCCAAGGTTGCCACACCTGCCTTCTACAAAGAGGGCAAAGGGAGCAGAGAATCCCCTTGTAACACAGGAAGGATTAATATTCATAATAGAAGTGATAAAATGTCCCTAATTTTTCCTTTTTTTTTTCCTATTTTTGAGCCTTAATCCCAGCTGTCCATCATAATATAAAAAAGATAGAATTTCATATTAGGAGAGTTAAAAGATGTTGTTCTCAGCTACCCTGTGGTTTTCTAGGAAATTATTGGCTGACTACATTGTTTCTCAATGTGTGAAAAAAGGTTGTGGCCCCCTCTTAATTTTCTTATGTATTGTGAAATTTTGGACATGTTTAATGGGGAGTTATCAGTGTTACAAGTAAGTAGAATATGGCCTGCCTTCAGAAATGATATTGATTTATGATGAGAGAAATATGACGACCAATTTTCGGGGTAAAAGCTGCTGAAGTGGTATCTGAGCTCTATAGAGGACGGTGGATATGAAGTCTAAATGCACAACACTTTGCAAGACAATTTTGTTGATATTGAAAAGAAACAGGCCTTCCCCTTTTAAAGACATTGCTGTTTAAAACTCCATCAGGTGCATGAGGGAAAGTGAGACAATACATACAAAATATATTTTTACCTCAGGGTGAGGTACAGAGAATATTTCTTCTTTGTGTCCCTACACCTCTGTTACTACAGGGTTACTATGCTTCAAAGATAAGCATTTATACTTTTAATTTACATTTGAAAAAAATTAAAGGCCACCCAAGTGAGAATCTTGGAAACTATAAAACAGTAGAGGTTCCTAATACCATTTAATCTGGAGGATCCAAACAGAAAACCTAAGCGGCTTTTGTATTAAATAGGCTAGTTTTATAGAATTTAACATTCTGAGAACCAGTGAGGGAAGATCTAATGTGTTTCATATATTACAACACTTTGCACATGGGAAGTTTTCATTTGGTGTGAGTTGTGTGCCAAATGACAGAGTGTATTGCTGCTTTAAGTCTAATTATTCTAAATATAAAATTAAAAAGAGAGGTAAAGGAGATAAGCTCTAGAAAATGAAGAGAGAACACATTGCATTTTTTGGGGGGGCCTGGGACAGTTTCATTTTGGGGACTTAGGAAGAGTGCCTGGATCTCTGACAGCCTTGCTATACCCAGTGCAGTTGTGAACTAACAGTTGCGGATGGGCTTCACTGGGAGCTTGGGAGGGCTGTGGAATCTCAGGCCTACTGAATGTGTCTAGATTTTTTTTTTTTTTTGAGGTACGCGGGCCTCTCACTGTTGCGGCCTCTTCCGTTGCGGAGCACAGGCTCCGAACGCGCAGGCTCAGCGGCCATGGCTCATGGGCCTAGCCGCTCCGCGGCATGTGGGATCCTCCCGGACCGGGGCACGAACCCGTGTCCCTTGCATCGGCAGGCGGACTCTCAACCACTGTGCCGCCAGGGAAGCCCCTGTGTCTGCATTTTAACACAGTCCCCAAGAGGTTCATAAGCACAGTCAAGTTTAAGAGGCACAGCTCAAAAATGATGAGGTGTGCCATTGCATCGTCACTTTATGCATTAAAGTGTATCTTCTTCCCATGACTTATGTCTTCCTGCTTTCGGTTACATTCCTAGCTGAAAGTGAGGAATCAGGGGATTCTCAGGAGTTAGAGAAATGTCTGTGAATTAGGTGTACATAAAATAAAGACTCAGGAATTGGGAAAGAGCTGGACAATTTTGAAGAATAACAACTCCAAGCATATTATTGGTATTCACATGGTTAAAACCATTGAAAAAATACTTTTTGACTTAAGGTTCTTGGTTGTAGCAATTAAACAGTGCTGGTTGATTTAAGCAGCAAATGAATTGTTTGAAAGGGTGTTGCCTGATTCACAGGGTCTCTGGGTGGGCTGGGGAGTCAGGGACGGAACCTGAGTCAGCCCTCAGGGCTGGTCTGGTGGACACTCCTCTTTACTGCACAGCATTGGAGGATGCAACTTGTACCCCGATGCCATTGGTACCAAACACTGCATGCCCACACCAGCCCTGCTACTGCAGTGACCCTATGTTCCTTGTAGCATCTCTGTGCCCAGAGGCAGCTCTGAGTGAGCTCTGTACTCTTGGGTGGGTTCTTCTGAGTGGTGGTGCCCACATCATGTGTCTTTGTCCCAGTTGCAAGGAAGCTGGGAAAGCAAGTCTTTGGCGTGTTCACTGTTATTGTGGGAGGTGAGCACCGCTCCTTAGGCTGGGAGTTCTGCATCCATAGGCAGAGGGTTGGGATGCAGGTGGACAAAAAGCCTGACAAACGTTGGATAGAGTTGCCTGGGTGTGTGAGTGCGTGTGTGCACACATGCGTGTGTGAGCGAGTGTGTGTGTTCAGTTGACTAGAGACGTTTCAGTAGGACACCTTTTTGACTTTATGACGATGGTTGATCATAGGGAAATAGAATTGATTTTGCAGGATTTTGCTTTTTTGTTAAAAGGGCTGACACACATTTCAAAAGTACATTCTTTTAGGTCGCATTTAACCAGGAGAAAACTTGATGTTTCTATGAGATTAAAAAACTTCCTAGCACTCGCTCAGAAATAGGGAGTTCATTGCATTCATTTTCTAAATGAGAATCACATTTAGTGAAACCCTGACCCACATAATCAAGATAACGAGGGATTTTTAATTTGCCCGGATGACTCAGTTTTGGAGTACACACTTTGACTTGTGTTCTGCTGGGAGGTTGAGAAATTACCGCTTGCTTGGTGTACATGAGGCACAAAGCAGAAGCAAAATCAGCATGCACTGTGTCATATTTGTACTGAGATAACACAGGGGAACAGCTGTGACTCTTTCAAATGACTCCATTTGTTTGATAATTGCTGGGTAAAAATAGTGCCACTGTTGGCTATTTCAGGATGACAGATGGCGTTCTAGATTGTGTTCCTTTCCTCATACCCAAAAGGAACAGGGCTGGGTCTTTCTGAGAATTTTGCCTGTGTACGAGATAGCATCAGGGAAGGGGCAGGGCACCATTTCAAGCTTCTGTTCTGCAGGTAAGTAGGAAGTAGGGGGTGTGATGTAAGGGAAGCAGGGAATGGAATTTTTCCAGCCTGAGCAATGATGGGAAATAAAGGCTTCTGTCTGTTGCTTAGGAACAGAAATATCTTGTGCCTTTGCTACAGCTGGAGGAACCAGGTAATTTACTTTCAGAGCTCACCTATCTCCTCTTCAAACAGAGCTGAAGTGAGCCTTCTTTTCATCTTGGCTTTGCAGGGTGGCGGGTCATTAGACCCCCCCCCCCCCCCCGGCTTTCTTCCATTCAGCAAACTCCCATTCCTAATGCATTGTCTCAAAACTGTGCCAATCAAACGTGTATTAACTGGGCTTAAAAACAATAGATTTTCTTCAGGAGCTAGCCTTTGGGTATTTTTCTCAACCAGAAAGCAAATGGAACCCCATGTGAGTGGGGTGTAGAGATGTCCTTCATCTGAACGGCATGTGATGTTTGATATCTTGTTGGCATCCTCCCCTGCACCTCAAGGAGGGAAGGTTGTCACACAGACACTCCCACCTTTAGGTCTGAAGTCCAGGAGGGAGGCAGGACCCCACTTTCTGGTACTGAGAAGGCAGGGCAAAGATTGGCAACCTTACCTGTGTACATGAATCTCTTTTGGAGCTTTACAAAATGTATGTTCCTGAGACTTACTCCCCCAAATTCTGATTCATTGAGTCTTTGATATGGCCCGGGCCGGTATAAAATTTTCCCAGCTATTTACAACTGAAAACTAAGTCCCGTTTCTCCTTGCTCAGCCCCTGCTGAAGAGCGTTGGATGCCCAGAACCAGGCTTGGGACAGAAAGGCCTGGGCATGGAGTTCCTGGGCTTCCTCAGAGTTTCTTGCTTGCCCTGTGTCTTCCCCAGGACTCATGTTCACATGATTTGTTCAAGGATGAATGCCTCGGTCTTCATAGTTTAAGTGGGAAGAGTTACTCTCAAAGGAGCACTCAGAAGGAGAATTGAGGCTTGTAGTTGGGTAGAAACATAGTGGAAGTATCTAGAAGGTGACTAGGCTATAGGAAACTGATTAGAAGAGCCCTGATCCCCAGGTGTTTCTGACCTGGAAGAGTGGTAAGAGCAGAACCTTCTAGGCCCATAGGCACACATCATAAATACATCAGGCCTGAGGAAGGCCCTGGAGGGTGTGAACACCTCTTAATTCTATGCACCCTTCTCTAGGGGTTCAAGGAAAATTGAATAGCTTAATTAAGAGCATTATTGTTGGGCTTCCCTGGTGGCGCAGTGGTTGAGAATTCGCCTGCCGATGCAGGGGACACGGGTTCGTGCCCCGGTCCGGGAAGATCCCACATGCTGCGGAGCGGCTGGGCCCGTGAGCCATGGCCGCTGAGCCTGCGCGTCCGGAGCCTGTGCTCCGCAATGGGAGAGGCCGCAACAGTGAGGGGCCCGCGTACCGCAAAAAAAAAAAAAAAAAAGAGCATTATTGTTGTAGCAGCAAATAATTTTAAAAGGGAACGAGTGTAGTTCCCATTTTCCTCTTTTTGTCTTCAAAAGAAGGAAGTCAGTGATTATTGTTACACTGAAAATGAAGGTGATTATATACCCTTTAAAATATCCTCAGTATAATAATAAAAGAAGTGTTGACCGTTTCTTCTAGAGAGCCACAAGCCGAAGGCAGTCATTACTTGGCTCTTTTTTGCTCAGTTATGTAAATGGCCATCTGTGGAAACACCAGAGTTTATCCAGAAATCTCATCTTAAAGAGAGCTATCACGTGCAGGGAAGGAAGCTCCGTGGGCAGCTCTAATTTGCATGATTCCCGAATGCATGTGACTAAAGCATAATGGGTCTGATTCTCAGGGGCACCTGGCCATGAAATCAATCTCAGTGCTTCACGGTCACACTGGAGGCAGACTCGCATCTCTTACACTGGCTTACCAAAGCCTAAGGATTGTGGATTTGAGAAAGAGGAAAAGGAAAACATTTCATCCAGATTCACAGTGAAACCTGGGTTTTGAAGTCATTTGCATTTTTGATTCGTTTTTGTTTTGGCCCCCTGCCCCACTGACTCCCTTCATATTAGTGCAGAATCCAAAAATGAACTGAAGCTCTCCCTTTTCTGATGATGTGGGCTAGGAAGATCCCAAGAGGACATTAGAGAGATTTTAGCCAGCCTGCCGTGGGAGATGCAGAGCTGCTGAATGGGAGGGGCTGGGACTGCAGTCTAGGAGCTGTAGAGGATTTCTCTAGAAGCTGTGTGTATCTAGCAAGCACACTTACTTTATAATGCTTACTTAGGGTGATGAGAGCGCTGGCTCGCAAGCCGCAGACCATCCCTGCAGACTTGGGCCCCTTTCCCCTACCATCTCCTGCTATTACTTCAGTTTCTTTGTGTGAGTCCATTTTTCCCAGTAGGCCTATAGGACCGATAAGGAAGGCCTGTAAGGAGGAGGTCGGTCACGCCCCACCTCAGACCACCACCAGAATAGCTACCAGTGTTCACACATAGCAAATACTTAGCAACTTTATTATTAATAATTTTCCTAGTTGGCTCCCATAATGATGTAAAAATAAAAATAAAAGTGTGCCTTTTCTTGCCTCTCCTACTTGACCTCCAAGTTAATAAAATGAGTGGCAGAGAGATTGCAACTGCCAAGAAGTAAAGATTCCCTTTGACTAATGTATGACGCTTGTCATGCCTTTGCCCTTGGGTTCGTGGCAAATGATGAGAGTTCAGTATGTGTTCTCCCTTACCGCGTTTGGCAGGTCACTTCACCACTCTGGACCTCAGTACTAACATTTTATGATCCATGATTTTGTGACTCAAGTAATAGTATTTCCAGATCCCCCATTCCCATGGCTCCTTGACCATCATTATCACCAAGAAATGGCAGTATCACTTAAAACATCTTGGTTTTAAGGAACCTGCTCTCTGACACCCTTCCCATCCTCCCAGCTCACCTTCTTTAGTCCTATCACCCGGCAGACTTCTAATCCATTGCCTGACTGCATTTACATTGTCTACCATCCCCCTTTTTATATTCTTTTGTTTTTTCCCTTTTACCTAGTTTAGATTACACCACTTGTCATTTTTGTTAGTTAAGCAGCTACACGTTGCAGGAGGAAAATGCACCGTTGTGCTCTTTTATTTATAAACATGTGACATAAATCTAAAATCAACCCTTGACACTGCTTGGCAGTCCTACTCCACCTACGGGTACTGTATATTCGTTCTACTCTCTGGAACACTTAGACAGTCTTCTCTCACTCCCAACTCTGAGGCTCCTTTCCCATTTACCTTCAACTGATGACCTTGCCTCAGAATTTATTGAGGAAATAAAAGTAAAAGGCAGGCCAAATACCCATCGTCAAATCTAACAACTCTCTTATATCTTGATCCATTCTCCATTTCCCACTTGTATCTGCAGATGAAGTGTCTTTGTTCCCATGAAAGGCTGTTTCTACTTGCTCTCTTCGAACTGTGTCACAGATGTACTGAGTCTGCACCCTCACTTGTCCAGTTCAGTAATGGTTTATGTTTGTTGGCCTGACATAATTATGAATCAGTAGTTCCCCGTATAGTGTTCCCGTTTGGATGATAAATTATATGGGCCCCTTAGTTATATAACAGAGTTCCATATGTGGAATGAGCTGTTCAGATCAGCTCTATGCTGCTCTCACACTGTCATAGTTACTTTACAGGTAGTTACCTAGCTTTATAATAAGTCCCAACACATGGTGGGGCAAGTCCTCCCTTCCTTTCTTTGCTGGAAGTGTATTGGCTCTTTTTGGTCCTTTACTATTTCATCTGCATTTTAGAATCAGTTTATAAAGTTCCACAAAATCCTGTTGGGGTTTTGACTGGAGCTTCATCGAGTGTCTAGATCAGTTTGGGGGAGAACTGACATCATTACAAAATCAGATCTTCCTATTCATCAACAAATGTAGTGCTCTGTTTTTTCTTGAATATCTTTCAGTAAAATGTCACAATTTTCTGTATCCAGGTTGAATGTATATCTTGTCAGTTTCTTACTAGGTATTTTATAGTTTTTGTTTCTATTGTAAAATGTTGTATTTAAAAAATTATTTCTTCTATTGTTTTGTTGTGGTACAGTTGACTTGTATATTCTTATATGCAGCCGCTTTGCTAAAATTACTTTTTATTTATAATAGTTTATAAATTTGTCAGGGTTTTCTATATAGACAATTATATCACTTGCAAAAAAATGATGGTTTTTGTTTTCTCCTTTCCAATACTTCCACTTATAAAAACCTTTTACTGACATACAGTACACACACAGGAAGGAGCACACATAAGCTTACCTCTTGAAACATTTTCACAAAATATACACACTTATTTAACTAGTACCTAAATCAGGAAACAGAACATTATTTGTACCTTGGAAGTCCCCCCCCCCGCCGCCCACCAGTGCGCCCTTCTATCACAACCTCCCCAAAGAATAACTCTTGTGCTTTCAATATGTTTTCTGGTTTTCTTGACTTGGCTCATGCAGTGTATTACTTTCTCCTTTTCTGCTGGACTATTCCCTAACATACAAGCATGGCTTTACAATCATCCATCTTAAATAACTCTTCCTTAACCAATGTCCCTTTCTAGTCACTACTCCATTTTGCTACTCCCCTTCTCAGAGAAACTTTTTGAACAAATATTCTATAGTCACTGTCTCTGTTTCCTTACTTTGCAGTTTTCTTTTCAACTCACTTGATTCTGGCTTCTGTCTTTGGAATTCTACTGAAATAGCTCTTGTCAAGATTACTGTGACCTTCATGTTACCAAATCCAATAGAGAGCTCTGTCAGTGTCCTTTTCCATCTCTCAGCATCATTTGATGTGATTGACCCTTGCCTGTCTTGAAATACTTCCTTTCATGGCTCTTCCATTTATTCACTTAAGTGATTGCTTGTTTACAGCCCTTCTCTCCACCAAGACTCCAAGTTCCACAGGGCAGGGGTGATGTCTAACTTTTTCACTGCTCCATCCCCAGCATCTAGTCTGGTGTCTGATACATAGTAGATTGTTGCCTGGGCCTTAGAGATTACTGTGCATATCCAATCACTTTTGTCTCATGTCTACTTGGATGTCTTGCAGGTACCTCAAATTCAACAGGTCCAAAATATGTTTATCATATCACAAACTCTTCACTCTACTAGTGTTCCCTCTTTCAGTACACATCACTACCACCCACTGAATCAGAAACCTTAACTAGTTCCTCTTCTCATCTCCACATCCAACCCATCTCTAATACCTGACCATACCCCTGCCTAAGTACCTTTTCCAAATCTGTCTACTTCCCTTTATTTCCATCTTCATCCTTCTGGATGCTACCATGTTGAATTACTGCAACAGCTTCTGAACTGTTTTTGTTCTAAACTCTTCTGAGCTCTGGTATTGCATCCCTCCAGTTGGTTCTCTACATGGCAGACAAAGTGGTCCTTTTAAAAATACAAGTCTAGTTAAATCATCTTCACATAGCAGACATTGTGTCATATTCTGTGCTCTGAAATACAGAAATAGAATTTACATGGGGTAAGCAAAACAGTGCAAGACTGCCCTTATCGAATCATTTGTATTTAATTTCAGTATCAGTATTTTTCCAAATCTTGAAAGTATCCTCTGAATTTTTGTACAGCTTTTTTATCTTCTACAACTACTGACCCGTCAGGTGCTTCTCTATCTCTGCACCTACCTTTTCTTAGAATTGAGTTCTATAGGCTCTTTTTCAGTAACAGAGGGCAGATTTCATTCCTCATTAGAAGGAAATGTATAAGCAAAACTACTTATCTGGGGTTGAGGCACTACCTGGCGATTCATTTGTCAACAGCAGTCTTGTAAAAACATTAAAAGAGACCTTTACCACCTCCCTACATTAATATTAAGGATTCTTAGCAATCCAAAGTCAATTTATTATTGCTTTCCTTACTTAGTTAGACATAGATTTTCAACTAGTTAATGAAGTGCATTTTGTAATTACTAAAGGGCTCTGTTGCTTCGGTGATAACTAGATACCTGCAACAAAAACCAAAACATAAGTTTTAAGTGGTATTAAACAGCTTCTCTTCTCCATCAGTTGGTGTCTAAGTAGTTGCTTGCAGAAAAGCACAACCAATCAAAGGACAAAGTTGAAAAGTCATTTGTGTTTGATGACGTGCGTGGTTTTAAAATTTGAGAGCGACATGGCGTGACTACTTTCCTGTTTCCAGAATTAGCAAGAGTAGCAGAATGACATTAATATGTGGGTTCATTATGCCTAACATATTGGTTGGTTCTTTTTTTCCCCAGAAAATATTTGCTTTTCTGGAGTGCAAAAAGATTTGCTCATTCATTGTCAAGATCTGTTACGTGGATTGAGGGATGATGTCACTCTTCCCACTGCTGGTAGGGCAGAAAGTCAATAAATGTGATTGGCAGCTTTGTGCAACATTGAAAAGTCTCCAGTAGATTTCTCACATGGGACCCACTAAAAACCAGAGGACTCCAGGAAATAAAGTCAAACTGTCCTCTTTTGACATAAGGCCATAAACATAATGGAATGACTTCTCCCATGAAAGATTTGAGCAAAATAATATCTACCGATTTCTTTGGTTGAGTCACACCCAGCTTTCTTTTCTTTTTAGGTCCTGTTGTTTCAGGCAGTATCGCTAGCAATGAGTTATCTGTCTAATATTGTATAGCAAAATACCTTATTTTAAATGGGCACAGGGAGGTAGTGGAGTAGAATGCTTTAGATCTTGGGCTCTTGAACCAGAAATCTGAATTCAAATCTTGACTCAGCTGGTTGTGTGACTTTCAGTGAGTAACTTAATCTCTGCCTCAGTTTCTTTATCTATAAAATGGGGGAAGATAAGAGTACCTCCCACAGAGCATTTTTGTGATAATTAAATTTATTTATGTAACATGTGTGGCAAATAGCGATGACCACTACTAATGTCACTGTTACGATTGAGGTTGCAAGGAAGTGGCCAAAAGTTCTTTTCTGGTCTTTCAGGGATCACTGAAGGTAGATTCAACCTGGCATTCACATCTGTGGATGGATGAATCCTTGCACGTATAGCCAGGTTAATCTTTATAAATGGTCATTTGAGGCTTGGCGAAGGAAGATATTTGGAAATAGGGCTTCCCTGGTGGCTCAGTGGCTGAGAGTCCGCCTGCCGCGGCAGGGGACACAGGTTCGTGCCCCGGTCCGGGAAGATCCCACATGCCGCAGAGCGGCTGGGCCCGTGAGCCGTGGCCGCTGAGCCTGCGCGTCCGGAGCCTGTGCTCCGCAACGGGAGAGGCCACAGCAGTGAGAGGCCCGCGTACCGCAAAAAAACAAAACAAAACAACAAAAAAAAAGATATTTGGAAATAAAAAAATGGAATCCATGTTTTATGTTGTCTTAATAGAAAGACATCTTATTTCTACCTATTTTTTTCCTAAAAAGCTACAACGATGGGGATAAAGCTGATAGCTCTCTCTATAATGCCACATCTTATAATCTACTTTCACATTTGAGTTTTTGCTGGTGTTGGTACAAGGCATAGAATCATATTCACACTAGGAGGTCCAGGGAGAGGTTCTGGTAGTCCCTGCAGAGAAATGGGTTTTCAGCCCCCAGGGTCATATAACTCAGGATAGCCATTGGGGAATGACTGTACCTTTGACAAGTGGAGAAATGTGGGGAAGAGGTAGGATATTGCTCTACCTTGGATTAGGAGGAACACGGGCAAGCTTCCCTCTCCTCCTCCCACCTTTAGTTTCAGTTGTTACAAGACTGGGTGGGTACCTTTGGTGGAAGTGTGGAGGGTAGTTGGGGTTGGCGGCAGTTTAGGTTGGGTTGCTGCCCTGGATAAAAAGGGGGGAGGTGAGGGCAGGTCTTGGAGCTGTGGATGCCGAGCAGGCCCCGGGGAATGAGAGAGAAGGTGCTTTGCGTTTCCTTTCAAGTTGCTCATCTTATTTCACGGGTTAGTAAGAGGGATGAGGATTCAGGTTCACTGCCCTGGCCAAAGTGGAGGGGCTCCCTTTGTCCCTCGAGCTCCTGAGCATGGAGGTCCAGATGAAGGAAGGAGTTGGGTGGTTTTAAATTGAATCAAGAGTGTTTTCAGGGCTTCCCTGGTGGCGCAGTGGTTGAGAGTCCACCTGCCGATGCAGGGGACATGGATTCGTGCCCCGGTCCGGGAAGATCCCACATGCCGCGGAGCGGCTGGGCCCGTTAGCCATGGCCGCTGAGCCTGCGCGTCCGGAGCCTGTGCTCCGCAACTGGAGAGGCCACAACAGTGAGAGGCCCGCGTACCGCAAAAAAAAAAAAAAAAAATAGTGTTTTCATCATGATAACTTCTTCCCCACCCTGCAAAACCAAAAACAAACCAACAAAACTTAATTGTAGGAAATACAATTTCCATTTCTTTTTAGAAAAAAACTGAGCTCTTTGTCTACAGTGTCCTTTTATCTGGATCCAGAATTTTACGGAGTCTGGAAATTCATTGATACATGAAAAACTGAGGCCACTGTTGACAGGAATTGCGTATGTTAATAAACTAGTCCTAAGAGTATCCTCTGGGATTGTACTGAACAGTCTCCTGGCTGCAGTTCTGTGCGTGAATGGTGGAAGCCTGGCGGTCGGGGGTGGGGTGGGGGGGCAGGGTGGCTGATGCATGAGGACAATTAGCTTGGCTGGGTTGATTTTTCTTTTTGAAAAAGACCCGTGCCCAAATGTCACATATATTGTTTTGCTTGAACTTTCTTGAATGATTATGAAATACGCTGGGAAAATAAGTAAGTCCCTGGTGTGCAGGGCTCGCTGCTGGCAACTCTCCTTCAGGTGCTGTCACTGAGGAGGTGATGTTTGCCCCTAGTTTGTAAAATGGCTCCCTTGGCTTTGGCTAACGTGCTTTCCTTTTTTCACCTTTTAAAATTCCACACATCATATCTTTCTTTTTCAGTCTCTAGAGAATGCCAGAGTGTTTTATTCCCTGATGAGCATTTGTGAACTAGACCCTTGGAATTTATCTTCTACCCTTTCCTTCTAGGCTATGTGCCCCTGTGGACACACAGAATCTTTTTCTCTGTCTCTGTGTCTGTCTCTCTTGCATTTGTTCTTTGTGGCAAGCACATTTTCAGCATTTTTTTTTTTGCCCTGGTGAATTTGAGCATTTCAAATTTCTGCTCTTGAGATTGTGACGTTAGGGACATTCAGAATAATGAATCTTCGCTCACTGTTGACTCACGTTGGGTGATTTGAGCTGCAGCACCTAGAGCTGGCAGCCTGTGGGATCAAGTTCATGGGCCTTAGTAGCAACCATCGCAGTGCTGAGAGTAGACGTGGGACTGAAGGGGCTGACACCCGGGACCCTTACAGAATTCTAAATGATTATGTAAAAGATAGAAACAATGCAAGTTGCATCAGGAAAAGGCGGCAAACGCAGAACAACTTAGTAGAATAGGGAACAAGAAGGGAGAGAGAGAAAAGAATCCAATCAGATAATGTAATAGAATGTGAGGCTAGGAGAGGACTGAAGAACTCATCTGGGAAAGACTAAAAGGATAAATCGATAGAGATACTTTGAATATTGAAAATTCTTATTTTGGTAGAGGATAGTTTTTGTCGATTGTCTTACATAACGATGTGTCCATGTGTCATCTATTTTTAAGGTTGTTCTGGAGTCTATAAAAAATAATCCCTCTAGAATGTGGCAGGACCCCAATTAAAATGGATAAAATGCAAAAGAAAATTTGACTCATAAACAGAGAAGTCCAGGGGTGAGGCTGACTAGGTATGGCTGGACCCAGGGCCCAGCCTGGACCGCAATAAGGATCTCTCTTCCTTTCCTCTTTCCGTTCCTCTCTCCCTCTCCCCCTTTCTCTTTCCTTCTGCATTTCTGCTCCTCCTTAGCTCCCATCCCCCAACCATTAATCCTCTCCTCTTTCTCCCTTTCTCTCTTCCTCCTCTGTCTTTCCCTTGGACGTTTCCCTTCCCCACCCTCCCCCCGCTCCCCTCCCCCCTCTGCCTGCCAATTTCTGTTTCCGTGTTGCAGCCCGTTTCTCTGCCTGATCCCCACTCTGTACCCTCCCAAGCCCTCTCTTGGCTCTTACTCCCCACACCCCCGTCCTTCACACCCCACACCCCCGTCCTTCACACCTCACACCCCTTCCTTTCTTCTCCCCGCTCTGTTCCCCTTTGTCCCCCCCCCTTTGCCTCCTCCCCTCTCTCCTCCCCTTTCTCCTTACTCTCTGCCCCTCTCATAGTGTGTTGCCCCGAATGCTAACTTTGTTCTAGGGCAAGCTGTCTTCTACAGGGACCTCCCAGCACCTCCAGGCTTATATTATCCAGCTTAGCCTTCCGGATAGAAAAAGTTTCTCTTTCACAGTAAATTTCACAAACAGTCCCAAGATTGCCTCTTATTTGGCTGGTGTGGGGACTGGAATATGCTCCCAGGCCTTAGAGCTGGGGAGAGGCGCTGGTGGCCCTTTCTGAACCCTGTGGACTGAAGTTCTGGAAAAATCTAGGTACTAGAGGAGGGGAATTGGGACTGGATTCAGAAGAAAGAAGAAACGGTATTGGATCCTGGGCAGGCAGGAAATAAGGTGCCATTACTATTGGCCAGTCTACCGACTAGTGGTCTGCTGACTACTTTTCTACAAGAAACTATCGTTAATAATAATCAAAATTTAGAAAGCTGTAACAAGTGACCCCCAAATATCAATAGGGTACAAAATAAAGATTTGTTTCTCACTTTATCACAGCCCAGCGCAGGTGGGGCAACCTTCATAAGGCTCCCCTCAAGGCGACGACGCAGGGATGGCGGCTTTCTCATAATGTGGTGCTGCTATATTGGAGTGCTTCACTTCCAGCCGCCTGAATGGGAGGGAAGGAGTGTGAAACACACAGGGTTTTATGGCCACTCTCAGATAGTGTACAGGATTTCTGCCCACGTCGCATTGGCCGGAACCCAATCCCTTGTTCTCACTCTAACTGAAAGGGTGCTAGGAATTTAGTGTTCTTATGAAATGAACAGGGTTTGAGGACCTTAGGGCTACAGTCAGCTTGTTTGGATATGTGATTAGATGGCAAGTCGTCAGAACTGAACCGGTATGAAGGTAATGCTGGACGTTTATGAGATATACATATACGCTCTCCTCTGAAACACTTCCGTCCTTTCTTTGGATCTACACCTTGTCCTAAAATTCTGCTTTTCCGTGAAGCCTTCCAATATAGCACTGTACTTAAGAGCTTGCACTTTGGAACCAAACGGCATGAGTTAAATCCCAGCTTCCCATTTTCTAGGGGTAATCTTGAACAAATTAGCCTCCCTAAGCCTTTGTTTCCCCTTTCATATACAGGCATGCCTCGGAGATATTGCGGGCTTGGTTCTAGACCACCGCAATAAAGCCAATATTGTGATAAGGCGAGCCACGAGAAGTTTTTCATTTCCCAGTGCATATAAAAGTTTGCTTACACTCTGCTGTAATCTGTTAAGTGTACAACAGCATTATGTCTAAAAACACAATGTACATACCTTAATTAAAAATTACTTTATTGCTAAAAAGGCTAATCATTATTTGAGCCTTCAGTGAGTCATATCTTTTTACAATAGTAACATCAAAGATCACTGATCACCAATCACCATAACAAATATAATACTAATGAAAAAGTTTGAAATATTGCGAGAATCACCACAGTGTGACACAGAGACACGAAGTGATCAAATGCTTTTGGAAAAACCGTGCTGACAGTCTTGCCTCTCACAGAGTTTCCACAAACCTTCAATCTGTAAAAACTGCAGCATCTGTGAAGTGCAGTAAAGTGAAGCACAGTGAAATGAGATATGCCTATTTTGTGCAAGAAAATACCATTAATAATAATCCAAATTTAAAAAGCATTCCCCTGATACTCATAGGAAGCTGCATGTCAGTTATATCTAAATTAAAAAAAAAAAGGCATTCAGATCACCTTGGTAGTCGCGACGTTTTCTTTTTCTAGCTATGATTTTACTTTGCAGCTCAGTGGAGCTCAGCAAGTGGGTGGTGCCTGCAGGAGGGGGCTGCTCGGCACGCTCCAATTCTCCACTCACAAGGATCTTACAGTTTCAGAGCTACAGGACACTTCAGGGGTCACCCATTCCTCCTCATGTTACAGAAGAGGAAACTGAGGCCTAGAGGGTAGCCTTGACCGCGCGCAGTCACGCAGTGGGCTGATGGCAGAGTTGGAGGTGGCCCCCGCATCTCCTGACAGCACCTCTCAGCGTGAGGCTCCTCTCTCCAGTGTGGCTTTTCCCTTCTTCTAGTCCTGACCCTTCAACGAGCCTGAAATGAAGGCTCTGTGGTCCTGCTCCACGGCTCAAAGGAAAACCTGCTCACTTCATTACGTTGTGGGTCCCCCTCCCAGTTAAGATATTCTTCTGTGCTCTAACCCTAGAGACTGTCCTATCTACAAAACAGTGGTTGAAAAGCTGTCGGATTTACAGAGATGCTGCTGCAGCTCAATGAGAGGTGATAAAGACCTAGGTAATTGCTGTAGAATAATCCCCCTGCCAAGAAGATGATTGAACTCCCACACAGAAGGTGAACAGATGGTAGATTTATTGAAATTCATAGGCTGTGAGATGGGATAATTTAACTGATGGCTGGGCACCCTCATTTCAGATTGAAGGAGGCTCGCGGGAGAACGAGTGTGCCGCTAGGTGGCATGATCAGCCAGGGTCCCTGTTGTCTGCTCTCGGAAAGGAGGCCAGGTTGCACACACGCCCAAGAATCCCTTCAGTTCGTTTCCTAATTGGGACTACAAACCTTCCCTGTGGCTGAGTAGGAAACCACCATTTTTAAAAGACTTAAAATCACTTTAAGTTTAAAGTATAAATATATCACTAAGGACTTTTGCATGGAGAGAAAGCAATCACATGACAGGGTATTAAATCACTAAAGAGATGAGGCCATGGCTGAGAGGAGGGGCAGTGTCTGGATCACGAGTAGCTGTGGGCTCCAGTAATCTTTCAATCATTGGCCCATCTGGGCTTAAAGATATGTTCTTCCTGCCAGCTCCTTCCCTCCTCAGCCTTGCCCACTGCTTGCAGAATAGCAGGAAAAACTCGCTCTAGAAACTTCATTTTGGAAGTTGATACCACTAATAACATTATTTCAGAGGAAGAATAAAGGAATCCGTTGGGAACTGGTGTGAAGGGATAGAGGAAATTATAAGAGAGAAAAGGTGAGTTGATAACAAGTTAGCCTGTATTGGTTACCTGTCATTATCTCTGTTCTCTTACTGATTGATTTTTTTTTTTTTTAAAGGTTCCTCCCCTAACTTTTTCCTTTCCCCAAATCCAGAGCTTTGCCAGTGATTTTGGGATACCCACATCCTTCTGATTTTGTGTGGGAACCACTTCCTGTTTATAATAGAGTTCCTAAATGAACCCATTTATCCACTGAACAAATATTCATCGAGTCTTTCTTTGTTCAAGTTTTTATCTTTTTCTTGTGTCTCCGTTTTTTTCATCTGTAAAAGGGGGATAAATACCTATCTCGTAGGATTGTTGTAAGGATTAAATGAGCACTTTTATGTAAAATACTTAAAACAAGTCCTGGCAAATAGAAAGCACTCAAATGTTAGCCACTGTTTAGTACCACCACCACTGCCTACTACTGTTATTACTACTGCTACCACTATGTTACTACTGCTGTTACCATGACTATAACTGCTACTACTGTCTATTACTGTTATCACTGTTATTATTACCACTGTACTACCACTGTTACCTACTGCTCTATTATTTCTACTTTTAATTTAGAGTTTTGGTATTTCTCCTAATTGCAGAAAATATCTAATCTTGTCAATTTAAGGTAAATTTATTCTCTTCTGGATTTTAGGTAAATAGTTATTTGGAAAACTCCCCTTCCCACCAGTTTTCTTTTCCTCAGAGGGTGAGCTAACCATCAGTGGGGGCAGGGCCATGTGGTCCATAATTATCCTCCATCTGCATGGGGCCACCTTGTCTTTGCTGTATTTTGTTCTTTGGCCTCTGTCTTCACTCATCTCTGAGGCCTGGGCTGGCCTCTTCTGAGCCATTTTTGGGCCTGGTGGGGGTGGGATTGACAGACACCAGTGAGAAATTTTGAGATGTTGTCTGGCCACATGCTTTGTGAGGCTGAGCTCAGAATTCTTGCCCCAGCACTTTTGGAGACCAAACTGGACAAGAGAACTTCTTGCAAAGCCAATAGGCTCCCTGGGCTACACTTCAGGAAATGAGGCACAAGCCTCCTTGTCCTGGGCTCCCCAAACTTAAGGGATGTTCTGTAATTTCTGCTTTATCTCTGTATTCCTACCCCCTGCTTCCCCCAGTACAAATATAGCACCCTTCAAATTTTATTCTTTTTGTCCTTCCCAATTCCTCAAATCAAAACTCACCATTCATGGAGGAAATCTGAGTGTGGAGTAGGGAAGTCCTTTTTTGAAAAATTTTGTATTGGTGGAAAGGCTGTTGGGAGGAGTATAGGTTCTTGAAATCATAGCATGGAGGTGTCCAGTGAGGGGTCAAGTACACTGTCAACCAGGAGCAACATGTGCCTTAACAGTTGTTCTGGAACAAAATTCCTGGATATGGACAACTCACTAAGTCAAACTGAAAATAGGTGGTAGTGGTAAGGCTAGAATGGACAAATGAAACTTCTGGACTATAGACTAAACACAAAGAAATACAATTTCTTTGACTGAATACAGGCCTATTCAACATAGGCCAATAAAATACTGCCAATAAAGGACACTGTCACACTTTCAAAGAATAATGAATTTCCAGTATAGACTTTGAAAGTAGTTTGTTTTATGAAGTTTATGGGAATCTTATAATTCTGCATTATTTCTAAAGAAATATATAAACTCTAGCCCCCTCCTCCTGTATCATATACTCAAAAAGATATGGATTAGTAAAGTTTCCTGTATTACTTGGGACCAGAATTGTTTGTTAGAATTGAGATTTATCCTATTAGATTATGATGATCTAAGTCAGAGGGTAACAAAGTACACCCTGCGGGCCAGACCCAGTCCGCTGCCTGCTTTGTATGACTGGAGAGCATAAGGATAATTTTTACAGTTTCAAATAGTCAGAAAAAAAATCAAGAGAAAAATAATATTTCATGATTTGTGAGCATTCCAGAAATTCAAATTTCAGTGTCTATAAATAAAGTTTTATTGGCACACAGCCATGCTCATTCAAGTACGTATTGTCACACTCCATTTGCAGAATCGCGTAGTTCCAACAGAGACCGGATTGCCTGCAAAGCCAAAAAATACTTAGTATTTGACCCTTTACGGGGAAGAGTTTGCTGGCCTCTGGACTAAGATGTGGATGAACATGAAGAGAAATTCAGGGAGAGCATTCTGTTTAGAATCTTATTTATACGGTCTACATGTAAGAGCAATCAGTCCCACTGCGAAGGCGTTGATCTTAAGGAGAGCGTGCTTTCATCACGGTGTTTGTGTCAGTTCCACCCCTCATCCGTGATTCTTAAAGCCTGCTGTTATTTTATGCCACCTGCATAACCTGATTTGCATCTTAAGCAGATATCCAGCTACCACTTGGACTTTTCTCAGAATAAGACGAATGGCTTTTATGAAGCCATCTGTAGATGAAAAATAAAGAGCAGACAACAGTCCTGGAATATGTGATTGAGGGAGCTAGCACACAGCACAGGAGTCAATCGGCTGATTGGCTGCCCAAGTCAAGAAGCTACTAAAGATATGTCAGTATTGACAAGATAAGGGAGGCAGGTGCGAGCGGTCTGGAAGAGAATGGGAAAATAAAAGCCATTTGAAACCCATGGGCACCCTTGGATAAGAGACTGGGCCAGAGCTAGGCTTCGCATCCTGAATCCCCTGTGCCGTGGAGCTCTGGGGTCTTCTCTCTTCCTTGAGCCTGGCAGGCTTTCTTAACAGTCATGGGACTCGACCTCTCATGGGGCTGCCCCTGCTGCCCTGGGGGCTCTTCCAGGAGATACTCAAATCGGAGAGGGTTTCAACATCTACACTCAAGTCCCATTTTTATGGTGCATTCGTTTTAATGATGTCACAGGTTAATGATTGGATTAAGCTGCTTTTTTTCTTCCTTGCCCTAAACATTCCCAGCCACCATTTACCCCAGAGAAACTGTCAGAAGTAAATTGCAGAAAATGTAGCAATTCTTAGCTTCTAAATGTAAAGTAGAAGCGTGAAACAAGGATTGAGGAAGTCAGTGTGATGAGTCAGAACCATCCTAATTGAGTTTCTCCCTGACATTCTCCCTCTCTCATCCCCTCCCAGTGTTTTGCCTTGAGTAGAAAAAGACCTTTTGACCAGGAAAAGAGAGAGAGGGGCGGTAGGGAAGAAGCAAGGAAGACCTGTTTTCCTCTCCTGGCTTTCTCTCTTTATCTCCTCTCTGTGCTCTCTCCCCCTGTCCCCTGTCTTTTCTCTTCCTTTCCTGTCTTTCCTCTCCCTTCCCCCTCCTCCCCTCCCCTCTCTTCCTCCTTCTTTCCCCTCTCCCTTCCCTCCCGTCTCCCCCTCCCCCTCCCTCCCTCCCACCTCTCTTCCTCTCTCCTGTCCGCCCCTTACCACTCTGTGTTTGTGCCCAGTTCTTCTCGCTCCCCACCTCAAACTGAGTTAATTCTTGCCTGACATCATAGGGGAGATTCAGGGAGGTGGCTGATCTCATGGAGGAATTCTGGTTGTCCTCATGGTAGGTACTATTGTACAGTAGAACCAGTTGCTAGGTGTGCCTAGGCTGGAGAAGGCCTTGGAGATCTCTGCAGATGCTCAGCAGTACTGCAGGGCATCCGAAAGTTCCTATGGAACAGACACCAAGTGAGAGTGTATGCCAGAGACCTGAAAGGGTCTTGCAGACAGCACAGGGGGATGTGCTTTGGTAAGACAGGACATGGGTAGTCTCTGCCCATGGTGTGCCAACATCTCAGTGGATCACTAGCTCCAGAGAGCTATTCTAGATAGCACTGCTCATTGCCTGTGTCGAGGACTGGATGAGATGAGTTCTATCCTGAGAAGGGGGCTATAAGCCCCCATTCTCACAACCACTAAGCTGGCGCTGGCTGGAACTAAGGGATAACTTCAGAGAGGAGAGGGACCAAGAGAACATTTTCGATTTAACTGAGTTTTATTTTTCATATAGGGCAGAATAGGGGCCCCAAATCAGAAATTAAAATGAGTTATAGGAAATAAAGTTATATTTCTTACACAGCAGAATTGGTGATTATAAAATTTGTACCAGATATATTTATTAAATACGATGTGCCAGGTAATCTATGAAATGATTTTCATGCATTTTTTCCTTTAATGCTTTTAATGATTTTGTGAGGCATGTATTACTAATCCCATTCTACAAAAGCAACTGCTTTTGTAGAATGGGATTAGTAATACATGCCTCACAAAATCAAGAGTGCTTTCAAGAGTGCATTTGTTAGCCTGAGGTCACATAGTCAGAAGGGAAGGAACTAGGATTTGGGTCAGGCAGTAATGACTCTGGAGTCCCACCCTCTCCACATACCCTAATAGCTGAGGGTCAGATGGGATCCTATGATAGGACACTGAAATCTACTTTGCACAAAGCTGTTAGTGAAACAAACTTCTCCTTTGACAAGTAAACCTTTCTGGGCCTTTTTTCGTGTGCCAGGTGCTCAGCTAGGCATGGGATACAAAATGAATAACATTCACTTCCCTCCAGGGATGGAACAATCTGCCTACATTTGGTTCTAACACATGGAAAGGACTCAGTATGAACTGGTTGAGTGAATAAATTTGAAAGGTACAAAGCATCAGTAAGGGAAAGAATGTCAAATCTCAGATGTAGTAACAAGAATATTGCAACCATGCCCATAGAAAGAGAACTTGAAAGAATCAGAACACGGATTCTGGTGGAAATAGATGTGATTTTAGAATGGTCTCTGCCTTAGGCCTCCAACAGGAGGGCCTGTTGGCTAGAAACCTAATCCTCACTGAACAAAGCCCTGGGGAACAATTGAGCTCAGAGCAAAGAGATGGGCTGATCTGATCTGAGAAGATTCCTTTATTCTTAACATCAGTGAGGTGCTGATGAGGGAAATCAATCAGTGGGTCTCCTAGGGTGGAACTGTATTCAGAAGGGAGAACTTGTTTTTGGAAACAGCACCCCTTTCTTGGTGTCCACAAAACTGAAAAAGAGATTAATGAACTGATTGATGTAGGTAGGAAATCTAGGTCATATTATAACCTCTGATGTCACATATCACACAGTCTATTGAATACAGGATAGACAACAGGCTCAGGTTTCTCTAAGGGAAAGGAGAAAGCCGGTTCCAACATCCTACCTTTGGCAGACACAGGTAGTGATTTTTGGTTGCCGGGCAGTGGGCGGCATCCTCCAACTTTCTGCTATTTTCTTGTTGATACCTCTATTCTGAAAGCAAATGATCAGGAAGGCCCATTTGTTGAAGTTGCATTAGGGTGTTAGGGATCTTTGATGGTTAGCCATAGACACTGGCTCTGGTTAATTCAAGTCAAAAGGGAATTAACAGAAACAATGTAGAGAGCTCACAGGATAGAAGCAGCAGCTCGGAAAGGGCAGGAACCAGGTAGCTCTGAGGCAGGAATTGCTCCACAGCACCACCGCTGGAGTCTGTGAACCCCAGCCTTATTCCGTCTTTTCTTCACTCCCCTCCCAATTCGATCCCAGAGAGGCAGGGTCTTTCTGGCCTGGCCTGGACTTGGTACCCACCTCCTGGTCAGGGGAAGGTGAAGCCTCTTGATTTAATCCCAAAGAGTAATCCAGTGGAGAAGTGGTAATTCCTCAAGGAAATAGGAGGAAGGTTACCATAAGAAGGTGGAGCGGGGGACTTCCCTGGTGGTCCAGTGGTTAAGACTCTGTGCTTCCAGTGCTGGGGACCCAAGTTCAATCTCTGGTCAGGGAGCTAGATCCCGCATGCTGCAATTAAGAGCCCACATGCCGAACCGAAGGTCCTGTGTGCCGCAACTGAGACCCGGCGCAGCCAAACAAACAAATAAATATTAAAAAAAAAAAAAAAAAAGGAAGGTGGAGTGAGTGCCAGGCAGCCCATGGAGCACCTTAGTTGGAAGGCTCAGCTTCCCGAAACTCTGCTGACCTTGGCGTAAGTTCCGAGACGTGGTCTTGAAAGGCTTTTGTGATCTTGCTCTCCTTCTATCTCTGGACGTGCCTGTGAGAGCAGTTCCCTGGGAACCTGCCACCTTCCCGCACCTTCAGTTTACCCCCATCTGACTTTCCGTTTCCGACCTGGGTGTCTTTGCTCCATCTCCTCCAATATCAGCTTCTCTTCACCAGGAGCTAATCTCTTCCTTATTTGTGCTCTCATAAAACTTTTTGATTTTGGAGATGTTCTTATAATCCTGGCCCAAGAATTCCCCAGTACATGTCGCTGCTGCTATGGCAAATGTGGACAAAGCACTTAATATGTCCTAGGCCTTTCCTAAGCACTGTCTGTATAAAAAGCCATTACATCCTTCCCGTCACCTTATGCTGCTAGTGTCTTCATTTTACAGGTAAGGACAGTGCAAGGGAAGTTAAAGAACTTGTCCAAGGTCAAATAGCTGAGACAGAATTTTCACTGCATTGTAGCAGAAGAGTCTGTGCCCTTAACTCGTCTTGCTTTTTTTTTTCTCATGCCTCTTACACCCTCCACACCCATCAGACATCTGTTCTACATCTTAATAATTCTGCTTTCCCCCCTTTATTCCCACTGCCTTGATATCAGCCCCTATTCTCCGAGTCCCCTCATTAGCATAAACTCAGGTGTGGTTGAAAGGGGCTTATTATGAATAACAAAAGACATTCTTCTCATTCCAGGCGCTCAGGAAATTTCCAAGGGCTTTAGAAGCTCTGTGCCAGGAACTGGAACAGAGACCAAATATGTGTTTCTTATAATATCACAGTATCACACCTGCTTAAGTTGACTTCTTCATGATCTGTTTGAGTAACGTGTTACCTGGTCCTCATTCCTCAAGTATATTCAGCACCCTGTTGCCAAGTATATCTTACCAAAAATTAAACTTGATCCTATTGTTCATCTGCTTATAATTAAAGTTCTCCTATTACCTACTGTGCCAACATAATTTGGGTCTAACTTTACTTTCCAGTGGCATCGTCTACCATTTACACTCTTGCCTATAGTCCTCTACCTCCATGCATCCTCTCTGTATGGCTTAGGAGAGGGCCTTGGTGTCTTGACTTCTCCCACCTGTCTGGCCAAAGTCCTATTTCTATTCCAAGGCACTGTGCAAATAGCATCTCCTGTGGGAAGCCTTCCTCACCCATCACAAGTACAGTCAAGTTACTTCCTCCTCTGTTTCTTTTTTTTTTTTTTTTTTAATTTATTTATTTATTTTTGGCTGTGTTGGGTCTTCGTTTCTGTGCGAGGGCTTTCTCTAGTTGCGGCAAGCGGGGGCCACTCTTCATCGCGGTGCACAGGCCTCTCCCATTGCGGAGCACAGGCTCCAGATGCGCAGGCTCAGTAGTTGTGGCTCACGGGCCCAGTTGCTCCGCGGCATGTGGGATCTTCCCAGACCAGGGCTCGAACCTGTGTCCCCTGCACTGGCAGGCAGATTCTCAACCACTGTACCACCAGGGAAGCCCCCTCCTCTGTTTCTGTCCTAGTCTGTTCTTAGCTATGTTACAACACTTAACGGGTGGATTAGTTTCCTAGGGCTGCCGTAACAAAGAACCACACACTGGATGGCTTAGGACAACAGAAATTTATCGTCTCATGGTTCTGGAGGCTACAAGTCTGAAGTAAGGTGTCACGGAGCCACGCTTTCTCTCTGAAACCCAGCTTCTGGTGGTTTGCTGGCCGTTTTCGGCGTTCCTTGGCTTGTGGTTGCATAACTGCAATCTCTGCCTTTGCAGTCACAGGGCGTTCTCCCTGTCTGTGTCCTCACGTGGCTGTTTTCCTATAAGGACACCAGTCGTATTGAATGACGAGTCTACTCCGGTATGACCACATCTTAACTATTTACGTTTGCAATAACCCTAATTCCAAATAGAGTCACATTTTGAGGAACTGGAGGTTAGGATGCCAGCATGTCTTTTTGGAGGTGGGGACACAATTAAACCCCTAACACCTGTCTATACTGTAACCTTTTGTGAATATGTGGTCTTCCCCACTAGACTGGATCACACCTTATTCATCTTTGTGCCACGCGCTCTGTCCCATAGTGGGCCCTTGTAAAATGTTCGGTATATGTTTATCTCCCTTCATGAGGTAGTAAATTGTGTGAAGGAAGGAGAGGAGTTGTGCTTTTTTCATTAGGTTATGAATGAAGCAGAGGTGGATTCGGATTTCTTCTTGCTATCTCATAAATCCTATGAGAGAAGTGACTCTGCCTGTTTGGTGACTAATATATCCTTAGTGATCGGAACACGCCTGACTCAGAGTAGGTGACAAGTAAATATTTACTAAATATTCATACATTTCTAGTTGGATGGAAACTATTGAATGAGTGGATTAAGATGATAGGAAATAAATTATAGATAATTTTAGAAACACTTTGCTGGTCTTTGCCCTGGCCAGGTCTTTGCTGTAGTTGTTTCGATGAATTCATAAGCTTTAGCAAGTAAAGCTGACTCTTGCCAGCTGCTAGCCAGAGGGTAGGAGGCTGGTATAAAGGTAACCATTGCTGGGGTGCTAAAGGCATTAGAATTCGTTTGTTTGTTTGTTTGTTTGTCTGTAGATCAGCAACCTCCTGAACTCTTGGTGGGTTCCTTCATGTCCTTCAAGGGTGCCAGTCCGGCAAGGAGGAACGTTTTGCCAATAACTCCTTAGAAAAATTGACTCTGATTTTCAGTCTATTCCTGAAAACTCCCAATCACAGGAGACTGGAACCCAATTTTGCTCCTGTGTGCGGCCCAAACTGGATGTTTACCTCAATCCCCGTCCATTATCTGGCAACAACTGATAGTTGTCTGTTCCCACCAGAACCGCCCATCCCTGGCTTCTGTCAGCGTTTCCCAGGGAGTTTTGTACCATGGATGCTCCCAGTTATGCGCGTTTGGGTCCTGATTTAGGACTATCAGCTCTGAGGAGGGCAGCATTTGCCTTGTTTCCTTCACTCCCCTGCTTTCCCCGTGGACTCCTTTCCTTAGATGTGTGCTCAGCTGCCCCACACCGCAGCAAGTCACAAAGGGCAGGGTGCGGCTTCTTTCTAGTGCTCCCTTGGGAGCAGCTCAGTATGATGGGAAAGGCAAATCTGGGATTCCCTGTGCCCTGGAGACAACGTAGAGTCAGTTTTTGAGTTTCCATGATGTTATAAGGTCTGTGTGTGTTAATAATTGCTTCATGTTTAGGTCAAACTATTATGAAGAGTCTTGAGTGCTGGCTTTTTCTGGTTTGAGTCTTGAAAGTTTAGTATGTAGAGCTAGCTGCTTTTTATCTCTGGATGAAGAATATAACCCTCTGCCTTGCCTCTTTTCAGAGGTGCACGTTTGGAGGATGTCTCTGTCACTAAAACATACTCTTTCCATCTGCTGTGTGACCAGCTGGACAGCATGAGCCACAGTGTAATGGTCTGAGATAAAGAGAAGCTATCAGGGAAAGGAAATCTGTGTGACTTTGAGTGTCGGGGCGTGAGCAGGTGGAATGCTCACTGACATACTGCCCTCTTCTCCCCGGGCCTCTGAAGGCCGGTCGACTGAAGCCTTGGCCCACTTTTGTCACATGTATTATATTTATAAATTTTTCCCTTTGTCTTTTCTTTCCTGTATCTCATTACTATAATTAGTAGCTCCTAATCAGAATTCACTTGAATTTGCAGGACCACTGGGAGGTTAGAAACATAGCAATTATTGAAAGAGGGAGATCATTAAAACTCACTTAGAGAAGATGAAGGAATAATCATGAACAGATTTTCTTAGGTAGCCTAAGGTTTGTAAGGCCATCTAATTGCTTCTATTACAGTTGGGGTCAAAATAGAGTGTCATGCATTTACTTATCACCCACTTTGAAAACCTCTCCCTTACATTTCTTCCTTGTTCCTTCAACAATCTACCAGCACCAATTTATTTATTTATTTATTTTTACATCTTTATTGGAGTATAATTGCTTTACAATGGTGTGTCAGTTTCTGCTTTACAACAAAGTGAATCAGCCATACATATAAATATGTTCCCATATATCTTCCCTCTTGCGTCTCCCTCCCTCCCACCCTCCCTATCACCCCTCCAGGTGGTCACAAAGTACAGAGCTGATCTCCCTGTGCTATGCGGTACCAGCACCAATTTATACCCTAGGGCCATCACAAATTGAGAGAAACCCAGTACTCTTCTCATATGCCTGAAATCCCATCCAAATCATCCATCTTGATTTCTGCTAACAAATCTTCTTTGGGAAGCTTTCAGTTTGTTATCAAGTATTAACACATTTGTGTCAATGAGTTTTGTGAGTATGGATGTTAACCATCTTGCGAAGATTCATGCTTTCACTTTGAAGTGTAGTGTCGTTGCTGGAAAGTGGCCGTCTAGGCAGGAACTACATTTCCCAGCCCTTTTTGCATCTATCTGGGGCCATATGACTGAGTTCTGGCCAGCAGAATGTGAATGGAAGTGATGTTAGCTGCTAGCCTGTGACAACCCTCTGTGTAATTATTTACTTGCCCTCTTCTTATACCTGCTAGCTGATTGTCCATGCCCCGGGTCTCCTTGCAGATCAAGAGCTGATGACAGCAGGGTCTTCATCAGTCTAGGCCCCTGAATAACTATGCGGAACATCTCCCCTCTACCCATACCTTCTGCTCTAATTAAAATTCTACTGTGTTAAGCCACTGAGAATTGGAGTTTATCTATTACCTCATCTAGTGCTACCCTAACAAAGTGGTAAAATGTTTTTTTAAAAATATGTTTTGAGAGATAATTTTAGACAGCTAATTCCTCAGGGTAGAGGAGGAAGGGGTTATGGCTAAGGGTAAAGGTAGAAAGGATCTAGAATAGCAAGCAGTGGGCCCCAAAATAAATTTTCTTACCTAATCCTTCTTGTGAAGACTGTGTACTGCTTGTAGCATATTGGTTAAAAGGGATTTTTCACTGAGTTAACGTCTAAGATTTTTTCTCCTACTCTTCAGCTTTCTTAAGCATAATGTTTTCCTTCTCTTATTTTCATAATCTGCAGTGACTATTTGTAAATCCTCTCCTATAGTCTTAAGCAGTAGAGCATAATTGTTTTAGTTTCCCCTCACTACTGGCTCCCATGTCAAAATTTCAAACTTATACAAATAAGCAGTTACACTAAGTAGCTCAGGATATATTGTTCATCTGTCTGTCCGTCCATCCATCCATGCATCCATCCATCCATCACTTATACTCCCCACCTATTATATACCGGGAGCTCTGTGAGCCTCTGAGGACACAGTGATAAATGAGACACACATCACCTGGTCTTATAGAGCTCACATTCTAAAAGTTAGAAATTGTTTTAGAAGTGAATTAGTATTTTAAACGCCTATCATCTACACCCTGTGCAAGAAGTTGCGGTAGGCATCAGTACATAGAATTTCTGCTCTAAAAGCCTGTTTGAAGCAAAGGTGGGCCCGACTACCCCTTTGCTCTTAAAACTAACGGAACTGCGTTAAGGATGAGGAGAGCTGAACACAGTGGCTCAGTTCCCTCAGTGGCCACTTGGCTCATGGGAACTTGAATGGCTTTTAAGTACTGACCATTTTATTCTTGGTTATAGATGACAATACTGAGTATTTTCAGTAAAACACGTTATAAGGTCTGTGTTTGTTAATAATTGCTTCATGTTTAGGTCAAACTATTATGAAGAGTCTTGAGTGCTGGCTTTTTCTGGTTTGTGTGTCCTGCGTGAGATCTGTACATTAACTAGAGATCATGTTCTCATGAGTGATTATTACCAATGACAATTTGTTTATAAATGACATCTGCATTAGTTATCTTTTGGCATGTAGCAAATTACCCCACAAGTTGGCAGCTTAAAACAACAAACATTATTTCATAGTTGGTGATGTCAGGAACCGAGGAGTGACTTAGCTGTGTGGTGCTTGCTCGGGCTGTCTCCTGAGGCTGCAGTTAGAAAGTCAGCAGGGGCTTGTCGGTTCCACGAAGGCTCACTCACAGCTCCTCCCCTCTCCT
This sequence comes from Monodon monoceros, assembly GCF_005190385.1. Classification (NCBI taxonomy): domain Eukaryota; kingdom Metazoa; phylum Chordata; class Mammalia; order Artiodactyla; family Monodontidae; genus Monodon; species Monodon monoceros. The sequence goes on from NW_021703778.1 coordinate 135,082,322, forward strand.
TAGGGCTGCTCATGACCTGGCTTCTCCCTCTCCCGCAGTGTGCTCTCCAAAAGAGAGAGCAAGGCCACAGTATCCTTTAGGACCTGGCCTCAGCAGTGACATAATGTCCCTTTTCCCATATTCTGTCAGTCACACAGATGACCCTGTACAATGTGGGAGAGACTGCAGTAGGGCCTGGATACCAGGAGGCAGAGGTCATTGGGTGCCATCTTGAAGGTTGGCCAGCTACATAATATCCTTTCTCCATAACGCTTTTCTCACTCTTAGAAATACCACTTGAATCACGTGAGCATATGACTATGTTCCTACAAAGAGATTCAGGCCCTGCTAGGGCTTTTAGGACCACATACAATGGACACAGAATATGAGAGACTCCTTTAGTCTTAGGTGGAGGTGTGTGGGTAACCATACAGTTTTGATTTTGTAGCCTCTTTTTTCAAATACGTTGCAACTTTAAGACCTTGTTGACCACGTAATGTGGGTTCCCTTGTTTCACAATCCCCACGTGAGAAAGGTGGTGGGACACCCTGGTAGGACAAGACCAGCTTTTGGTCTTGAAAGGCTACTCCTTACATGCCTTTCCTTCCTTCCCAGTTTCTCCCCCAGCGTACCGATGGCAGATTTGATTTGGGTGTCCCAGCTTTAGCTGCTTAGTGAAATCGTAAATCAAATCCTTTAATGTGAAACGTTTAAAGACAACAAAACCAAGCCAAGGAGAGTCAAGCATATGATATGGGCTAAATCAGTGACTTGCCGGATCCTGCCACTTGTTAGAAATGCGATTCTCAGCATGGCCCAGACCTGTTGCATTGGGGTCTTCTGAGGAAGAGGCCTATGGTTTTTAAAAATAAAAGCACTTCAGGTAATTTTTAGGTCCTGTAAGACAGCGGTCCCCAACCTTTTTTGGCACCAGGGGCCCGTTTCGTGGAAGACAATCTTTCCACGGACCGGGGTGGAGACGGTTCAGGCGGTAATGTGCGCGATGGGGAACGGCAGATGAAGCTTTGCAGGCTCGCTGGCCGTTCACCTCCTGCTGTGCGGCCCGGTTCCTAACAGTACCGGTCCGCTGCCCGGGGGTTGGGGACCCCTGCTGTAAGATGAAAAAACACTGTGTTAGATCACAGTGGGCCCAATCAAGTGCGCATCAGACTTCTTGGAGTTCGAATATAAGTTGCAATTTGGAATAAAATACAGAAAGAGAACAATTTTAATAGGCAGACAGTTTGGCTTCCGAATTTCAATGAACATTTGCTCTAAGCTGAGCAGGGATGGGTGATGCTCTCTTGGTAGCCTGGGCTCCATAGTGCCGCCTGGGCTCCATAGTGCCTTCTGGGCTGTGAGCCTCTCTCGCTGATTGAAAATCTAGTGCTCAGAGATACAGGAGTTTTTAAATGTAAGTGTTCCTGAAATTCAAGCCAGCTTGGTGTTCAGCTAAGACGTAGCAATCCATTTCGAACACTGAAATCAAAATGAGCCATATTGTATATTTTTGAGAGTACTTTCAGAGTAATACAAGGAATTTTCAAGGTAATCTGGACTATATGCAATTATTACTTCATATTGCTAACTTTGAAGTCCTGCAAGGGAGAATACTGCATTTTTTCATGGTGTATATGGATTACTTGTTTAGTTTCCTGTGACCACCGTAATACCACAGCCTTAGTGGTTTACAACAACAGAAATTTATTCTCTCACAGTTATGGAGTCCAGAAGTCCAAAACTGAGGTGTTGACAGGGCTGTGACCCCTCTGAAAGTTCTAGGGGAGAATCTTTCCTAGCCCCTTCCAGCTTTGGATGGCTCCTGGTTTTCTTTGGCTTGTGGCTGTATGACTTCAATCTCTGTCTTTACGTGGCCTTCCTTTCTTCTTGTGTCTCTCCTCTGGGTCCCTTGGAAGGACACTTGTCATTAGATTTAGGGCTCACCTGGAGAATCCAGGATGATCTTATTTTGAGATCCTCACTTTAATTATATCTGCAAAGACTTTTCTTAATTTTTTTTAAGTAAAGTCATATTCACAGGTTCTGGGGGTTAGGATATGGACATATCTTTTGGGGCACCACCATTCAACCACTATACTACTGTACTGTAAAAATGAAAGCAAACTGTATAACATAAAGTTGTAATGTCTGGAGTTAACTATCAATTTTCTTTTTGTTTTTTTTTTTTTTACTGAATATTTATGGAGCCTTTAATCAAGAATGGCTAAGGCAGGATTTAGCCATGTCCTTGGTCTTGTCCATACTTAGGTCTCTTTTACTTCGTAGCTGCCTCTGCACCATTCTCTGATGCGCCTTGTCCATTTCCACACTCCATGCTGAACTCTGGTTTTGTTTCTTTTTTTTTTTTTTTTTTTTTGCGGTACGTGGGCCTCTCACTGTTGTGGCCTCTCCCGTTGCGGAGCACAGGCTCCGGACGCGCAGGCTCAGCGGCCATGGCTCACGGGCCCGGCCCCTCCGCGGCATGTGGGATCTTCCCGGACCGGGGCATGAACCCGTGTCCCCTGCATCGGCAGGCGGACTCTCAACCACTGCACCACCAGGGAAGCCCTTGTTTCTTTTTGACACAGTGATTTTTATACAATTAGTCTTCAGGTTCTGTTTGTTTTCATTTAAAGTTCAATCTTAAAGAACAGGAAATTTCTGCCCCAAATATGACAACTGTATTTCCGTTATGATATCTATTTCTGTTTCTCCTTGTTATCCTGTATATCCATATAAATACAGGCACTCCAATTCTATATTATTTTTTTCCAGTATGATACTGTATTATCTTAACACTTTCTATAAAATGTCCACTGTCTTTAAGTATAGTCTGAAACTTGAAGTTAGCTTTGGTGAGATGAGGTAGTAAACCCCCATGTGGAGTATTAGATAGCTTTCCACCACTTTTCAGAAGCTGTTTTCCTGTGTTTGTTTTCTGTATTTCATTGTCATACCCTGAGCTGCTGCTTGTCCTTTGGCAACAGCATGCTGTTTCACTGGAATTTTGTTATTGATTAGTTTCTTGCCTATTTACTAACTATGTGGGCAGCACTTTTAATTGACCTATCTGAACTTTTCTGAATAAAATTTGTAAGGTATTCCCTTAGACAGATTTCCTTTGTCCTGTTGGACAAACATTTCACAGGAATTCCAACTGGGTAACTAGATGCCCCTGAAATGGATGCAGAGGTTGGATTTTGAAGGACTGGCCACACACTAGAACCTAACCAGGTTTGAAGAGCTGCTCTCAGAACCAGACATTTGCCAGAATGGTTCAAGGCCATTACCTTTAATCCAGACTCAAGCCCCATAAATGTACGTTTAAGTACCTTAGGTCTAGAAGTCAAGGTTTGGGCAGTGTAGAGGGGCATTCACATTGTTATAGTTCTAGGTTGTTCACACCAGAGTTGGAAAATCAGGTGCTCTCCCAAGCCCATCCTCATTCAGTCAAACGATTGTTGTTTTCACTTGAAACATCTACAGAAGGAGATGCCAGTGGATTTGCAGCCTTGAAATGAAAGAGCCACAGCAAATAAACAAGAGACTCAGAGGATATGTGTCCTATGTGTTTAAGAAAAAGAGGAAAGCAGAGCAGCTTAAAACATTGAAAGCATTAAAATCAATATTTAAGAGGTTCATTTAACCATAGCAAAACACCTTAGCAACAGACTTTTTTTTTTTATAGTGCTTTGCAAAGGAAGTGGGCCTCTCTAAGCTAGGATTGGTGCAGTGAACCCATGAAAAAGAACTCGATATTCCATTGAACTGGAAGCAAATTATGTTGCCAGGGAAACCAGCCATTCTGTGCTTCTCAGGTGAAAGGCTGTTTGATCTTTAAAACAACAGAAACAGGGGTTTACATGAGGAATATTATCTGCATTGCCCAAAAAGTGCCGTTAGGGGGAAACAAGTGTATTATTGCTACAATTTACCAAATGATTGTAGAGGCAGGAAATTGTTGGGAAGACATTTGGTACATACCTTATGAGGGATGCTGGCAAAAATTCAAGTGCAAATTTATTAATGTCATGTATATTTTCAGTATAGTGATGGAAGTGGCATGTCTTCAGGCTTTAATGGTATTTTATAACTAATTTTGAGCAAGCAGTTAATATTTGGTATTACTTCTCTAGGTACATCCTGGGAAACTGAGGATTTATCAGACTTACCTCTAATTTGAACAGGTTTCTCTAAGCACTGAGAAACATAGAATTAAGCATAAAAAAAGAGAAATGTGTAGGCTTCTTTAAAATTGGAGGATTGGATAGGATTACTAAACTCATTTTGTTTTTGACATCTGAATACTGTTGTCATACTGACAGCATCACACACAGGTGTGATGTTGTGTGTAATTTTGACCGGTGAGTCACTTGTTGGGTATGATTTCAAAAGAGTCAGCTTGTATTACCCTGTGTTTGGGGACCTCTGTTAATTATTGAATTAAGACAAGGCTTATGGCCTTTATATTTGCTGTCTAGCAAAGAGTGTTGAATAATGAACTACATTTTTAATCAAAGATTTCCTTTTACTCGAATCCTTTATTTCCCAGTAGGCCTAACCTCATTTATTATGCTGAGTTCTCTAGGAGGAGCCTGTGTAACCTTGGCTTTCTTCTGAAGAAAGATGAACATTGACTTGGGGGAGCAGCAAGGAAAAGAACAGTGTTGAATCTGAGAAGTACTTGAGTTTCGGGTTATGTATCCGTTTATCCATTTCTTCATCTCTCCGTCAGATACTCTATTGTCCCGAACACAAAGCACTAAAGGAGTTACAGAGACCTAGTCCTCCCCACTGTAATTTCTTCGTAGGGAGGGACAGATAGAAATAGGATAAACTAAGGCTACAATAGAGCTCTGGGAACAGTGCCTGGGATGTGATAGGCACTCGAGAAATATTTGTCAAATGACTGGAGATATAAAGTGCAGTAGAAGTGTTGAAGTAGGGAGTCATGAATTCTACTGGGGAATCTGGAGTCTTGGTCCTGCCTCATTTCATCCAGATCTTGGCTCAAATGTGACATCCTTTCAAAATCCTCTCCCACTCCCCACCCCTACCCTGTAAACAGCGCAAGTCTATCTCCTTACCTCACTATATTTTTCTTCTTAGTGCTTGTCACTATCTTAAAATATAATAAATATTTGTTTACTAGTTTGTCTGTTTCTACCACTAGACAGTGATCTCATGAGTGTAGGGATTTTGCCTGGCTCGCTGCAGTATCCCCAGAGCCTTAGTGCTCAGCATATGGTATATGCTCACCAAATATTTGTTGAAAGGATGAGGGAATGAATGAATGATGGGTTCTGGGAATACGGTTTGTAACCATGAAAGCATGAGGACTTATTTTACACTTTAGACTGCAAAGACTAAGTCTACGGCCTTGAAGAGATTGGTGGGATGGCCCCCCAATTTTTTTTAAAATTATTTCTTCTTGGGCTTCCCTGGTGGCGCAGTAGTTGAGAGTCCGCCTGCCGATGCAGGGGACACGGGTTCGTGCCCCGGTCCGGGAAGATCCCACATGCCGCGGAGCGGCTGGGCCCGTGAGCCATGGCCGCTGAGCCTGCGTGTCCGGAGCCTGTGCTCCGCAACGGGAGGGGCCACAACAGTGAGAGGCCCGTGTACTGCCAAAAAAAAAAAAAAAAAAAAAAAAATTCTTCTTAAACCTTTTAAGATTGCCCTTAAAAAAAAAAATGTTATATAATACATTAAGAGTAGGGTGGCATGGAGAGCTGATGTATACTGTTAGGTAATACACAATTATTGCCATTTCTGTGTTTTGAAATTAAATAATTTCCTGTTGACAGAAATTAAAGAAAATATACCCTTCTGTTATGATTATGGACACTGGACTTAAACCCACTGGACTGTGGGTTTAGCTTCAACTGAAAATGATAGAGAAGAAAATAAGATCATCCTTCTTTCTGTGGCATGACATTTTTTTTTTTCTTTTTGGCTGGAAAACTTGGAGACAGTAAAGCTAAAGGAAAGACCTTATATCTGTGCATGTTGAAAATACACCAGGCAAATGGCTCTTCTTCAGGGGATGAGGCCAAAACTTGGCTTTGCTCAACACAACAGCCTTGGCTACAGACTTTTTTATTGCAGTGTCAAGGAAAAGGAGCCATACAGAATTGGAGAAGCTCCAGATTTACTGGCACATCTAATATTTTGAAGCAGGTTTTAGAGAAGTCAGTTAGGTCACATCTCTTTAGCATGCAAATGGTTGATATTACTGGGATGTTTCATGATAACCTCACCTGTTTTTCTTATTTGGGGAGTCCTTCATGGAAATTTTAAAAGTTGTTGACATCTTTGAAATGATACAGGGAGTTATAATTTGTTCAGTCTGGGAGAGCATTAATCTCTCTGTAGTAATTTTTTATATCACTTCAGGGTTGGAGGAGCCTTAGGACTTCTGAAGCCTAGGTCCAAGGAAAGTTTCTTAGCCAGGCAACACTCCAACTGGAAGGAAAATCATGGCCTCTGTAGCCAGATGAAACACGTCTATTCTTGCTGTTTTGGTGAAGCAAGAGCTCCACATGTTATGTTGTTGCTGAATCATGCTTTCTGTGTGAAGAAATCCTGTTCAGTCCCTACATGCTATTTTAGTATACTCTTAGGACTCTCCATTTTTATTTTCAGTCTTGACTTGAAATCCAGACTCATCTGTCCAAGTGACATCTTCACTTGGGTGTCCGGTAGGCATCTCTGACTGAACATGTCTAAGACAGACTTTTTTTTTTTTTTTTTTTTTTTTTTGCGGTACGCGGGCCTCTCACTGTTGTGGCCTCTCCCGTTGCGGAGCACAGGGTCTGGACGCACAGGCTCAGTGGCCACGGCTCACGGGCCCAGCCGCTCTGCGGCATGTGGGATCCTCCCGGACTGGGGCACGAACCCGTGTCCCCGGCATCGGCAGGTGGACTCTCAACCACTGCGCCACCAGGGAAGCCCCTAAGACAGACTTTTGATTCCTCCTCACCACCTATTCCTCCTAAAGCATCCCCCAGTTGTGTGAAGTGGTGCCATCTGTTTGCTGAGGCCCAGACCTTGCAATTATCCTTGACTGTTCCATTCTCTTCACACCCTATGTCCAATCTGTCAGCCACACCTGTTGGCTTGACTCTACCTTCAAAAATTATCAGCCTCCACCGTGGTTAGCCTAGGTACAGGCCACCACTATCCATCTCAACCTGCTGAGGGAGGCTCCTAACTAATCTCCCTTCTTTCTCCCTTGTTCCTTCTAGCCTAATCTCCAGACTGCAGCAAAATGAGCCTCTTGAGCTCTAAATCAGGCCTTGTTACGTTCAAAACCCTCTACTGGCTTTCATTCGTATCTAAAATCAGATCCAAATTCTCACCATGGCCCAGAAAGCCATACATGATCCAGCCCAACCTCACTTCTTCCCGCTCTTCTCCTTATTAGGAGCCCCTCATCACTTAGTTTAGAAGAAAAACCCCTTTACTTCTGTCACTTTCTGTGCCTTCACCTGCTTAGTTTTTCTTCATACATTTGTGGTTTTGGGGAGATGTTAAATAATACCCCTCTTTTCCTGTCATGTTCTAAATTTTATAAATAGGGTGTCAAGGACAGTCAGATGGTGAACAAAATGTCAGCCTTTTTCATGATAAATCTGATGGATGAACATGACTTTAGATGTCTAGTCAAGAGAGATGCAGCAGTGAGGAGAACAGAGACCCTTTTCTCATGGAACTTATATTCTAAGAAAATAGATTTTTTTAAATGCGTATATATATGTGTATATGTATGTATTATATGTTTATATATATGATACATAGCCATGGAATGGGATCACACTATGAAATTCCCTATTGCCAGAAATTCTTTGAGCTTCTAAACATCAAATTTTTTTTTTTTTTGCGGTACGCGGGCCTCTCATGTTGTGGCCTCTTCCGTTGCGGAGCACAGGCTCCGGACGCGCAGGCTCAGCGGCCATGGCGCACGGGACCAGCCGCTCCGCGGCATGTGGGATCTTCCCAGACCGGGGCACGAACCTGTGTCCCCTGCATCGGCAGGCGGACTCTCAACCACTGCGCCACCAGGGAAGCCCTAAACATCAAAATTTGGAAGCACCTGATTGAACCATAGGCACACATTTGAACTATTTTGAGAGAAATAAAAAACCCACTTGGAACCATTTGGCAGGGAGGAGCTAGTTCTTTATTGGCTTCCTTTTCGAATATGTGTGTATACATATACACACACATATATATATATATTTATATATATGAATTAGGCATATGTTTTATTTCCTAACTTGCCATGATAGATGATGGTTTTGATGAGACTGCCACTATAAAGGAAGCAGTTATCTATGTTAATTCCGTGGCTGGAAAAATTTCTCCTGTGTGCTGGAGTCTAGTGTGACTATACCTTGTCATTTGATCTTTCTGTGGGCAGAGATCTGCAGGCTTCTCTCTGGAAACACTGCAGAATTTGTTTGAAGGTTGCTTCTACTTGGAAGACCTTTGTATTAAAGCATGGATTATTAATCCTCTCCCTGCTGACATCAGTGCATCAATGATACAGTCTTTGCCAAAGATGATCTCATGGATTTGAGGACAAAGGAAATGGTGCAACTTGAATTCAACCCAAATCTTGGAGCATTCTTGTGTTCCTTGATACGAGCCTGTCTGTCTGTCAAGGTGAAAGATGGGGGCTTTGATTCTTGACTGCTATGTGTCTTTACGAGTCATTTTCCTCAGGACTAGTTGCTGTCAAAATGAAAGTTGCTTAAATATTAAAGATGACTTGCATTCTATTTCAGAACCATCTCATGCTTTCAACTTCGTATTTAAGTCAAAAACCTTCAAGCTTTTGTTGAAATTTACCTTTGAGCAGATTTTCTGTGGGGAGGGGAAATTTGGATTTATTTCCATCGTTGTTCAGGAAATACCCATTAATTTTTGCATGAAAAATGAGCGAGAAACTCTTTGTAAGGCTGCTTGTGTGAAGGAAATACATTTCCAGTCCACAACTGCCTTGTATGCCAAATGTTGTGTGTTTGTGTGTGCTTTTGTTCATTTTCCTCCATGCAGAGCTTATATTAGATCCTCAGAGGGGTTTCTGATCCTAGAAGTGAAGGTCACTGTCCTAGAGCGTTCCATCCTTGCATGGATGTCTACTGTATCAATTACACAGCATTCATTTCCCTCTTCTGGTAATTGTACCTGATGTCTTTAACTATGCTTAGCACGTAGTATGGGAGGTCTGTGGCCCAGCTCTAATTAAGTCAATGAATGTATCCATCCTCTGGGCCACAGGAACAAGAACATGACCCTAATGGTCCAATCAGAGCCAGTTCCAAGAGGTTTTTTTTTTTTTTTTTTTTGAGATATTGAGGAAGGAAGCAATCTTCTACTGGACTTGGAGCTATAATGATAGAAACCTGGAAGTGCTGCAGCCACCTTAAGGGGAACCCCTCCCAACCTGAAAGTGAAGCCCGCACAACTGACAGCAGAGCCAAGAGGTCAGGAAGAGCTGCTTCCTGATACTGTCTGATCATGTCGGATTTTAATTTACGTGTGACAGCCTGTTCTTTGGCTTAAAGCTACTTGAGTTGGCTTTTTTGTCACTTGCAAAGAAGAGTCAGGACTACTACATAGCAAGGCTTTCCTAATTATAAACAAATATAGAACTATATATCATAAGCAATAATAAAGTAGGGAACTTTTTAGTTTTCGTAAACTTTTGGCACTGAGGGATTTTCTGACTGATATATATATCATAAACCACTATTAATATTATTGACAAAGGTAGAGTTTGTTGTTCTGCCTTAAGCACACTTTTGTCTCTGTATTAGCCAGTGTCATGCTGGTAAGATAGGTCTGGGAGATCTGAGTAGTCAGTCAGATGGGGAAGATACAGCAGCCACCCAGAACAATCATGGGAGTAGGAACCATGTACTGCAGCTAAGGCTAACCTAAAGGTAACTGGTGGTGGTGTCCAAGAACATCTGGATGAAAAGAGGATGAAGACGGGGGGTGGGGGGGAACACAGAAGATGCAAGGTAAAGGAAAAACCAAACCAAGTGTCCAGTGATAAGGAGATGGAGTAAATAAATTATGCTATATTCTTATATTGAAATATCTAGTAGCCTTTAAGAATTGTATTTTAAATGTTTGTTTATATTCTTGGAAAGATTCATAATATATTGCCCGGCAAGAAAAGCATGACATTTTAGAAGAGTATGGTTCCTTTTTTTTCTCCCAAATACATGAATATGTATAAATATTAATAAAACATTCTCAAAGATACCTCTGAAAATGCAAAAAATGATTATCTCAGGGGGTAGGATTAGAATGATTTACCTTTTTAAAAATTTTGCTTGTTTGTGTTCTAATTTTTCTAATATGAATATGAATTTCTTGTGTAAAAAAACAGAAGCAGAAGGTAGCTCCTGAGAGAGAAAATTATTCGTATTGCAAGCATGCAGGCAAGGCATTTCTAGGTGTCAGAGAAATGTAAAGGAGAGGATCAAGAGTTATAAAAACATTTTCCTAACTTTTAGAAATAATAAAAAACCAAACTCAACATTTGGGGAGGAGGCATAGAAGAAAATGCAGATCCTGGTGTGCAGTCTTAAAGGTTCAGATGACAGTGGGTGACCACTATTTTAACCTTCCCTTGGCAGTAGTTTCCAATTCAGCTTATTGCATAGGTTTTTCTTCAAAGGGGATATATCTTAACTTTGCTGAAATACACATTTCCTTGTTGCATGAAGAGACCTCCCTGTCCATTTAATAGAACTATGTCGATAATCACAAGAACAGGTAAACAGTGGATGCTCAGAGAAGCACCACTTTCTTTTCCTACCCTGTTTCCATTTTCCTAAGACAGACCTTCATCATCTCTCCTCTGCACTAATGCAACAGCCTCCTCGTTGTTTTTTCTCATTCCAGTCTTTTAAAAATAATTTACAGGTGTACAATGTAGTGATTCACAATTTTTAAAGGTTATAATCCATTTAAAGTTATAAAATATTGACTCTGTTCTCGGTGCTGTACAATATATCCTTGTAGCTTATTGATTTTATATGTAGTAGTTTGTACCTCTTAATATCCTACCCCTATCTTGCTCCTCCCTGCATCCCTTTCCCCACTGGTAACCACTAGTTTGTTCTCTATATCTGTGAGTCTCTTTCTTTTTTGTTATTTTCACTTGTTTGTTGTAATTTTTAGATTCTATATGTAAATGATATCATACAGCATTTGTCTTTGTCTGACTTGTTTCACTTAGCATAATACCCTCCAAGTCCATCCATGTTGTTGCAAATGGCAAAATTTCATTCTTTTGGGCTTCCCTGGTGGCGCAGTGGTTGAGAGTCCGCCTGCCGATGCAGGGGACACGGGTTCGCGTCCCGGTCCGGGAAGATCCCACGTGCCGCGGAGAGGCTGGGCCCGTGAGCCATGGCCGCTGAGCCTGTGCTTCGCAACGGGAGAGGCCACAGCAGTGAGAGGCCCGCGTATCGCAAAAAAAAAAAAAAAAAAAAAAATTTCATTCTTTTTTCTTTTTTAATGTATAAGTAGTATTCCACTATGTATATATATATACCACATCTTCTTTTTCCATTCCTCTGTTGGTGGACACTTAGGTTGCTTTCATATCTTTACAGTGATTTTGTTTATTTCAGATATATACCCAGGAGCAGAATTGCTGGGTCATATGGTAGTTCTATTTTCAGTTTTCTGAGAAAGCTCCATGCTGTTTTCCACAGTGGCTGCACCAATTTACATTCCCACCAACAATGTATGAGGGCTCCCTTTTCTCCACATCCTCGCCAACATTTGTTCTTTGTGTTCTTTTTGATGATAGCCATTCTGACAGGTGTGAGGTGATATCTCATTGTGGTTTTAATTTGCATTTCTCTGATGATTAACAACTTTAAGCATCTTTTCATGTGCCTGTTGGCCATCTGTATGTCTTCTTTGCAAAAATATGTATTCACGTCTTCTGCCCATTTTTTAATTGGGTTGTTTGATGTTGAGTTATTTGAGCTGTTTATATATTTTGGCAATTAACCCCTTATCAGTCACGTCATTTGAAATATTTTCTCCCATTCAGCAGGTTGTCTGTTTTCTTTGTTGATGTTTTCCTTTGGTGTGCAAAAGCTTTTAAGTTTAATTGGTCCCATTTGTTTATTTTTGCTTCTATTTCTTTTGCTTTAGGATACAGGTCCAGAAAATATTGCTGTGATTTATGTCAAAAGGTGTTTTGCCTCTGTTTTATTCTAGGAGTTTTATGATTTCCAATCTTACAATTAGGTCATTAATCCATTTTGAGTTTATTTTTGTGTATGGTGTTAGAAGATGTTCTAATTTCATGCTTTCAGATGTAGCTGTCCAGTTTTCCCAGTACCACTTATTGAAGAGACTGTCTTTTCTCCATTGTATATTCTTGCCTTCTTTCTCATAGACTAATTGACCATAAGTGTGTGGGTTTATTTTTGTGCTGTCTATTCTGTTCCATTATCCATGTGTCTGTTTTTGTGCCACTACCATACTGTTTTGATGACTAGCTTTGTAGGATAGTCTGAAGTCAGGGAGCATGATTCCTCCAGCTCTGTTCTTCTTTTTCAATATTGTTTTGGCTATTGGGGGTCTTCTGTGTTTCCATACAAATTTTAAAATTATTTGTTCTAGTTCTGTGAAAAAATCCTTTGGTATTTTGTTAGAGATTGCATTGAATCTGTAGATTGCCTTGGGTAATATGGTCATTTTAACTATATTCTTCCAATCCATGAACATGGTATATCTTTGCATCTGTTTGTGTCATCTTTAATTTCTTTCATCAGTGTCTTATAGTTTTCCGAGTACAGGTCTTTCACCTTCTTATGTAGGTTTATTCCTAGGTATTTTATTCTTTTTGATGCAATGGTAAATGGAATTGTTTCCTTAATTTCCCTTTCTGATAGTTCATTGTTAGTGTATAGAAATGCAGCACATTTCTATATGTTAATGTATCCTGCAACTTAATGAATCCTGAATTCATTGATGAGCTCTAGTAGTTTTCTGGTAGTGTCTCTAGGATTTTCTATGTACAGTATCATGTCATCTGCAAACAGTGACTGTTTTACTTCTTCCTTTCCAATTTGGATTCCTTTTATTTCTTGTCTGACCTGATTCCAATCTTTTTACTTCTCAAGGACACTATATTAGTTTTTCTCACTTTTGTAAAAAATTACCACAAACTTGGTGGCTTAAATGTACACAGATTTTTATTATCCTTTAGTACTGTGGTTCAGAAGTCTGAAATGTATCTCATTGAGTTTCTTTCTGGAGGCTTTAGGGGAGAATTTCCCTGCCCTTTGCAGCCTTTAGAGGCAGCCCACATTCCTTGGCTCATGGTCCACTTCCTCCATCGTCAAGCCAACAACAGACAGTTGAGTTCTTCTCAAGCTACCCTTTCTGTGGTTCTCTCTTCTGATTCCCTCTTCTACTTTTAAGGACCCGTGTGATTACATTAAACCCATCTAGATAATCCAGGATAATCTCTGTTTTAAGGTCATCTGATTAGCAACCTTAATTCCACCTGCAACCTTGATGCCCCTTTGCCACACAACCTAACATATTCACAGGTTCCAGGGATGAGGACATAGACATCTTTGGGGGGCATTATTCTGCCTCCCAGAGACATCATCCACATAGCTATGAGAATAAGTCTTCTAGTATGCACACCTGGCTAGAACTCTGTCCTGATTAAAACTCCTTCGAGCCTCTTAATCACCCAAAGACGTACAGGGTCTGGCTTTACTTTTATCTCAGTTTTTATCTTCCCCTTGACTCTCAGTTTATGCTCAGATAGTACTAAACTTACAGTAATTTCTCCCCCTCCTTGCATACACACATTGCTGTTTCATACCCCTGTGTCTTTGCTGATGCTGATCCCTCCCTTTATTCATTTGGTTCCCATACATCGGATTTTCCTCCTATCTCCCTACTTTCCTTTGCTGGCTCCCCTTCCCCTCCTGAATTCTAAAAGTTTGAGCTATTCTGAACTTGTTCATAACCTTCATCTCTGTCCTCTCTCTCTCCTTAGATGATCTCATCCATTCTCATGACTTCAAGTACCGGATGATTCTCAAATTTATACCTCCAGCACCAGATTTGTCCCTCGACTTGCATATATAATTGCCAACTAGAAACCTTTACTTGCGTGTCCCATAGGCATTGTAGACGTTTGACATTCAAGACAGACTTCCTCTTGATTCCCCACCACCCCCAGATTGTTGAATAATTCACTTATTTGTTGAGTGAATGTTCATTGTTCTATTTAGCAGTACAACCAGGAACTTTTATTGACTGGTTACTGCAGGTGCCAGAAAAACTTAGAAGAACATCCTCACAAAATAGTACTATTCTTATTTCCATTTTTACAGATGAAGAAATTGAAGCCCCAGCTAAGTTATCTGCCTCATCTACAGAGCAGGGATTGATAGAGCTAGGATTTGAACCTCTACAGTCTGCAGACTTCCTGCTATCAATGGCTAGGTTAGACAGCTAACCAGTCTCAGGCTTGTTTCCAGTAAACTCTCCTCAGACCTCCAGGCTGACTTAGGAGCACCTTCTCTGGGTTCCCTCAGCCCTCTGTGCTCACTTCCAGCTTGGTAGTTAACACGTGATAGCTAAATCTGTGTTTTTTGTCTCCCTCTGGAGAATACACATGAACTTATTCATCTTTGTTCCCTCAGCATCCATCACAGAGCCAGACACAGTAAGCATTTGAAAACTTGTTGTTGGACCAAACAAATGCTCCTGTTTCGCTTTATCCTTATTGCATGACTCATGTTCCTGTAGCAGTGGGCTCTCTTAGCATCTTCTTGTGCACAAGGTGTCACTTTGCTCTTTAATCAGGCCCAACATCATCGCTCTTTATTGCAAAGGTCACTAGCAACGTCCTCTTTCTGACAGCACCTGAAATTCTCCTCTGAGAAGCCATCTGTAATTAATCAGAAGAAGTGAGGGGGACCATTTTCCTAGCTCCATACTTGCTACCAGGAAGCTTCTGTGTGGATTGTATTCATAACCTTTGCTCTGTAGGCAGTGTCAATACTTAATTTCATGTCTGCCCTGTTTGTATGTTCATTCTCAGTTCTCTCCTTAGCTGTCTGTGTTACATATTGAGCAGTGTCACCTTAGGTTGTGAGCTGCTTCTCTGAGCCCTGGCAGCTTTGTTGATTAGAATAAGGGGCTCAGAGCCACAGAAGAAGCATTTTGCTTGGCCTCTTCTGTCTTAACATTGTCTAACTCAAACCAGCTACTCTGCAAGTTATTAGTTACATGGGGACTCAGCAGGGGAGAGATAACAGTATCTCACCTGTGGGGCGACAACCTCAAAGCACATGTCCTATTGGAAGTGAGATGAAAGAGTTGGTAATAGTAGAGTGGTTATGAGAAAGGACTTTGGAAGAGACAGGCCTGGTTTCAGGTCTTAGCTTCAGTAAAATACTAGCTGCTCTGCTTCCCTCCATCCTCGCTCAGTTGTGATCCAGCAGCCCCCCTCCCCACTGCCTCCCCACCTCTCAGTGACCCCGACTGTCTCCTGACTTAGCCAAGTTCAATCTCATCCCTCCCAACAGCTCCCCTCCCACCCACCCCCCACCCCAGGGAACTGAAGATTGTCCTGGCTGAGACCTGAGACCTCCCTGAGTGGAGGGAGGAGTGATCTATGTCTCTTCCCCCAGCAGCTCAGACCAGTCCCAGCCCCCCATTCCCCTTTCCCTCTGGGGGAGTTGGGGAATTCCTGCCAAGCACCTTGAATGGAAAGGGCCCCAAAGTGGGCAGGGCCAGGGTCCAGCAGGGGTGGGGGGTTCCTGCTCTGCCCCTGCCCATCCCCACCCCATCTTGCCCTTCCATCCTCTCATCTATCCCCCCCGCTGGAGATGATGATCTTTTATTTTCTATTATTTATAACCTCAGACTTGGGCCGCCTGTTCTTTCTTCCCCATTAACTTGAATGACCTGTGTGAGAGACACAGACAGACGCCCCACAAGGATGGTTGGACAAGAACTTCTACTTTTTTTTTTTTTTTTTTTGCAGTACACGGGCCTCTCACTGTTGTGGCCTCTCCCGTTGCGGAGCACAGGCTCCGGACGCGCAGGCTCAGCGGCCATGGCTCACGGGCCTAGCCGCTCCGCGGCATGTGGGATCTTCCCGGACCGGGGCACGAACCCATGTCCCCTGCATCGGCAGGTGGACTCTCAACCACTGCGCCAGCAGGGGAGCCCCCATATTAGTTCCTCTGAATGGCTTTTTTGATGACCTTAGTTATACCTGTCACTGTGCTAGGGCCACGGAGAGACTTATGGGGGTGGCGTGAAACTGTAGAGCAAGACTTGAAAATTATGTTGCGGTTTAACCTAAGTGTAAAGGTGTTAGTTGCTGTAGCAGGAGCAGCGATTTGGTGTGTCAACGACTAGTATGTGATGCATTCAGAACTGGGGCGTGTTTCCTTTTTAGTATAAAATCACGTACTTTAATTAAACCTTGGTTTGGGTATTAAGCCTCAAAATTCTATGTAAAACCTTCTGTGACGATCTAGTGAGTGCCCTTGTCTATGTCTTGCACCAAGAGGTGCTGCTTGCTTCTCACGCCCCCAGGCTTTCTTTTTCACGTATGGGATTCTCTTGCTCATGAGGGGCCGAGCAGATACAGCCTTCAGTTTCCTATTGTGTAAAACGGTGATGATAATACCTACCCAATAGAAGTAGTGTATGGATTAAATAAGTTTGCTGTCTCCTAAATTCAGCTACAAGTGAAAGAAACCCCCAAATTACAGTGTCTTAAACAAGTTAGAAGTTTATTTCTCCCTTGCCTGAGCCAAGTCCACAGGTAGTTTAGTTAGGGGTCATTGTCCTGGCTTCTGCATCATTAAGGATTCAGGCTCCTTCTGTCTTGTTGCATCATCATCCTCAATACAATCTCAAAGTTGCCTGTAACATTTGCACCTGCATCTCCTTGGCCAGCCCGCCCTTCATTGTATGGCCTCATCAGGTTGTTGAGGGTGCTGAGACATGCCGTCTTTTTTCTGAGGTGGCCAATTGCTTGCTTAGTGATTGGTGGTTCTACTTCTAAGGAAGAAGGAGAGAATAGATATTGGGGGCAGCCAGCAGTCTCTGGCCTGGTAGCCCAGGATAGTGTCTGGCCTAAGACGTTCTTCAATTGCTTGTTCCCTTCCCCTCCTTCCCCCTTTTTCCTTCTCTCAGCTTTTCACACCTGGGATGAGTCTTCATGTTTAGATTGGAAAGTGTTAAGCCTGAGAAGAAAGCTTTTTGGCAGTAAGGGAGGAATTCCTGTGGCCAGTTTCGGCTAATTTGTGATTGTGGAAGAAAATCTTGGCATAGATTAGTATCAAATCATGTGCTGTGCAAAGAGTGTTCTCTGTGGACACAAACTGATGTATTAGCATGTGTATTTAAGTACCTAATTATATTCTCAGCATTTAAAAATGTGGAAAACAAACACTGTCTGAAATTACTTCAGAAACCATTTAGTACTGTGTAGACCCATTGTAATTAATAGATGAAAAAGAAGGGATTCTTCTCCAGGATTTTTAAGGTGTGTAATTACAGTTTTCCTGTGCACATATATTATGTATTCTCTTCTTAGGAAAATTTCCAGGTTAGGCTTTAATGTGGCTGTCTTTCATGATTTTGCTTTATTTTCTTCTAACGTTCTGTGATGCAATTTTTTAAAAATAAATTTTATTTATTTATATTTTTTATTTATTAGTTTTGGCTGTGTTGGGTCTTCGTTGCTGTGCGTGGGCTTTCTCTAGTTGCAGCGAGTGGGGGCTACTCTTCGTTGTGGTGCCTGGGCTTCTCACTGTGGTGCCTTCTCTTGCTGCAGAGCATGGGCTCTAGAGCACACGGGCTTCAGTAGATGCAGCGCATGGGCTCAGTAGTTGTGGCTTGTGGGCTCTAGAGCACAGGCTCAGTAGTTGTGGCGCATGGGCTTAATTGCTCCGCGGCATGTGGGATCTTCCCGGACTAGGGCTCGAACCCGTGTCCCCTGCATTGGCAGGCGGATTCTTAACCACTGCGCCACCAGGGAAGCCCTGTGATGCAATTATTATATCTCTCTCTCTTCACTTGAAGTGAATGAGTCAGAATTTCTCATCCTGAAGGTGAAGTCCCAGAAGAGTTGTCCGAAAGCTCTGTGAGGCCTACACACGAACTTGTGATTTTTCCTCTGTTCTTGTGAATGGTTCACAAGAATGGAAAATCAGAGGACAACTTAGACATTCTACAACCAGAATCGTAGTTCAGATTGTATAAGGCTCCATGGAAACTCTGTGAGAACAGGGACTTTTTCTGCCTCCATCATGGCTGTATCTCTAGGATGTGCTTGGTACATGGAAGGCTATCAATAAAAATATATTGTCTAAATGAACCAATTGAATAATTGAATTGCCAACAATGGTGAGTGATGTGACTTAGCAGCACATGTGTAAAAGACACAGGGGTTTTAATCTACTTAGAACTTAACAGGAGTCAAGTTGGAACTTCCAAAAAATTAATGAGACATTAGCTACTAGAAGGAATTTATTCTGGAGGTAAAATGAGGTTGAGGTTGATTCTGCCCAAATTAATGCACAGAACCAAAAGAGAGTATGTGCTCGGCCTGGTTGAGTATCATGGGAAGCACATTATTTAGTTCTTAGTACCATCTCTGTGAAGGACATAGACACACAGGCATCAGAGTACAACTTAATTATGAGTCTCACATGGGAGGGGACTTCAGAGGCTGTTTATTCCTGTTTCCCTCCTGGTTCTTGGATTTTCTCAGCGACACCCCTAAGAAGTGAGGGTTCAGTCTCTGTACATTCCCACAGTGATGGGCAACTCAATTTAGTTTGAGACATACCATTTCATTTACCAGAACACTCTGCCTATGTGCTTTGGGAAAAGATGAGTGTGACCAGGAGAAAAAAATGAGTGTAAAAATAATGTCTAATCAGGGTCAGTTGGAAGGAGAACACTTTCTATTGTTTTGAAGAGCTATAATGTGAGAGCGGAATTGTTTTTCGTGTTGGCTTGATGGGAGAATTGGACTGAGGCATGGGCCAGATATCACCTCTGAAGCAGAAATTCTTAACCTGAAGTTTGAGGATCTCAAGGTACTTTTGGGGGGGATTTTAAGGGAACATCTTTACATTCTATGAATGTATTTACAAGACTTTGTTTGTACATTTGTTTTTTTTCTGGGAGTGGATTCAAAGCTTTCATCAGTTTCAAAGGGAGTTCTTAGTTCCAGAGATATGAAGGTCTTCTATAACTCTGAGTTCCTATGCTTTTTATAAATAAGTATGCACGAAAATAAAATACCAGCTCTCTTTCTTTTATACCTAGGGGAAGTAGACTAGACATTCTATAACAATTTCTCAGCTGTAACTATGTGACTCCTCTTGTATGAAACAAGAGTATTTTAAAATCTGTTACAACTCAGCAGCAATGGTCTTTCATGCCATGAAACTTCACATTTTTAGTTTTCAAAGAGTAACGGCTTAGCTATTGTCCCTGGCTTCACAGTTTTACCTGTGATCTTCTGTGACCCTCCCGATTTTAAATTCCAGGAAGTGTGGCTTCATCTCAGCCTGAAGCTCTATAGTGCTATGCAGTGAAGAAATAAGTGATTAATGCTTGGGAAATACTGTATTTTTATTCCAGGTTACAATATTCATGGCAGACAAGGCATTTTGCTCCATCAGAATCCCAGCTGTGATCTTGTACTTGCTTTTCATTGTAGGTACAAATAAGAGAAACAAAGAACTTTTATGATGAACCAAAATATTTCTGACCAGAGTCTGAGTTTAGTCAGGGCAGCAAATTACATCTGTTCCCCAAAGGCAATAATTACTTACAGTTTGATAGCAAATGAAAAATAATTTGTAGCAAATTTATCAGGAAGATAATTCTGCCCATAGATAACTAATAATGCCACTGAACAGGTGGTTATATATTTGCTAAAAAATTAACTTATTAAGGCAGAAGGTTCTAATAGCTACTGTGGTGAGTCAGACCAGTTTCTCTACCTCCTGTTCAGCAAACATTCCTTAGATGAGTCTCACACTTAAGTAAGCAACTAGCTTTCCTTTACCCCTTTCGGATGGGAACTGCAATCTACTGGAGAGCATATTATTAACTCTAAGGAGGGTAAAAAGTCATTATGACTTGGAGTTAGAGAAAAATTAATAATCTAGAATTCGGAGAAGAAGCGGAAGTGGAGGTGCTTTTTCAGGAAATATTTAGGTAAACACAAAGAAATCATTGAATCAACTTTCTCGAGGAAATACCATGATTTAATTTGCTTTGCAGTTGTGAATGTCCCACAGAGCCAGGTACGTTGGTTTTGAACATTTCTGGGGCTCACTTTGGTGTTCTGAGGGAAGGGCACAGTTTTTGAAAACAGTGTAAGGACTACAATAGGTGCAAATTTGATATTTAACCTATGAAAACTTTGTTTTATTTGAAATTAATTAGAGCATCTTTTAGTGCCGGGATTTTAAACCCCTAATGGATCTGTGTCTTATGAGTTCATCTGACCATGACTGGAAATGGAAGGAGTTGAAAGTTGGAGGTGGACAGATGTTGGAGGTGGTACAGGTGCCCGGAAACGGGGGGAGGTATGTCGACCAGAGCTTCGATGGAGCTGCTTTGTTTTTTCCTCCCATCACCAGAGATAGGAAACGGACATTTAGGGCCCTAAGGGAGGCAGATGCTAGAAAGCTGTTCTCTGAGTAGCAATGGCAGGAAGAAACGGACATTTAGGGCCCTAAGGGAGGCAGGTGCTAGAAAGCTGTTCTCTGAGTAGCAATTGGCAGGAAGAAAGGACATAACCAAAGTTTGCTCTCCTATGCTTTTGTCCATTTTTAAACTGGTTTTGACCTTGGCACGGAGCTTTGAGCTGAGTGAGACCGTGTATAGCTTCCCCATCTGTTTGTCTAAATACCTAGGTAGGAGGGGATGTCTAGGAGGATCTGTAGTCATCAGAAATCCCGTGGCAGCATGGTCTGACATCTGTGGAGCCCTGATTCCGTTCCATCTAGGCGAGAAGACCAGTCTGCTGGGGATCGCCAGGAGCAGGTGGTGGCAGCTACATCTGTTCTCACTCACAAAGCTTGTTTCTTTGCTACAAGATTGGCTGATGTCTGTAGATATTGGCTACTTCTCTCTTCAAAGGCACACTGGAGGCATCTGGTTATTTTTAAAAATAACCTGGGTTAAGAACTGAGTATTGCTTCCTTTGGGGGCTAGAGCATGGTACACAGAGTGTTATCCGGAACATGATAATGAGGATAAATACATACATAAGGGTAAAAGTGCATCCCAAAGCACTGGCTCTTGCAGAAAGAGAGGCGATTTAATAGATGTAAGCCTGACACTTCCTGTGCATGGTCATTAGTGACAACCTGTGAGCGTGGGAAACTCAGTCTGTACCGTGAAGCGAGAACATCACTGAACATCTAATGAGAAGTCCTCACGCTAAACAAATGTTTGCTCCTTTGCCTGTTCAGCGTTGGCTTAGTTCTGCTTTTCCATCCATTCTGAGGCCCAAAGGAACAGTAGTTCACGGACTTCTGGAAGGACACTTCTGGTTATTATTTATGTAGTCCTTCCAGTTCTGCTCCGCGCATCTCTGTAGGAACTGATGGAGCAGATTCTGTGAAGTTTGCTCGTCAAGCCTCCCCTCTAACCTCTCAGGTTTGGCAGAAGAGGAAAACACTGCTGGACTCGCTGGAGGTTTGGGTGGTAGGCATGAAAGGAAGAAAGAAAATTCTAGGCATGTATAATTTCACACAGATGGACAGGGGCAGATAAAGGATGTACGTTGCATGTAGGGGAGAATGTGTACTGGGCAGGTAAGGAAGAGAGATTTGGAAAGGGTCTGGTGAGGAATAGTAGCCTGGGAGTTGGGTTCAGCATCCTGGATTGATGCTGCCATTGGTAACGCGGCCTCGGGCATGTCACTAACTCTCTTTGTTACACAGCAGCCTCATATTGAAGAGGAGGTTACATTCACTGGATTATCTTTTAGGACCCTTCTGGATCTCACTACTACCTTCATCCCTCTTTCTGAATTTAAAGCACTTCAGGGGAGAATATTTGCTTCAGCAGTAATTGGACAAAAACCAAATTGATACAACCAATAATACTTTTTTCCTTTTTCCTTTGGTCCCTGAATTTACAGTTGAAGGCACGTCTAAAATATCCTGGGTTTGTGTTACTATTTCATTGCTAGAGCATTTGTGTCTCTGGAGGATACGTGCTGTGAGAAGCTTGAATGTGACTTTGGGTGATCAAATGGGTTTTCTTATTTGTCTCCATGAGTGCTTCTAAAAACTACCCTAGCAAAGGAGTTCCCCAAATTAGCTCTAAGAGGGACTTAAAACTTCTGACGATGGGGCTTCCCTGGTGGCGCAGTGGTTGAGAATCTGCCTGCTAATGCAGGGGACACGGGTTCGAGCCCTGGTCTGGGAGGATCCCACATGCCGCGGAGCGACTAGGCCCGTGAGCCGCAACTGCTGAGCCTGCGCGTCTGGAGCCTGTGTTCCACAACAAGAGAGGCCGCGATAGTGAGAGGCCCGCGCATTGCGATGAAGAGTGGCCCCCGCTTGCCACAACTAGAGAAAGCCCTTGCACAGAAACAAAGACCCAACACAGCAAAAATAAATAAATAAATTAATGTCAGATGCAGGCTTGTGACATCCTCTGTCACATAGGGGAGGACGTAAGTTGGGCACTAGCAGATAAGCAGAAGCTTTCAAAATAACAAACAAACAAACTTCTGATGGCTTAACTATGTTTTAAAGTGTTGTTCAGTTGCTTTGTTTTAAACTGAAAAAGTAGTTAAGACTATTGGAAGTACACTGTAGCCTCTATATAACACAGCTCACCAGATTGAGTTATATATAAGGCAGTTGTGGGGTACAGTTAACTTAGAGAAGTACTTTGGAACTTCTGGAAACACAGAACACTTTTTTTCCTATGGCTTTAATTGAGTGAGGATGCGGCCAGCTTGGTTAATCCACCTTGAGAATAATCGTTTCTACTCCATGTAGTACTCACACCTTACCTAGGCCTTCTCAACCTGTGGATGTGGAGTACAAAATGAGGATATCTGTTAAAAAAAAAAAAAAGAAAGCCTTTTCTGTTCTTTGCATGTGATTCAAGACAGCTTGGTGTGCTCATCTCCTCTGCTTCCCCCAGGAGCTCTGTGCCTGTCTCACGCTTCTTTTTCTCCAGTCCAGACGTCCCTATAGATCACCTGCTCACATAGCCAAGTGCTACAGGACACGTACACCCAGATGTGCCATGGGCATCTCAAGTTCCACCTGTATACCATGTCATTCTCTTTCTCCCCAAGCTGGTCCCCTGCGTGTGTTTCCTGGTCTCTGTGAGTGGTGCCACCTGGCACCGAGGCTTCAACTCATTCCCCACATCTGTCCAGCCACCAGATTCTAGAGGTCTCAACCCCATGTCTGATGGAGCTGCCTTCTTCAACACCCCTGTTCCCCTGGCTGTTGCCATCCTTCAGAGTCTCCTTTGCATCACTGTAATGATTTTCGAACTGGTTCTAGTAGGCAGAATGATGGCCTCCAAAGAGGTTCATATCCTAATCCCCAGAAGCCGTAAATGTGTTAGCTTACATTGACAAAGGGTAATTAAGGTTGCAGACGGATTAAAGTTGCTCATTAACTGACCTTAAAATAGGGAAAGTATCCTGGATTATCCAGGTGGGACCCATACAATCGCAAAAGTCCGTACGAGTGGAAGAAGGAAGCAGAAGTGGAGGTTAGAGTGATGTGATGCGAGAAGGATTCCACCACCTGTTGCTGACTTTGAAAATGGAAGAAAAGGCTATGGACCCAGAAATTTGAGGTATTTCTAGAAAAAGGAAAAGACAAAGGAATGGATTCTTTGCTAAAGCCTCCAGAAAGGAATGCAGCTCTGCTGACACATTCATCTTAGTCCATTGAGACCCATTTTGGACTTTGAACCTACAGCACTATAAGATAATAAATTTGTGTGGTTTTGTTTTTTGTTTTTTTTTAAGCGGTTCGCGGGCCTCTCACTGTTGTGGCCTCTCCCGTTGCGGAGCACAGGCTCTGGACGCGCAGGCTTAGCGGCCATGGCTCACGGGCCCAGCCACTCCGCGGTATGTGGGATCTTCCCGGACTGGGGCACGAACCCGTGTCCCCTGCATTGGCAGGTGGACTCTCAACCACTGGGCCACCAGGGAAGCCCTTTCTATAGCCCTTTTAATGGCTGCACAGAATTCCTCTGGGTGGCTGTACTAAAATTTATTTTGAACTCCTTTCTCACATTATTAAACTTTTATATTGTTCCCAATTTTTCTCTGTTATAAAGAACACTGCAGTGAATATCTTTGCAGTATCTTTGTGCATGTGTCTGGGTACTTCCTTAGAATAAATTCTTTAAGTGTACTAGCTGGGTCGAAGTCTCTGGAATTTTTATGGTGTTTGGTATATATCACAAAAGTGCCCTCCAGGAAAACTGTGCCAATTTGCACTCCCACCAGCAGCGTCTCCTTTCATGCAGCTGACCTTCATGCTCTTGCCATCTTTTGAATACGTGGGAGGACTAGAGAGCATGACATCAAAAGGTGTCAAGAGGGTAATTTTACATTGGAAGTGGGCACGGCTTTCACCAGTTGAACACAGACAGCACCATGGTCAACAACTAGCACACCCAGCTCCATTATAACTGAGACATACTCCTTTCGTCCCTCCAAAAGAATTGGTACTATTACTACTCAGAAAAGTCTGTGGGTTGGCCTCCTCTTCCCACCACACCAAATACCAGAAACCCAGCACAGAATCATAGCCCCCCTCCAGTTTTTATAGGCTTCTGATCTCAGGAATCTGTAAAGGAAACTTGGTATGGGGTCACGCAGACTCTCTTATCTCCCTGATCTCTGCCTTACGCCCATCTTTACTTCAGACCTTATTTCCTCATGAAGTTGAGCTACCCATGACTCATGTAAGTGGGTGCTGCATGTTATGTAATGTGGAAGCCTCCTTAGATTGTGGGGCGTGAGCCCCATAAACGTCTGCTGAGTGGACTAGCCTGACACCTCTGCTCCCTCAGCGTCACCGGCAAAAAAGCCTAGTGCTAGACTTTCTAGCCCATGTCAGCTTTGATGTGGTTGGTAGTTAGCCTTGGCTGTGGCTGCTTTAGAAATATTGATCTGGCACGTACAGAAGCATTAATAAAATGTCAGGGTTGTTAGTTATTCTCTTCTTTTTGGTGGAAGAGTTTTTCCCTTGGGAGTTTGGAAAAGCCAGGCTAGTTGCCATAGCAACACAAAAGCTTTCAGACACTTGTTTGTTTGTTCTATTCCTTTGTCGGTTTATGGAGTGGTCTGTGGAGCCTCTTGAAAGAAGATGTGCTGCCTAGTGTTTGACAGTTAAATCGCCGTGCTGCCTGTCAGAGAGGAGAGCTGGGGGAAGGTGAGGGGACAGCCGCAAAGCCCTTTTCTCATTGTCTGCTTTCACCAAGATTCTGGCTTTGGAAAGGAGGTACCTGAATCTGGAGCAAGAGCTATCACTCAGTGTCTCTAAAATGACAAAAGAAAACCACTGACAGTTGGAACCGCCACACCTGTCTTTTTCATCCTGTTTTCCTACCCCTCCACCACCATCCCTCCACGTAGGAATATAGAGCGCAGTTATGTTATTTTCTCTTGAAAGTCCAACGGTGCAAGAGCTGTTCTGGTCCATCTGTGGACTCTGAAACAGAAGAGGTGCTGGGAAAAACAAAATTAGCCTTTTCAGAGTGGGCGGTCCCACCATTCCCTTCCTTGCTTGTGCTCTGAGGAGAGCGTGCACTGGGGGTGTTGTCCTTCCCCAGCTAATGCAGTGGGTTGTGTGCAGCGTCCACATAGTTCCTCAGACCCCGGGGGCCTTGTGCCTCTTCAGTATGGGTGGGCTTCTGTGGACAGTGAGGCTTAGGTTATCTGGCACATCTAGGATTGCCTGAAGCAATCCTATAAAATATAATTTATAAATAAATTTATTTTCTATTTAAGGAAAAATAAATTTTGATATAAAAATATAAATTAAGGAGAAAAAAAGATCACCTGTATTTCATTGCCCTATACCCCCAATCAACATTTTGGTACAAATTTTATATGTGTATGTATGTGCAGACACACGCATATGCATACGTATATTTTTATATGTGTTTGTGTATACGTATATACATGCGTATCTATACAGACATTCATATAAGTGCATTGCTATTGTTTCTGTAGAAATATGGAATTTTGTTGCCTAAATTTTTCATTCAACTATGTATCATGAGATATTTCCATGCCTGTAACTTTAATGATTGTATAATCTTTTTAATCATATAGATATAGTATGGTTTGATTCAACCCTTTGACATTTAGATTATTTTTGAGTTTCTATTTTTTATTTTTAACAATTCTGGAATTACATTCTCATGCACCTGGATGTAAATGGCTTAAATAAAGTATGCAGCGAATCAGCAAATGCTTATTAAATGTTAGTCATCTAAGTTTTCTTTTTTTTTTTTAACTGGTAAATCAGCCTGAGGAAAACTCTCTAATGACCGAAAACATAGAGTGCTTTGTGAATGTTGACATCCTAAAGCTGCCATGTTAGCTCCAGAATTGAGGCATGCTCATGCAAAGGAAACTTCATGAAGACAACGTATGGTTTGAGACCACACTGGTGGGTAAAATGAGCTGCAGGAGCCATCAAACTGCATCACATGTAATGCCAAGGAGATGACCAAATTCTTTTCCTGTGTGGAGACTTTATTGTGATGACGTGATGCAGCACAGTGGACAGAGCCTGGCCTGGGACTGAGGCCGGCTCAGTTCTCCTGGTTCTGCCAGGAGCTAGCTTGTAGAACCTTGCACAAGTCCTTGGGTTCCTTACTTGTAAAGTGATAGAATTGTTCTAGTTGACCTCTGAGGTTCCTTTCAGATCTAAAACTCAGTGGTTTGAAGCTGACTCTGCTCTGTTTAATTCGTTTGTATTGACGTGGGGGGCAAAAAACAGCATGGACTTCTCATATACCTCCAAGAGGTTAAAACTTTGTGGCCTGAGGAAATTACTGCAATTTTGTTGTAATGGACTCGATACTGTTTAGAGAAAGAACATTTTTGCTCACCCAGCGTCCATTTCTTCCTCCCTCCTAATTTTGCCTGGGGGAGCCACCACTCCCCATGGTGGGCAGTTGGGGGGGTACTGTCAATTAGGTAGTCCCGCCCCTCCAGGCAGGGGGTCTGCGTGTCCCTTCAGCCGAGACTTACCGCCCTGCAATAATCAAAGCTGATTCATCCTGATAGTACTCCCATTCATTCCCTCCATCCAGATGACCAAACTGCCCTCATTCGGGTTCTTTTCTAGTCTTACTTGTTCTTTTTTTCTCTCTAATCTGTGAACTCTGCATATCTTTTCATCAAATTCTGGGTTTACTTTTTTAGCCAGAGTTGGATTCTGCCATCTGCTACAGAAAAACCCTAACTCTCATTGTTGGTGATGGCCTAGGCCTGGTTCTCCAGCCTGACCAGGGCTTTGTGACCAACAGGCAGGTCACTCCATCTCTCTAAGCCTATGTGTCCTGATCTATATCAGTGAGCTGATATCACTCTGGGCCCCCAAGGGAAACCTTCTGGATCGACAAAATTAGCATCCTCAATTCATTGCCCCAAGACAGAGTGGTCCTTCTCCATTTCTAGGCCTCTGGTCCTGTAATCCAGTCCCCTCCCCAACACTGCCTCCTAGTCAAATGCTACCCCAAGTTCCCTCTTACATGACTCCCTTCCAACCCACTTGGAAGGTGAACTCTACAGCATTTTCACACCACTTACCTGGTATTAAACATTTAATACCCGGCAAACTAGGCAGCGTTTTAAAAAACTCTTTTTTAAAAAAATTATTTATTTATTTATTTATTTATTTTGGCTGCGCGGCATGTGGGATCTTAGTTCCTTGACCAGGGATTGAACCCGCGCCCCCTGCATTGGGAGCACAGAGTCTTAACCACTGGACCGCCAGGGAAGTCCCCTAGGCAGCTTTTTATAGCTAGTTTTTCTGCACTGTGAAGACCTTGAAGGTAAACGTCTAATATTCCTGTACCCCGCCCCACCCTCAGTCTCATACAACATCTGTCATGGAGTTTGGCAACAGAAACATTCCCTAAACTCCAGGGAAGGGGGGAAGGGGGAAAACATGTGAAGAGAGAGCCTGTGAGAGTCTCTGCCCTATTTCAGCATCTCATTTCATATAAGTTTCTTTGTCCTTAGACAATTAATTGAGAATTCAAACTTATAGCCTAGATGTGTGTGATCTCTTCCCTTAAAGTTTCCTCTCTGAAACACTGTGTGTGCGTATATGTGTGTGGGCAGGGGGAGTTCAGAAGAGGCACCAGGTGAAAGAGCGGGTATTCCTCACTGGACCACCAGCTCCTTGAAGGCAGGACACTTGTGTGCCATACTTCCCTCCCTACTTCCTCTGCAAGTGGGTATCCTTCAATATATGTTGGATGGATGCATGGATGAGTGAATGGATTCTAAGCAATCATGGGACCTCACACTGCCACAGCAGGGAGAAGTTCCCATTCTTCTTCTTTACTCCAGTTCTCTGACCCAACAAATGCCAAAAACACATCATATCTGGAGTGATCATATCTGGGGAATCTGGTACCTCATATGGACCCTCATGTCTGCCATAGAAACAACAATGTCAACAATTCTGCTCTCACTGGAAACTGTCTCAATATCCTCCCAGGACTGCACGGAAAGGAGCGGGGAGGGCTTCCTGCCCATCTGAAGTCCGTGTGTATCAAGACAATTACCTTGACTGGTCTCGAGGTCGTCAGAGACTTTGTTAGCAAATGCTTCAGTGATTTTAACCAAAAGAGCAGAGAGAGGTGACACGTAGGTAGGAGCTGACAACTGTTAAATAAAACTTAAAAGCTACGTTAAATCTTAAGCTCTTGTGTAGGGTATCTCACTTTCAAGGGACTTGCCTTCATGATGGGCAAGGTAAGGAAGTTAGTCTTCTGCTAAAGCAAACGATCACCTTGAGTTTTCTAGAGCTTACTAAATCACTTAGCTCTGAAAACATTTTAACATTTTAAATTGCGAGGTATGGTTGCTATTAACAGTGTGCTTGCTCCAGAGATTATGAATAATAACCAACTTTGAAAATCACGATGGAGTACCATTTCAAAGTAAAATCAGTTTAAAGCAAATGTAAGCTTTGAAGCTCTTGCAAATGGAATCACAGAGACGTCACTACCCACTGGGAAGTCCCTTCCTGACCACCACTGAGGTGCATGATAACAGCGTTCCTGGCACAATCCTTTCTGTGGCTTTGTTGTCTATAAGACAAGTCCTCGGTTACACTGGACAGCTGCTGGGGAGGCTTTTTTAGCTCCTCTAAATTCACCAATGAGAACAGTTTGTTCAGATTTAACAAAACAAGGATGCGCAGGTACACCCTGTGACATGAGGTAAAGGGATACTGTTTTTTAAAAACCCGAAAACAGGCTGAATTGTTACAAGGAAGGGAACATGCCAGGCCCGGCAGAAGGGAACATCACAGCCCCAGCAGTGATGAAAAGATGCCAATGACAGTGCCCAGGAATGTGACTCCCTCCCGGAGGGAGGGCATGCCTCAGCCAGCATCCTGTACCACTCTTCTCTGCCTCCGGAACAGCTGAGAACACAGCTGGAAGAGCCGACAGGACCAGAGAAGCAGAGGGGGTGGAGCAAAGAGCAGAGGGGAAGGCCAAAGGAGTGGGGGAAGAGAAAAGAGAACAATGATAGGGAAAGAGAAAGGAAAGGGAGAAGATGGAGGTGTAGCAACATCAGTGTTTCCTTAAATGCAAACTGTCTTGTGAATTTCAGGGGCAACATGTGGGGACCCCTACCTGTCTCAGGCCTGGTCAGAATGCCTAGGATATCTTTTGACATTGCCACGGGAAGTTCAGTAAATGCATCATTTTGCCTTGCGGAGCTGGGAGTCAGGCACCTTCAGTTGATAGTACAATGCTCCGTCCCACCCATCCCCCAACAGCCAGAACAAATTTAGAATGATCTACTCTCGACTTTTTCATTTATACTAAACCATAGTTACCAGTGCTCTTCTCTTTGCTGGGAAATTGTAGCAGAAAATAGTGACTTCTTATGCATTACTATGGAAACCCTAAAACTTCCTCTAGAAACCATCAAAAAAAAGGCAGCACATAACCCTCCTCTAACTTTCAATCACGATTCTCTCCAAGGAAGAAAACTGAAAATTAGATGGATTCATTCCGAGTTCCCTTTTCCAATCAAACAGATGGGATTTAGATGAGCTCTTAAAGCAAATGGTGATTCATATAATAATATGTAAACTTACCTCAGATCTCAAAGGCTTTTTCTAAAGAAGATTCTGATAATTAAAATGTTCCTGTACAACTCAAATTCCATTAAATCAATATAGTTAAGACTCTCTCAGCTAGAATATTTCCAAGCCCTGGTCAAAGGACCAGAGTATTTGTGCCCTTTGCTCAGTTTATTAAAACCCTGATGATCATGAAAAGTGTAATACTAAAAATCCCGATGACATTGATTTTCCTATGTCCTTGTTGAGTGGTTTTAAAAAGTCATTCAAAAGAATTTGTAGGGGCTTCCCTGGTGGTGCAGTGGTTGAGAGTCCGCCTGCCGATGCAGGGGACGCAGGTTTGTGCCCTGGTCTGGGAGGATCCCACGTGCCGCGGAGCGGCTGGGCCCGTGAGCCATGGCCGCTGAGCCTGCGCGCGTCCGGAGCCTGTGCTCTGCAGCAGGAGAGGCCACAGCGGTGAGAGGCCCGCGTACCGCAAAAAAAAAAAAAAAAAAAGAATTTGTATTTAGAAAGCACCTCCTATGTGCCTGCCACAATGCAAAGAAAGATCAAAAACAAACTAAACAC
This sequence comes from Monodon monoceros, assembly GCF_005190385.1. NCBI lineage: Eukaryota > Metazoa > Chordata > Mammalia > Artiodactyla > Monodontidae > Monodon > Monodon monoceros. The sequence goes on from NW_021703778.1 coordinate 135,113,272, forward strand.
AATTATTATCAGAAACATCTTTCTAAGTCTGTTGATTTAGAGTCCATAGATTACTCATCCAGAAGAAGGTCCTAAATTTACAGGCCAAGCACTTTTCCAATGAAGTGTAATGTGGCGAAGAAACTAGCATTCATCATGCCCTTAGCATGTGCCAGTTCTGCGCTTAGGTCCCCCCAGACAACCTTGCTACATTGGTTTTATTACCCTCCTTGGGGAGATTGCTAGGGGTTCGACCCTTTATAGCCTTATGAGGCAAATAAAGGAATTTGGGCTGTATCTTATAGCTAATGAGAAACCATTACCACCAGCCGAGGGAGAGTAAAACAGTACTTGGTGAAGATGAATTTGGTGGAGTGCTAAGGAGGATGAATTTAGGGGACTGAGAGCATAGAAACAGAGAATCTACAGAGACTTTGTTGTCATTCAGAATGGGTACAAAAAGGACATGAACTGAGGGGTTGCGGTGCTTGGAAAATTAGCTGCAGAAGTCTAGAGGGACCTTAATTGTTTTCTCCTTTGTCCTCACGAGGTACATAATCCCCCCTAAGGAAGTGATTTTTGGTCTCTTTTAGGGGCAGGAAACATACATGCTTATTCAGTGAGACAGCTAATCATTCTTTGATGTACACTTTTAGTTCAAGGGAAGGCACCTGTATTAATCCGTTTGGGCTGCCATAACAAATACCACAAACTGGGTGGCTTAAACAACAGAAGTGTATTTTCTCATAGTTCTGGAGGCTGATGTCCAAGATCAAGGTGTCGGCAGGGTTGATTTCATGCTGAGGCCTCTCTTCTTGGCTTCCAGTTGGCTGTATTCCCCCTTTGCTTTCACGTGGTCTTTTCTTTGTGCCCACCCGTGCCTGTGTCTATGTTTTCTCCACTTATAAAGGCAACAGTCCTATCTGATTAGGGCCCACCCGAAAGACTGATCACCTCCTTAAAGACCTAACCTCCAAATACGGTCACATTCTGAGGTACCAGGGGTTAGGACTCAACATATGAATTTGTGGAGGGACACAACTGAGTCCCTAACAGCACCCGAGGAGGAAGAGGGAGAGGAGCAGTATATCCCTGCCCCCCTGCCCCAGGCCCGCTGTTCTCTATCCCCGTGGTAAAACGGGCCATCCCCAAACAGAAAGTTCCCTGAGCTAGCTTTCTGTCATTCTTTTCTAGGATGATTTAGGCTGATGTCATCTTTGGGGGATTTTCAATTCCCAATTTTAGGATTAGCAGTCTTTCTCCTTTTTTTTTTTTTTCTTTAAATTCTCCAGCAATGCTAGTTTCTTACCAATTTTTTTTTGCTGTCATCTGTTTATATGCATGATAATTTTTATCATGTTGGGAGGGCATCTTTGAAAATGAACAGAATATGTAGAATAAAGACATGCACTAAGTTAACAGCTACATAGTTTTCATTATTGTCCTCCTTACGGGGTTGGCACTGATTTTATTTTTTTTATACCTCTTTTTCTCAGCCTCTGAGGGGCATCCTTTTTATTTCTCATGTTCTCTGTTTCCATCAGCTGGCTCAGGCTGAGGCCCCAGGTCCTCATGTCCTCTCTTGTAAATTCTTGTTCCACTCTGGACTTCAGGCTAGAACTGCTTTCCTCACAGTTGCCTGAACCCCTACTGACAGTGCCTATTGGACACTAGCCTCAAAAAAGCCCTGATGAGGCAGGATACCAGAGTGATGAAAACTGTAGTTTCCCTAGATGGATGGATCCCATTACCCAGGCTGCAAATGTGCCTCTTTCCCCACAGTAACAGCAAGTTCTCATCTTTCTGCCTCAATGAACTGTGGGGCAGGCCCTTAATTTCCAGTTTGTGGACAATCAACAATGATTTATCTTAAAGATGGTATCTAAAGACAAGTCAGCAAGCATTTCAGAAAATACCTGGAGCCAGATGAAATTCACCCAAAGGCAGAAGAGGTTCTTTGCCTTTGCCAGGCAAGGCTTCTTTAGCCATATATACAAAAATATTATCAGTCAAGCTTATTTGTTTATCAGTATTTAAAGATGTTCATAAAATTGGCAGACTAGACTACCTTCCTACAGTTTGACAAGGTATATTATATAAATTACAAGTTTCCGATATTGGTCTTGTTTTTATCTTAGACCTATTAATAAGATAAGGCATTGCTTACAGACGTGGATTATGGGATGTTTTAAAATTAAGTTGTTGGACAAATGCTGGAGAGGATGTGGAGAAAAGGGAACCCTCTTGCACTGTTGGTGGGAATGTAAATTGATACACCCACTATGGAGAGCAGTATGGAGGCTCCTTAAAAAACTAAAAATAGAATTACCATATGACCCAGCAATCCCACTAGTGGGCATATACCCAGAGAAAACCATAATTCAAAAAGACACATGTACCCCAATGTTCATTGCAGCACTATTTACAATAGCCAGGTCATGGAAGCAACCTAAGTGCCCATCGACAGAAAAATGGATAAAGAAGATGTGGTACATATATACAATGGAATATTATTCAGCCATAAAAAGAAACAAAATTGAGTTATTTGTAGTGAGGTGGATGGACCTCGAGTCTGTCATACAGAGTGAAGTAAGTCAGAAAGAGAACAGATACCATATGCTAACACATATATATGGAATCTAAAAAAAAGAAAATGGTCATGAAGAACCTAGGAGCAGAATGGGAATAAAGACGTAGACCTACTAGAGAATGGACTTGAGGACACGGGGAGGGGGATGGGTAAGCTGGGACAAAGGGAGAGAGTGGCATGGACATATATACACTACCAAAAGTAAAACCCATAGCTAGTGGGAAGCAGCCACGTAGCACAGGGAGATCAGCTCGGTGCTTTGTGACCACCTAGAGGGGTGGGATAGGGAGGGTGGGAGGGCGGGAGATGCAAGAGGGAAGAGATACGGGGATATATGTATATGTATTGCTGATTCACTTTGTTATAAAGCAGAAACTAACACACCATTGTAAAGCAATTATACTCCAATAAAGATGTTAAAAAAAAAAAAAGATGTGGTATGTATATACAATGGAATATTACTCAGCCATAAAAAGGAACGAAATTGGGTCATTTGTAGAGACGTGGATGGATCTAGAGACTGTCATACAGAGTGAAGTAAGTCAAACAGAGAAAAATATCATATATTAACACATATATGTGGAATCTAGAAAAATGGTACAGATGAACTGGTTTGCAAGGCAGAAATAGAGACACAGATGTAGAGAACAAATGTTTGAACACCAAGGGGGGAAAGTGGGGGTGGTGCTGGTGGGATGAATTGGGAGATTGGGATTGACATGTATACACCGATGTGTATAAAAATTGATGACTAATAAGGACCTGCTGTATAAAAAAATAAAATTAAATTAAAAAAATTCAAAAAATATTGTTGGAGTCTTTCTTGCTAAGTCAATCAACCTCCTTTAACAATTTCCTTATTTTACAACAACTGATCCTTAAATCCCCTTCCTTAAGTCTTGTTTTGTGTAGAATAAATTTTCCATCTATGAAGCCTTCCTTGAAAATCTTTATTAAACTTCGTAGAGTTAGGAATCAAGTCCAGTCATGAGTGGGTGCTCAATAAACACTTGAATTATTGAAGGAATAACCTCAGTGGTTTTCCATGTGGAAGAACAGGCTCTATTCAGTCTTTTTTCTCTTCAATGGAGATATCAGCGATGTTATCAAAATGGGACTCCACAAGGTTTAAATAATGAAAGTTTAGCTGGAAGAGATGTTAGATAAGCCAAGAGAGAAATTTCTTCTGTTTTTCTACTCACAGTGGGATTCTGAAACAATTTCTGCAGGAGTTTAGATGGTTGTGATCTTATCAAAGATATGTACAGAATATTTTTGGTTTTGAATTGATAATGAATGCTTTCAGAACTTGGGATGGGAGTTGAAAGGAGAAAAAATAGGAGAGAATGTTTTGAGATGTTTTAATTCATTCTGAAAAGTTTTAGTTTGATTTGCTCACGTTGTTGCCCTAAAATTTTTCTTAGGTACTTGCATAATGCGTGTAGTTTCAGCTCCTTAGGTCTGTACCAAATGTAAACTGGTTTAGAAACAGAACGTTCTCCGGTAATGTTTTCTGTTGATGGGTCCTGCATATTAGTGTTTGGACATCCTATAGAGCTGATAGAAAAGGCAATTTTGCGTGAAAAATGACAAAGGCATTGAAAGACATTTTTTCCAAAGGCTTTATTTCTATTCTCTTTTCAAAGACAAAAGCTGCTTAGGGCTAGGTCATATTCTGTGGGACAGAGAAGGGCAACCAGTAAAATTGTGGAGTCACAACCGTATGTTGGGGATAGTTGAAAGCTACAGTTCTTTAGGTGAGAGAAGAAATCGGGGAGCTATGATTGTTGTCTTCAGCTATTGGCAGGGTTGAGACTGACATCCTCTGTGAAGAAGAATGTATACCCAGAAGATAGGGACCGGGAAGGAGTGGGTTGCTTGGCAGAGTGGTGAGCTCCCGGCCTCTAGAAGTGTTCAAGTAGATGCTGATGGCTCTCAGTCAGGATAGGATATACTAGATTGCTTCATTTAGTGAGGTGCCGGAAGTTCTTGGTGAAGAGAAGAACTCTATTCCAAAGATGCTGTGCTTCTGTGAGAGGATTTCAGGGAGAAGCAGCAGAGTGGTGAAAGCAGCGTTGTCAGAATGCATGGGGAAACCTGGGCTCTGGTCTCAGCTCTGCCCCCATAATGATGGGTATTTGGGGTAGGTCTCTTGGCCTCTTTGGCTTTCAGTCTTTATTTTTGTAAAGAGGGTTGAATCAATGTCCTCTAGGGTTCCTTCTAAATTAACAGTTTTAGGATAATAGTTTTCCCAGCCCACACTTTTTTTTTTTTTTTTTTGCGGTACGCGGGCCTCTCACTGTTGTGGCCTCTTCCGTTGCGGAGCACAGGCTCTGGATGCGCAGGCTCAGCGGCCATGGCTCACGGGCCCAGCCGTTCCGCGGCATGTGGGATCTTCCCAGACCGGGACACGAACCCGCGTCCCCTGCATCGGCAGGCGGACTCTCAACCACTGCGCCACCAGGGAGGCCCCCAGCCCCCACTTTTGATAGTTGACTGAAGGCGCTGAAACCTTAATGGACCTAAACCGTAAGGCAGGAGCAGCAGAACCATATGCTTGTTGAAGACAACAAGGGCAAATCATACGTGGGATTCGTTTTTGTAAGGAGCCTTCCTGAGACTTCTTTCGTTCCATACTCTAATTCAGTGATGGTTACAATGCAATAACTCCATCAGTAAACTCATTTAAAATAAAATATCATCTTGGAGGTTATGATTTTAATTTTATTAAACTAACATGCATTATGGATCTGTTATGAGCAAGGCATCAGGACTCTAAAGATGAGTAAGAACACACCATCTCTGGTTTCAGCAAATTTACAGTCTAGTAGGGATTACAGCTGGATTAAACTAACAGTAATGCAACGTCCCACGTTAAGTGTGAAGATACAAGCACTGTGCAAATGGCATGGTCATATATGCTGCTTGGTGGGACGGGGATAAGCTTTGTACAGGGCTTGGCTTTCCATGGGTTCTTAGAGGGTGAGGAAGACTTCGCCTGTTGGAAAAGGTCACCCCAGCGAGAGGGATTCCTATGAGGAAATACACAGAGGTTTGAAAGTCCATGGCATGTTTTGGAAACAGTAAGTATCTAGTAAAGCTAAGCACAGAGGACCTGGGAGGTATGCTTGGTGATCAGGGGTGGAAAGGTGGTTTGGGCTGGTTTGGAAAGGGTCTCAAATGTTATGGTACTAGTTTGAGCTTTCATCTTTAGGCAGTGGAGAATCCTAGTAGCTTTTATGCACGACTTTGGGTCTGTGGTTATATGGCTAATCTAATTAGGGGGGGTGGGATGGCTTGGAGTCGTGGGGGATTGACAGTATCCAACATAAGTGTGTGTGTAGGAATAGTCAACGTTCAACCATGTTCCTGAAATGATCTCTGTCTGAACCTCGCTATCCTCTAAGTTCATTAAAGTAGCTTAGCCCAGGTAATTCCTCTCCACCAGAGACCCAGATCATATTTTAAAGAAATTAAACAGTTGAAAACTTGAACTAGCCTTTAAAAAAAATCTAAAATAGAATAGGGAAAGGAGATGGAAGACAACATCAGTTTCGAGGCTTGTGTAGCAACTGGTCTCAGAATGGTAAGGGTCTGACTAAAGCACTGTGCTAGGGATGGAATGGCAGAGTTTTGGAGGTTTCAGAGGACTTTGGAAGAGGATAATGAGTTTGAGTCCTAGGCCTGATAACCTTGGGAATGCCTGCAGGACATCCTGGTAGAGACACGTTTCCGATGAGAGTTTTGGCTTTTAGACACACGTACTTGGTAGCCCTCAGTGATGGCTGAAGCCATGAGAATACATAAAAAAATCTGAAGGAATTCTTTTTAAAGTGGGAGTGGGACACAAACACAAAATCTTTAAGAATATCAAAACTCTGAGAGGTGAGCAGAGAAGAGGAGCTTTGAGAGAGTGGTTGGAGTATAGGAAGAGGACCCTAAATAAGATTCTGGCGATGTTTTCGGCATATAGAAAGAAAAGTTGAAGAAGAATGGTGTGTGATATGGGCTCTGGCTGTGACCAGAAGGTTAGGTGTTCTGATTTCATTTTATTTTTATTTACTTATTTTTAAAATGAATTTATTTATTTATTTTTGGCTGTGTTGGGTCTTCATTGCTGCACGCGGGCTTTCTCTAGTTGCAGCGAGTGGGGGCCCCTGTTCGTTGCAGTGCGCGGGCTTCTCATTGCGGTGGCTTCTCTTGTTGTGGAGCATGGGCTCCAGGTGCATGGGCCTCAGTAGTTGTGGCTCGTGGGCTCAGCAGCTGTGGCCCACGGCCTTAGTTGCTCTGTGGCATGTGGGATCCTCCCAGACCAGGGCTCGAACTCGTGTCCCCTGCATTGACAGGTGGATTCCCAACCACTGCACCACCAGGGAAGTCCCAGGTGTTCTGATTTTAACTGGCTATTCTGGGATCTGAGCGAGAGAGTGTTTGAAAGAAGATTGTTGAACCATGTACCCTGTAGATGGGTGGAAACGGGCCTCAAGAAGACCCAATTTTTCTTGCTTTTATTCATTGCTTACCAGGCAACCTTGGGAACTGTAATTTCATCTTAAATGGAGCCATCCCCAGGTATGAGGTTGGTTGTAGTTCTCTGGATACAAGATTGTTTCTAGTTCCTGGACCAGGAATAACCATTACAATATAAAAGTTGGTGTCCCAATTTATCACATATATTATTGTTGTAAAAGCACATAGACGTCATGCAGTCAAGACACAGCCCTGCCCTCAGGACCTCACATCACCCGGGGTTGTAGAGTTAAGTAATACAGTGCTGGACCTGAACTTTCTAACTCAAGGCCAAGTGCTGTTTTTGTATCTCCTCTGCCTCTCTGCCTTTCAGCTTCTGGCTGGTGTAATTAGAGCAAACTAGTCCTCAAGAGTCTGAGCATCTCTAAGTAAACTTTGAATATCATATTCTTAAACGTAAAAGCCCTGAAATAGTATTAGGACTGTAGTGGCCTCACCAGGATGCACCAGTAAGTGAGGCTCAGCTTGAAGCCATCATCCTACCTCTGCCGTGTTTTACAGCATTCAGACGATCCTGTTGAACCCAGGAAGGAAATTTAGTTCCCTGTGACGCTCATCTGGTGAGAGTAGCTCTGAACCCTGAAATGATCCACCTGAAGGAGGCACAGGTGTCTCAAGAGCACAGATTTCTGGTAAAAGTGGTCACATAGCATGCTGTGAAATCAGAGCTTTGTTTCACCAGACTTTGCAGCAGTCTGCCCACAAAGCATGTGAATAAAAACACCACGTTCTGTGCCTCAAAGTCCCACTCTAATAGTTCTTGTTTGCTTTGCTAATTAAGAGACTTTCACAACTCCTTCTTGACCTAAATGCGTAAAATGTTGCATGTTGTTTTGGCTCTTCTAAATAGCTTTTGTTTGGCACATTTTGAATTTATAAGGTCAAATGTAATTAGCTCCAGATATCCAAGTCTCCATTAGGAACGATTTCAAGGAGCAGTACATCTCAAAACCAACTTAAAAGTCTCCAATCTCTTTGCAGCTTTCAAAAATGTTTAAATCTCTAAATTGGCCTTGATTCTGGACAGATAAATGGGGAGAAGTTTGAGGGAGTTATTGGGCCAAGTCAGGTACTTGTGCTAAAGGCTGGGAGTTAAAAAAAAAAAAAACCTTTTAGACGGACCTGTCATAGCTGTGTTTTAAGATCAATATTCACTCCTGCCATATGGAGCCAGACCTCTGGCTGTCATAGCTGCAACAGTTTGGCCCTGTGTAATCTTCCCTTAATGTGTGATGCTAATCAACAAGTGGATACCTAGTGCAGATGGCCCCCTAGCCCCTGTGCACAGCCCCTCTGGTTACGGATGCTGTACAGCAGAGTGATGTGGGCATGTAAGTGGGTGGAAACTTTCTAATGTGTCACAATAATAACAATGCATAATTCTACTGCTGTTCAGTTTCCCCTAGAACTTCAGCCAACGCAGCAGCCTACTTGGTTCACAGTCCTATGTGAATGCTAGACAATTAGCGGTTCACAGTCCTATGTGAATGCTAGACAATTAGCAGCTGTTAATGAAGAATGCCATGGGAACCAGTGGGAAAATAACAGTTTACTCCAAAGGTATAATGAAATGAAATTAGCACAGACAGTAAAACAGACAATTTAGGGTGGTGGTTTTTTTTTTTTTTAAATTAAAAAGAACCAGTAAATACTTCTAGTAGAGAAATCTGAGAATTGATTACAATCCCATCTGTTTTGGAAGGGGATTTTATTCAGAAATTAATTCCAGGGCGGCTTCTTAACTTCTACTAAGGAACTAGAATAAGTAAAAGATGCCTATTTTATTTGAATACAATGATAATTTTATTCAATTGTTGTTACCTAAATGGTTGTCCTGTGGTCTGAACTTTAGAAAGGGGCACAAAGATAGATAATAGATTTTACTGTTAGGGCTATCTGTACGTTATGCTCTTAGCTGAAATGTCAGTAGATTTTGAGTGTTCCCAACAAATTCTTGGTAACAGGGTGAACTTGTATCTCTGTGGATGCATAACTTTCTGAACACAAGAAAATACTTATATTGTCTGAGAAATTGGGGCTTTAAGTGGCCCTTAAATCTTCCTGTTTCTAGATGTCCCATATGCTGCTTAGTCCTTGAGCACAATCTACATACTACTTTTTAGGGTCAAAATGTAAATTTGAAGAGTCTTTATAATAATCTTTTAAAAATATTTAATTGTTTTAGACTGCAAGAAAAAACTGTTTTTTGAGGATTTTGGATTAGTGAAAAACAGTTCTGTGAAAATTTCAGTCTCACTGTGTGGGCAGTTCTGCGAGTTGAAAAATAAATAAGTTATAAACAAATCAAAATTATATTTCACTCCAGATGCTCTCCAAATGCATTTGTTTTGGAGAGTTGGAGAGATTTGGATATCTTTCTACTGAGACATTTTGTCTGTCTGAAGTAGACTTGTCTCTCAGTTTCCCTCATTTATAAAAATATTCTTTTTACTTGAAAGGTAAATTGCCACATTGATTCAACAACCGTTCCACCAAAATCTTATAAGTGTATGTATGCTCCCTGATGTTTCTGCATGGCATGCTTTTGTTGGGCACATGTTCATAATTTGATCATATAGGTAAGTTCAGTGATGTTCAAGTTATAATGAATGATGTTCATGCTAACTGATTAATTTTTTGGCAAATGACATAGAAATTGTACAAGGCCCATATATGGCTCATTTAAATTCAGCAACATAAACATGCCATTAAAAATCCAACAATCCAAAAATGTTGACTGTTGCCTTATAAACCATCAACGCCACATCATTCCTTTTGCTTCTTTTTCTATCCTCTTCCCCATCTGGGGAGATGTAGGAAAATGGAGAGGTTGGGGATGGTGGAGAAGAGCTGAAGAGTTCAGGAAACTCAGACAAGTGAACAAAGACTCAGGGATTCCCTCCATTGACCTACTGGTGCATTTCAGGCATTTTCATCATTAAATGCTGCTTCTGAGCTCACCACCTGGGTATTAAGGAAAAGGAGAGCAATCTCGCTGACAATTCTTGGCTTCTAGAAATGTGTGTGCGCATGCATGTGTGTGTTCATGTTCGTGCTAAGGGGTGATATACACTTTAAACATGTAAAGCAGACAAGTTAGATTACTTAATTCTCAGGAGAAGGTGGACATATTTCAACACACATATATTACTGTATTAAAGATAGCATCCCATGTATACCCCGAAATGCTGTGTTCTCAAGTGTTTGCAGAATGATTGGTTGCTAGTGACTCCATATGTTGCTATGTTTTATTTTGGAACATGTTAAAATCTCATTTAGGTTTCATTAAGCCAATTTTTTTCCTATTTTTTGAAAGGTCTACTTTTTCCTTCCAAAGAATTTATTTGAATATGTAGTTAACATACCCTTGTTAGCTATTACCAGGAAGAAAATTTAAGTAGCACTACCCATTTTCATATATATATATATATATATATATACACATATATGTATATATATATATATATGTGTATATATATATATATATAATATTTTATATTTTGAAGTCCTAGAAATATTTAGAGAAATGGTTGACTATCCATGTTGGCTGTTGAGGTTATAATGCCTAACTAGCCCTAAATTTAGTACACTGGCAAAATAATATGCTGCTAAGTGTTTAAGGCTTTGTTCTTTTATTTATTTTTTGGTTCCAGAAGCATCACTGTAGGAAAAAAGGGAAATTAAAGTACTCAGTTTAATTTGTTCTGTACTAATTTTTTAAATGACATGTAATTTTGTAGTTGGTTGTAAAAACACAGCTAATGGTATAAATGAGTCCAATTCTTTGTACAGTTGTTTTGAATTTGTGCACTGAAGTAGCTCTATGCTCTATATGGAGTTGGCACATTGGTGTTCAACTCTTAAAAGTTTCTCATTTCTTACCTTCTGTTCTTTTTGCAAAGAAAGTCGGAACATAAACTGTAGGTCAAGGGCCTCAACTCTTATTGTGCCACCTTTGCCTTTGAAAACATCTCCTTGTTTTGCAAAAGCTGCTGATATCTAATGCTATAGCTTTTACATCACCTGCTTGCCCTGGGACCAAAGGAGTCTGGCCTTGGGTCAACCTGAGTGGTGGATGCCCATGCTGCACTCAGGTCAACTCGGCTCTGACCATCCTGGGAGGCTCCTTGGGTCCTCAGGTTGATGGATCCCTGGAGGAGGATGTAGACATGCCCAGGCAATCCTAAATTCTTTTTTAAAATGTATTTTTACTGAGATACAATTGACATATTATGTTGTGCTAATTTAAGGTGTACAATGTGTTGATTTGATAATTTATATATTGTAATGTGATTACCATCGTAGCATTAGCTAACACCTTCATCTTGTCACATAATTGATTTTTAAAAAAAATAAATTTGTTTATTTATTTATTTTTGGCTGCGTCGGGTCTTCGTTGCTGCACACAGGCTTTTCTCTAGTTGCGGCGAGCAGGGGCTACTTACTCTTCATTGTAGTGCGCGGGCTTCTCATTGCGGTGGTTTCTCTTGCGGAGCATGGACTCTAGGTGCGCAGGCTTTTAGTAGTTGTGGCATGTGGGTTCTAGATCGCAGGCTCAGTAGTTGTGGCGCACGGCCTTAGTTGCTCCGTGGCATGTGGGATCTTCCCGGACCAGGGATCAAACCCATGTCCCCTGCACTGGCAGGTGGATTGTTAACCACTGCACCACCAGGGAAGTCCACATAATTGATTTTTTGTTACATGATTCATGTCACATAACTTGTTTTTGTGTGGGGGGAACAATTAAGATCTAGTCTGTTAGCAGCTTTGAGGTTTGTAATACAGTACTGCTGTCTGTAGCCACTGTGCTTGAGCCTTAGATCGACCCTGGAATTTTAAGGTGAACAAACTTAGGCTCAAGTCAGGGACTTGTGCTGCATGACCACGCTTGAGAACCTCATAGAAACAATTACAAAGTCATGCTGCTTTTTAAAGGGACGAATGAAATTGAAACTATGTCATGGAAAACAGGACTCTCAGGTTGATGGCTACTCAAGGATGGTAGAGGTATATAGGTGAGTAGAGTTTTAGATTTACTTCAGGCTTTCCTCATGTTTTTAATGAGACTCCTCACAATCCTCAGAGTGGTGTCAAGAAAGTTCCTGAGAAATTGTAACTTTACTCTTTAATGATTTCTATTGTCATTGCTCAGTTAATTCTGATTTCCCCTCATCATTTTGGTAAGTATAGTTTCGGCTCCCTCTTATCTTATTTCTAGTACTCATAAGTCAGATGGCTACAATTGACTAGCTTTTTTTTTTAACCTCTTCAACAACCGTGGAATGAAATTACAAACATCTAATGACTGTGTGACATGCAGAGGCCTCTCTGTTTATGTCATTGCATGCTCTTGAGCCGTTGCTTGCGAACCAACAGATGGGGCTCTCCAGTGGAACGTGAGAGGTATATTTAACTTTGAAGAAGTTTGAAAACTTCAATATGAACTATGTGACCGAACTTCACAGCCATCTGATTTCCAATTTAGTAATTACTGGAATAATTAGATGAGTTACTCTGCAGATGGCCGTGAAGTTTCTTGACATATGTGCCCTTGTCATCTATGGCAGATGATACAAGTAATGCTTGTTCTTCACCATAGCATTTGTATATATGGGATGCAAGATGACTTTAAGCTTCCCTGCCAAAGTCTCTAATTTTATTTAGACTCAAATGTAGCAGCATCAAACCCTCTTTGGCTTTGACTGATAGTACTGTTGGCTTGCTGTGTTCAGTGTTACACATAGATGCTAGAGCTGTGCCGATGACAAGTCTCATAATCTACAATATTTAAACTTTATTTTTAATTCTAAATATTGAGTAATAAAATTACAGAATATTTAAACATGAAGAAAATCACTTCCAAACCAAATCTAAGAAAACTATTATAATTTTTCTCATATTTCTTTCCAGTCTTTACTGAAAGCTGTTTAGAATTTAAGCATCTTTTTGAGATGAAATTTATATTCCATAAAATTCACACCTCTTAAAGTGTGTAAGTCACTGGTTTTTAGTATATTCAGAGAATTGCGCAAGCATCATCACCATCTCATTCCAGAATAATTTTATTACCTCAGAAAAAAAACAAACCATCCATACCCATTTGCAGTCACTCCTCAGCCCCCAGCCCACACCCCAGCTTCTGGGAACAATTAATATACCTTCTGTCTCTGTGGATTTGCCTATTGGACATTTCATATAAGTGGGATCACTCAATATGTGGCCTTTTGTGTCTGACTTTTTTCACTTAGCATGATGTTTTTAAGTTTCATCCGTATTATAGCATGTATCAGTACTTCATTTTTCTCTCTGTGGAGTAATATTCCATTGTATGGATATACCACATTCTGTTTATCCATTTATCAGTTGATGGACATCTGGGCTATTTCTACTTTTTGGCTATTATGAATAATGTTCTGAACATTCATGCACAGGTTTTTGTGTGAATGTATATTTTCAGTTCTCTTGGGTATAGACTTAGACGTGGGATTGCTAGGTCATGTTTGTAGTTTTAAACCATTTTTAAAGAGGACAGTTTGTGTGCAACCCTGGTTAAGCAATTCTTACAAATCTGGGGTCACTGCCAACTTCTAAGTCATTTCTGTGATACTCTACTCATGTAGAAAGTACATACGCTAACCTATAGTTTAACGTAGCATTTGGCTAGCAGCCTTTCACGCACCTCTTCAGACTTCCAGCTAAGTACCCATAAATACGAGAAAAAGATGAAATTAGAATTGATACATTCTGAGAGGAACATGAACTCTGATGAAATAACCACACTTGCTGAACTAAGTCTTCTCTCGGCTTTAGCTATATTTGTACTTATTCCTAGTGTTCTCCACCATCCAACTCAAAAGACATTATCTTCCCCCACTGTCTGCCGCTGACTCAGATATTCAATTTACAGTTGTGACAATGGGTGTAGTAGTTAACAACACACTTTCACTTATTTAGTTGAGTGAAAAGTGTAGGCCATATTTAAGAAGATCTGCTAGAATGCAGAAGAAGAAAACCTAAAAATTGGTAACTGAAGAAATAGTACCCCAGTTTAAGAAAGAAACAAGAACAGTTGGCACAGAAGAAATTACTGAAGACATAATCGAAGAAAATTGTTCCAAGCTTTAAAAAATCCATGGATATGTTGGTGAAAAGACTAGGTTCCAGGAAAAAATCAACAAAAGATCCCAAAAAATGGCACATTCTGTCAATTTTTTTGTGTTAAAAGGAGAAATTCTAGACCAAAAAATTCTGTTGCCCATACAATAACAAAAAGTGAACTGCAGCATCACACTCATTCATGAAACATTAAAGATTAAAAGGTAATGGAGTGATGTCTAGGCAATTTTGAGGAAAAAATAATATTGGTACCTACCTAGGAATTATATACCCACCCATAGTTTAGTCACTGCTACAAGAATTATTACTAACAAAAATATTTTCATCTACAAAAAGTAGAGTTATTTTGAACAACACAAGGGCTTCTCCCCATTCTTTCTTGTCTCTTTGGAGATTATATTGAATTTCTTTATATTGTCTTCAATCTGGAATCTGTGAATGTTTTTATATTAAATGCATTACTATCAGCATGTAAGATAGTATCTCAATTATGGTAAAAATAGTTAAGGAAAAAATTGTAAGAGAAAACAGTGATAGGTGGTGAGATTCAACATGATCTTTTTTTTAAAAAACATTTTCCAGTATTTTCAAAATATTTTACTACATGCATGAATTATTTATTTTTTCTTTAAGTCTCTAAAAATAATAGTTTTTTTTTAAATAAAAATATTTTATAAGTCAATAAAGGTAAAATCAATACAGACAATTTAGTATTTGCCCAACAGTCAAAATGACTGGAAGAAAGTACCCAAAGTCTTGAGTGGTTGTCTTCATCTTTTTCTGTATTTTGCAGATTTTATGTAATAAGCCTCATGTTGCTTTATAATGGAAAAATATAGCTTATTCAAAAATCAAGATTTAGTTTCCTTAATGAATGGCATTATTAGGTACAAATGTTTCTGCTTATGGACGATAGATGAACCCTGTTTTACCTAAGCCCAGATCTTAACGTAAATCATATCCTGTATTGTTAGTGTTACTGACCCGCTTGAGGTATATATTTTCTTTCCAGAAGTTTTCATTTATCAACATGTTGTAGCATAGAAGAGTCCAACATTTATTCAAGCATCAAATATGTATTGAGTGCCTATCCTATGCTAGCTGCTGAGAGTACAGTGGGTAACTGAGGCAAAGTCCATGTTCATATGCAGTTGAAAATTTAACATTTGAAAACTCTTGAAAAAGCTTTTGAGGTCTCAGTGGATGGGAACACATAGTAGAAGCATCCACTTTGGTCAAGAGGAACAAGAAAGGCTTTCAGAGCAAGTATAGTATCAGAGTTAGACAGCAGAGGGTGACAGTTGTACCATGGGTTTGAAATAGCTTCTCCAAAGCTCTGGAGGTAAACTGTGTTTGGGGAGCCAGAAATAGATGAATATACTGGCGACAAAGAGTTTGATGCTGGGGAGTGATGAGTGATAAAGACTGGAATCAGCAGCTAGGTCATAAAAGGCCTTGTAAACCAAGTTAAGGAATTCAAGTTTTGCCCTATGGGTGATGGTAAGCCATTGGAGGGTAAATTAGTTTCCTAGGGTTACCATGACAAATTACCACACACTTGACAGCTTAAGACAACAAATATATTCTCTCACAGTTTTGGAGACCATAAGTCCAAAATCGAGGTGTTGGCAGGGTTGGTTCCTCTGGATTCTCTGAGCGAGAATCTCTTCCAGGGCCTTCTCCTGGCTCCTGGTGGCTGCTGGCAACCCTTGACATTCCTCAGTTGGTGGCTTCACAACTCCAGTCTGTGCTCCCGTCTTCACATGGTTTTCTTCTCTCTGTGTCTTCTCCCTTTCAGTGTCTTTTAGGGATACTTTTCATTGAATTTAGGGCCCACCCTAATCCTGGAAAATTTCATCTGAAGATCCTACCCTAATTACATTGCAAAGACTTTTAAATAAGGTCACATTCTGAGATTCAGGGTGGATATCTCTTTTGGGGGCCATAATTCAACCCACTGCAGAGGGCTTTAGGAGGGCAGTTGAACAAATCAGACTTAATTTCAGAAGGATTGCTCTGGCTACTTTGTGGAGAAAGGATTTGAGGGGGTAAGGCTGGGCACCTGGACATCAGTGAGAATCTGTAAAGGAATCTCAAAGCTAGAGGCTTTGGAGATAAGAAAGTGGAGGTAAGTATAGGGTACTCTGAAGATGGTTGGTTGTGAAGGGGGAGAGAGAAGGCTATGGATGAAGAGAACATATGGTGGTGAGGAGGGTCGTTTAAAGGATGGGAGATACTTAGTGCATTTTTCATGCAGGTGAGCATGATGTTGTATCTACTAAGGGAAGTAGCTGAAAATACAAGAATCGCGGGGGAAGGTAGAGATAATTTTTTTTTGGCCGCCCTGCACAGCTTGTGGGATCTTAGTTCCCCGATCAGAGATCGAACCCATGCCTGCTGCAGCAGAAGGGTGAAGTCCTAACCACTGGACCTCCAGGGAATTCCTGAGATAATTTTTTTTTTAATTGAAGTATAGTTGATTTACAATGTTGTGTTAGTTTCTGGTGTAGAGCAAAGTGATCCAGTTATATATATATATATATATATATATATACACATATTCTTTTTCATATTCTCTTCCATTATGGTTTATTACAGTCTATTGAATATAGTTCTCTGTGCTATACAGTAGGACCTTGTTGTTTATCTATTTTATATGTAATAGTTTGTATCTGCTAATCTCAAACTCCTACTTTACCCCTTCCCCATCCCTCTGAGATAATTGTTTTGATGAAAGGGAGGCAGTGGGTGCTGGAGCACAGCCTGTGTACAGAGCAGCACATCCATCTCATGTTTGACTACTCTGGGGTATTTTAAAAGCTCTGTAAAGATGACAATGGTGATATTGAGGAAGATGGTTATTCCTGTTTGAGAACGCCATATGTGCTAGGTACCACACAGCTTATTTTCCCTGTGTTAACTCATTTAGTCTTTACTGTAGTTATATTTATTATATCCTTTTATTGCTTAGGAAACTGAAACACAGAGAGGTTAAGTAATTTGCCCAAGGCCACAAAGATAATAAGTGGTAGAATGTGATTTCCTCCCGGGCTGTGTGACTGTTGAGTCCATACCAGTCAACAGTGCTACCTGTGCTGCCTCTGGTGGCCGAGGGAATAATCAATCTGTGCATACTTTTTTTTCACAATATATGTTGACTTTGATAAGCAGGCGCTTATTATCATTTTGCAGATTACAAAGCTGTTGTTTTGCCTGCTATTTTTTTGTTTGTTTGTTCTTTCCCTGGCCTGCCACCAGATTAATTCAGTGAGGCAATGCCATTTATTTTCTTTATCTTTTCATAGGGTTGGGACTGGTTTGATTCATCCTTTCTCTGTTTATCTGGATGGTAGGATGAGGTGAATATTATCCCTTCATATTATTAATTCACATATTAAACCTGCCCAAGGATTAAAGGTGCTCTTAGGAGACTCATTTTCATAAGCTTTTGCATATACCCAACTGCCTTGAGTAGCTCTTATTGACACTTGCTTTGTGATTGATTCCTTTACACAACTTGAGTTTTTGATTTGTTTATGGAATATTGTCTTAACTCAAATGTCATTTCCTTGGAGGAATCTTCCCTCAGCCCGGAACGAGCTCTGGCCTATGTGTTATACGTACCTCATAGCTGAACGCAATGGCTGGGACTCTGTAAAGCATACTGGGTAACACTTAACCAGGGTCCTTTAAAACTCAGGAATTTTTTGATGAGGGGGGAACAGAGGAAGATGAAAATTCATCTTCCAAAATTCCAAAAAATTAGCAGTCCAAATTTAATTTATTATACGGATGGCACAAGTTAGGAATTTTCTTGTCACCACCGATAATCATCATCGTCATGTATTGCTTAGATGAATTTGCAAAACTGTATCCAGGAAATGACTTTCCTCCAGTTGCTCATATCGATAGATGTATGTCTGAAACTTTGTCTCAGGTGATTATTTTCTAAGCTTTAGGCATTTTGTATTTTTAAAACACTTGCTTTTATAACAGTGGTTAACCATTTCCAGCTCAACGCATTTGACTGATATCTCTCTATTAGCTTGCATGCTTGAAGTTGAATATTAGGTTGAGGATAGGGGCCAGAGAAGTTATATTCCAGGTTGAAGAAGCCACGTGTGCAAAGGTATGGCGGTCTGTCATCTAGGAACCAGCCTGGCAGGAGGTACCTGGCAATAGTCCTTTTCCTTTCCCCTGTACACAGTTCTGCGGATGCCAGCAGGTCAGGACTTGTAGAGTATCTGCCACTCTAGTTAATAAATGGAAAGATTCCAAATAACTTTGATCAGTCGTTAGAATGAAAAGTTGGTTCACTTGATGCTATTTTTTCCTTTGTGTTCTCTTGCCAGTCCCTCCTGAAGCCATCAGCTTCCTGTCTGCAGTTGGGGTCTTTCTTGTTCTTCTGGTTGTCCTCTTCCTCTTCATCAACAAGAAGCTGTATTTCGAAACCACAGGAGGCCTTCCATGCCTGGACCAACAAGGGAAGAGAAAGCACTCTAAAGACAAGACTGGGATCCATGAAGGGCTGGGTAAGCGTCATGCTTCACAGTCTCCTGAGCTTGGCATCTTGCTGTGGTTTGGGTCAGGGAAAGAATGTCATTGTTTCAGGATGGAGCCCATTAAGAAATCACACATGAGCTGTTTAGCAGCTGCTGTGGTGGACACGATGAATGGGCATTACTGAAGAATACATTAGCTTTAGGAGAGTAATGCTCTCTTCAGGGTCCAAAGAGCAGATGGGAAAAGGCTGACCACCACTTCCCATCTTCTTAGCTTTTTAGATGTCTGTGTTGAGTTTCCCTCTGACTAATGCTTGATGGAAAAAACTGGATTTATATTGACAAGAGCCTTGATGTGTTCTGGTCTCATTATGCTGGAACAGTGTTGACATTTCACTTCAGTTAGCTGTTTTTGAGATTTTCAGTGCTCAGGGCCACTGCCCACTTTATATGGCAACAGTCACTTTTCCAACAGGAGGTTCTTACTCTTTAAGCTCACTGAATCTACTACATCAGTTACTAACTTCTTTCAATTTGATGGGGGAAAGTAACATACTAAAGGAGATAATTGGCTTCACACTCTTAAAGGACATATTCTATTTCCAGTTGCTAAAGGGTAAAACTTTGTGATACGGGATGTTATCACAGAGTGATGATTATCATCACACAGAGGCTGGACATTTAAAGACAGAGCTCGTATCTTACAGGTAACAACTTTGCTTTTTTTTTTTTTTTTTCCAATCAGTCTGAGTCTTACCCTCCTCTCCCATTCCCCATGTGTGGGGCATGACAGAACTGGTGGAGGGACAGTCTTAACATTACTTTTCTGAGCAGGTGCAAGGCCTTGAGGAAAACACCCCTTAGTCATCCCACCTCCCGGGCATATTCTGGGTGAGCCAGCCTGGACCAAGGAGAATATTTGGCTTATTGATATGGCACCTTATGTAGCCATCTTTTAACTTTTTTGCTTGGATATAAGGAAAGGCACAATTTTGGAATAAATGTGTATTAATTATCTGTTGCTTTAACAAATTACCCCACACCAAATATTTATTATCTCACAGTTTCCAAAGTTCATGAATATGGGACTAGCTTAGTTGGGTGGTTACAGATCAGGGTTTTTCATGAGGCTGCAATGTCAGCTGCAGTCATCTGAAGGCTTGATTGGGGCTGATTGACTCACTTCCAGGATGGCAGAAGGCTTTAGTTCCTGTGTGAACCCTCTACAGAGCTGCCTGAATGTATTTATCACATGGCAGCTGGCTTCCCCCAGAATGAATGATCTAAGAGAGGAGAGCAAGAGGAAGCCACAGTTTTTTTTTTTTTTTTTTTAATGACCTAGTCTACATACAGTGTCACTTTTCACCACATTCTAGTCATTTACTAAGTACAGCCTGTGTTCTAGGGAAGGGGGATTAGGTTCCACTTTTTAAGGGAACAGATCAAAGACTGTGTGATGTATTTTTAAATCACCATAGGAGAGAATAATGGGAGGGGTGTAAATTGCAGTTGATTTGGCATTGCTACTGTTGCAGTGGCCTTATTTTTTGAACTCCACTTGGGACATATGGCTCATCTTCTGAAAACAGCATGGAATTTGTTATGTGAAATCTGGGATTTACTAATGGTTTAGCCACTACTGTCTCAGCTGGGACATAGGTGAGCATGATGCATAGACTTCTGTTTGGTCATGGGGTGATACGAAGGTAGGGTTCGTAGTGATTCTACTTTTCTCCTTTCAGCAGCTGACTGTCACTTGTTGTGTGACCAGGCAAATTATGGAACCGTTCTAAATGTGTTTCCTTATCTGTACATTGGGGTTATCGATACATCCCTTACAGGGTTGATGTAGATTAAATGAATTAATTTTGTAAAGATACCAGCATTGTTCCTATGATAAAAGTCCTAATAGAACTTTAACCATAGCTGTGTAGTATTAACAAAATTCCAGTCACAATAGTGGCTTTAGGAATGACCTCACACATGAACACATTGTATTCATTACTTAAATTGGGAGATTAAAGTTGGTGGTTTTCTCCTTTTCAAACTATAATGGGTACAAAGAACTAAGGTTAGAGCTATTTAAGATATTTTTCTTTTTGTCTTGTTTGACATGTTATCTGAGTAATTTAGAGACAGTTATGAATTATACTTGCAAATAAGTTGAGGTTTGAAGATAATGTTGAAACAGTAACAGTAAAACATGGAGCAGAAGCTGTTAGCTCAAGAAACACTGAAATCCATGTCTCAAACTTAGAGTGGGATCCTATGAAGGAGCTTGAAAAATAGTTTAATCAGGAGAATCTACAAATTATAACGTCTAAGAAGCAAACATCTTCATTTTGACATTTCTCCTTTAGAAGTTTAATTATTATTGATCAAGAGTCTTTGAAAAATGTGCTTCTAGCCCAGATTTTATCTAACTTTTGATGTTTGCCTTAATTATCATCCTCAGAGCCCTGACTTCTCAGTGAAGTTGGGATGTTCTTAACATATTTTGACAAATGTAGAGAAGGGAGGAAGGCAGCCTGGTGTGGTGGAAAGAAGCACAGTGAAGGGCTTCCTTGGCGGCACAGTGGTTGAGAGTCCGCCTGCTGATGCAGGGGACACGGGTTCGTGCCCCGGTCTGGGAAGATCCCACATGCCGCGGAGCGGCTGGGCCCGTGAGCCATGGCCGCTGAGCCTGCGTGTCCGGAGCCTGTGCTCTGCAACAGGAGAGGCCACGGCAGTGCGAGGCCCGCGTACCGAGAAAAAAAAAAAAAAAGAAGCACGGTGAAGACAACCAGAGCTTAGTTTTGCCACTAATTGGCTGTGATATTTGGGGAAGCTCACCTCACCTCTCTGGGTCTTAAGTCCTCACTGGCAAACTGATAAGTCTGGACTAGGTTCTTCTCCGAACTGCTGTCGTGCAATCCTGTTTGATCCTTCGGGTTACCGCAGCAATTTCTTCTCTGGGTCTCAGTCTATGAATGAAAGAGGCCTAATGAAAATGATTAAAAGCAGCTAGACCATCCTACTCTGAGACTGAGCTGTATGAAATTGCCATTTGAATAGATCCAAAAATGGCTGAATATCCACAACCTAATCATTATAATCTAATACACATGTGAGGTTCTGAGGAATAAAATAATTCTTTTCTTCTGTGTGGTAATATCAGAGAGGCAGGCGTGACAATTTATTTTCTGAACCCACTGTGCAAAATAATTTACTTCACAAAAATACCTTGCCTTTTCGGCTATTTTTTCAAAGTTCAAAGAATTTACACATATCATTTTATCTGGATGTAGGTAAGGGGAGAAAGAAACTGAAACAGTTTCTTCCTAATAACATAGGCAATCGTAATAATGAGATAATGATAATTAGTGGCTATCATTTATTTAGGATTTGCTGTGGCCATACAGCTGCTAAGTCTGTTACATGGATTATTTAACTTCTTAATGCAAGGTACTTGTGTTGTTTGTTGGTAGTGATTGCTTTGGGGGAAGGGTGGATATGACTTGCCACAAAGAAGCCATTGTTCAGCGTTGAGATAAAAAATTGATTAAGAATAAAAATCCCATGGTGAAATCATAGTTTTTAAAGAAACTTAGCTTTGAAAGAGGGAGCAGAATTTTGTTTTTTGTTTTTTTTTCCCCCTCAAAAGCTTTCTTTATGTATCAAAGGCAACATTTAGAAGTTGGAGCAAAGAGCTTCATTTTCAAAGGCACAGGGTAGAAAGGATGGAGGATGTGACAGGAGGGTGTTTCCTCCCAGGCAGGGAGGGGAAGAAGAAAGGCTTTCCACCACTGGAAAGGGCAGCCCATGGCTTGGAAGGACCACAGGGAAAGAGATTTGGAGGGCTAGAAAGTTGCCTGGACCCTGAGAAGGGTGGCAGATGTGGGGTGGGGTTGCAGTGGTTGTGGTGAGAAGATCTGAGTCCAACGTGGCCTGAGGAAGAGGTGAAAAGCAGAGCGCCGTGTGCATCCCCTTCCAAAGGGTGGCAGGAGACTGCCTCATACATGTCTCTTGTGGGCCTACTGTGGCTGCAGGGATAGGACACGCTAGTGGGAATGGGAGGAGAGAGATCTGGAAAAGACTCCCTGAGCAGCTCTTCAGGTGAGCAGCTCATGTCACACAAGGGTTTAGAAGTTTCTGCATGACCCTGTGGGGAGAAGACAGCAGAGGAGTAAGAGCGCTGCCAGGGAGCACCCCTGCCAGGGTGTTGTCACACCTTGGGGTAGGGTGGGCCTGTAACAGAGGTTGGGGAGCACGCCACCCGAGGCCTGCCTCTTGGCTTAGTGCTCTGCTGTTGCCTTCTTGAAATTCTTAATGGGTTTTGAACAAGGGTCCTTCCATTTTCATCTTGCACTGGGTCTTCAAATTATGTACTTGTCTTGCCTGGAGGAATCACCAGAGGTACTGCAGGTCTGGACCCTTCCCAAGGAAGGCTGTAGAGGCAGAGGCTGACTCCTCTGGAGGTAAGGGAGCCAGCAGGGAGGAACGGCACACCACGGTAAGCATGCTTACAGCTATGCCCATTGCTCTCTGATGAGCAGGAGTGTGGGGTGGGAGTGCAAAGCCCCCAAACTGCTTACTTATCCCAAGTGAAACTGACCAAATGACTTTGAGGAGGCAAGCTGAAGTTTAGTTTCTCAACACAGAGCATGGGAGGGGGTGTGTTGACAGAGAGAGACAAGAGCACAGTGAGACAGCATGGCGACAGCTTTTGTACATTTAGGAAGAGCTGGTGCTCAGCCAGGGCTCAGCAGTCAGCTGTGTCAGCTGGAGCTCGGGAGTGAGGTGGTCCACATGTGACGGTTTCTCCCCACCAGTTGGATAAAAGGCCCAGCTGACTGGTTCCTCCTCAAGACCACTCCCACCTCTTCACCTACAACTGAATGTTTAGCTTCTGGTCCAGCTGGGGCTCTGACCTGCCCCAGTTCCTTCTGCTTGGGCCATGATGGCTGCTGTTGTCAGATACTTTTTATTTCAGTTCTGCATTTAGGTCAGAATATGTTCAAGTACAACCTTCCTACTACACAAGTGAGTAGGCAGGTACTATTATCATCTCCATGTTATAGATGAGGCAACTGAGTCTTTGAGAGAGGAATTTTTTTTCCAAGCTATTAAGCGGCAAAGCTGGGACTCGTATCCCAAAACTGCCTAATGTCAGAGGCCAAGGTCTTAATTGTACTACTTTTCTGCCCACCTGATCTTCCCCACTCAAGTCACTATTTCATTCTTTTGAACTTCTGGGATGGGAGAAAATCAGGTGAAAGGAGGGTTTGGGGGATGGTTCGGTTTCCTGTGGCTGCCGTACAAACTACCACAATCTTCGTGTCTTAAAAGAACATAAATTGATTTTCCACACAGTTCTGGAGACCAGAAGTCTGAAATCAAGATGTCAGCGGGTCCACACGCTCTCCCAGCTTCAGGTGGCTGCCCACCATCCTTGGCATTCTTGGGCTTGTGGCTGAATCACTTCAGTCTCTGTCTCCATCTTCCCATTGCTGCCCTCCTGTCTGTGTCTGTCCTCTCTCTGCCACTTGTCACTGGATTTAGGTCTCACCCTGATAATCCAGGAAGATCTTCTCAAGATCCTTAATCACATCTGCAAATACCCTTCCACCATTCACAGGTTCCAGGGGTTAGGACATGGACATAGCTTTTTGGGGACCACCATTCAGCCCATTATAGAGGGAGAGGAGGTGGAAACATCACCTGGGAGTGATGTTCAGTCACTCCGAATTAGGAGAGTTGATGAAGAATTGGATAGAAGATTCTTCTTTTTCCATTTTCCTTGAAGAGTGATATTTCACACTCCCCATCTGGGGTTAGAATGATTCTTTCAAAGAGAGGTAACAAAAGCTTGTCAGATATTTGTGGTATAGACTGCAATCTGCAGTCAGAGTGTTTTCCAAACGTGAGCCCCGTGGAACTACACTGGATCTCACTCTTGGAAAGCTTTGAAAAAATACCAGTGCTCAATCCCACCGCAACGAATTGTGTCAGAATAGGAAGTGACAGTGGTAAGGCGAACTGTACAGTTTTTAAAAGAATACCAGGTGATTTAAAGGTGTGGCCAGGGTGGAGTGCCACTGATGGAAGGGGTGGGTTCATCGCTAACTTCCCCTTTCAGGTAGGGGAGGTTGGCGCTTGAACAGTGTTAACACTGGCCCAATCCGTCTTTGCTTCTGCCCACAAAGTATCCATCCAGTGGTTCCCCACCTGTTTCCCTCCCTGACTGGTTCATTTCAGTTCTACCTTGGTTGGCAAGCAAGCTTTTTCCTTCATGGTGCTTTCCCTCTCTACCACTCCATATACACCATGGCACTATTAGCAGATTACTTTTGCACAGGGATTTAAATAAGGAAAAGTTATTTAGGAAAAGTGTCTACTTTATAAGATTATTCGAAGTTGTCAAATTACAACCATCTCTAATTTATATTCAAGATTCTGAGTTTTACAAATTTTTAGTGAATTGGACCAAAACAGAAGAATTTGGCTGCCCCATCTTGGTAACTTCCAGGGTTTTCTGAATGATTGTGACTATATTCCATTTTCCTCTTATGCCCAAATAAGAAAGAGCAATGACAAATTTTACAAAATGGTATGAATCAGGATCTGAAACAGATGTAAATATATATATATATATATATATATACAGTACTGGATAGCAGATATGGTTGCTTTTATTATTATTATTACTATTATTATTTTTTTGGCTCCTTAAGATTGAGAAGGACATTTAGCCATGTACCCATCCTACAGTTGTAAATAACCAGTGTCACCTTCTTTATACTTCATGTTTAGTATGATTGATGAATTAAATATAGGCTGAAGAAGGTGTCTCAAAGGATAATATAAAAGCAATACAATTCATTTTTTCTGGGAGGTTTTGGTTGCTGTCTTTAATGTTGTATTTTCTGAACCTAGAGTCTAGTCTTCTTCACCTGCAGGTCTGTGTGGTGGTTTTGTGCTTGGACCGCTCAGATGAATTTTAAATGAATCAAATATTTTAGAATTACAAAAAGGCTATTCCCCTAGCCCCTTTTTTTTTCTGATAGGATAATTAAAACCTGTAAATGCCACTGAAATGCTTTTGATACGATTTGTAAACTTTTGGATTGTAAAATAATTTGTTTTAGAGTTATGAATTAACTATCTTTAGAAAGTTGAAATCTTCAGCCCCTCCCACCATCCCCCCTCATTGTACTTTTTTTGTCCTGAAATAGTGGAATAAATGGAATAGCCCCTCTTTACTTCTTGTCACCCTTCCCCAATGAGGCTTAAGCAAAACAAGACCGAACTTGGAGGGTGATACCTAGAGTGAGAAATCTACTTGTTAACAGTTTAAATTGAAGGTATCTTCTCTTCTGATTTTAATGCTGTCATTTGCATTATGTATTTCTCTAAGTATGTGTTATATTAGGTTGAACTCTTTGAAATTACTGTTTCTGTAGGTTGGAAGTTTCATATGGTTCAACCTAATACATGAGATGAAAAGCTGTAAGGAGCTGTAGGAGTTTGAAGATCAGAATAAGCCTTGGTATATCTCATTGTGGTGTCTAGTTACTTGTTTTGGTGACTTGATTAAGACACCAATAATTGAGAATACTCTCAGCGAACCTGTCAAAGTATGACTGATTGAACCCTGTTTGATGGGTACAAATTCCAAAGAACACAGTTGAAAATGACTGGTTTGAGAATATTCATTCATCCATTCAGTATTATTTATTAGGAATCTATGTTATGCTACCCAGTGTGCTAAGTCCTGGAAATAAAATGATGAAAAAGAGAGATGTAGTCCCTACTGTCCCGGAAATTCCACTTTTGGATATGACAGAAAAACAAACAAAACTGAAAGTAAAGTGGCAAAAAAATTATAGATTGTTACAAATGCTGTAAGGGCCTAAAATGAAGACTAACTGCCAGGTTGGAGAGATTGACCTTAGATAGGGTTGAACACATCTTGCTCATTGCTGGGTAGAGAGAGATACCCACACAAATGCATTGTACTGGTTCTGTTTTTTTTTATGTCTTTTAGGAATTAGCTTATTATATTATGGAGGCTGGCAAGTCCCAAATCTGCAGGGTGGGCTGATAGGCTAGAGACCCAGGAAAAAGCTAATGTTGCAGTTGAAGTCTGAAGGTCGTCTACTGGCAGGTTTCCTTCTTGGCTCAGGGCAGGTCACTCTCTGTTAAGGTCTTCAACTGATTGGATTTGGCCCATCCACATTATGGAAGGAAATCTGCTTTACACGAAGTCCACTGTTTTAATTGTTAAGCTCATCCATAAAAAACACCCTCACAGAGATATCCAGAGTAATGTTTGGGCACCGTGGCCCAGCCAAGTTGCCACGTAAAATTAACCATCACGGGAGCTTACTTAACATCTTTGTTCGAATTCTTGTTTCCTTCAGTGTATTATGGTAGGGAGGCTGGGAAGGATCTTCATTTAAAAAAAAAAAAATCACCTTTTTATTATGGAAAATTTCAAACTTACAGGAAAACAGAGATAGAATGGTATAATGAACCCCATGTGCCCATCACCCAGCTTCAACAATTATTAACAAGGACAATTTGTTTCTAAATTATACCCTGTTATCTCCATTTCCTTGCTCAAGAGGGAATGGATCTGTCCCTTTAAGTTTACCGTCTTTTAATGTTTGTTTTCTTGCAACTTAGATGATGGGTTATCTTCCCCGGCTCAAGAGTTTGACCCAGCATGTTACACAGTTAGCTGATTGCTGGAGATGGGAGACATTAGATTGAAGGTTGGGAAGATACTAAAAGTCCTTCGATGGATCTGGGCACATTTACAGTCGGAATATGAGCAGCTTTATTTTCTGAGCTATTTACATGAGGGTGCCTAGTGAGTTACCTTAGAAACAGATTCTTCTTGTAGCATTTGAGCTTCTTCTGTGATGCTAGGATATTAATAAAAACAAATCCGAAGCTCTCTCTACAGTACAAATTGCTGCAAAGAATTCCCTTAATGATTTTTCACCTTCCCAATGACACTATAACATATGGGTGTGTGTGTGTGTGTGTGTTGTGTGTGTGTGTATGTATGTGTGTGTGTGTATATATAAATATATATATATATATAACATATATAGTGTGGAGTCAATTTTTGGCAGAAACTCTGAGCCTTTTGTATTTGGAATCACCATATTATGGAATCTTATGACTGAGTTCTGGGTAGACCTCAGTAAACCTTAATAGTCTATGTAGAAGCACCCACTAAGTGTTGATTGCTTGGTGGATTGAAATTCTTTCTTCACTCCTTCAGCATGGGTCCCCAGGATGACCTGAGGAGGTGTTAATCACACGTCCTTTTGCTGGAGCTAGTGAAACTATCTCATCAACTTTATGGGTAGCTTTGAGGGACTTTGATGTATTGGAGATGAACATGTCATTTTCACTTATGGATGAGGAAATTACTTGTAAGTTCAAAGCTCATACGTTGGTCTGCACATGCTAAAGAATGGTATCGTAACAACAGTTGATCTCCCTGTGATATCTTTCAGAGATACATAGCGCTATGAGTTAGATTTATCAGAGGATACTGGGTTTTTGTGCTTCTCTTGTCAACAAGGTTCATTATACTTTAAAGAGACACATGCCTTAACTTAAAAAAAAAACCAGCTGATGAGTGGGCAGCAAGGAAAAGGATTGTTGTTTGTGTACAGTAGTAACACAGGTCACTGTTTCTGCATTGAAATGGGTGTCTACGAGTACGTGCTTAACTAGCTATTTGAGTAATCAGTTCTAAACTAGTTACTGGAGTAACAGGTTTAAAAATCTCATTTTTCTTAGTCTGTCAGATTAAGGTAAAAGAAAGGGCATGTCTATGGTTCTACAGTTCCATTAAAATGTCTGTATTCCTCTAAAACTCAAAGGAGCAAATACCTTATTCACAAAATCTCTCATAATAATTGCAAGCTTATATTATTGAGGCTTTATGATTGAGGTTTAATGATAAGGTGACAGGTACTATTTGAAATGTGTGAATTTAGGAATTCCAAAAACATTTTGAATCTTATTTTCTTAGTTTCTATACTCTGGATTCTCAAAACAGTTCTTAATACTTAGGACAAATTAATGTCAGTTTTATAGAATGAAATTGCCATCTGCTTAAAAACTGATTTTCTTTTTCGCTTTTCTCTAGTGAGCATTGACCACAGAGTGGTAATTTATAGTTGTCATTCTATAAAAATGTGGGCCACTTGATGAGAGAGAGGGTGATGGAGAAAACCTTACCGTTAGGGCATTAACTCTTTGAATGTTTCTTTTTAAATTATCTTGAAGCAAAATACAAATCATGGCATTATAAGGCACATTATGGAAAGTGTGATGAAGCTCTCAGTGTCTTACTGGGGCTCTTAAGCAGAAACCTTCTTTTGTTGTTGTTGTTGTTGTTAAGTTGGTCTTTGATCTTCCCAAATCTCTCCATCACTCTTCTGTCCCTTAACAAGTAATGCTTATTAAAGATGTACTTCGTAGCTCATCATTCTATGTTGGAAAGATGTCAGAGTCCTTTCAAATTTTTGTTTTTCCCATGGGTAGGCTTTATAGTCAAAGACCTAACTGGTATTAGTTTTAAAACATTTTAGGGCAAGAGTTCCATTTAGAATCCCCCCACCCCCAAATCTGAAACTAACCCCAAATGTGTATTTTGTTTGGGACTATTTAGAAATGGGACACCAGTGTGAAACATCGTTTTCTCTATCAGTTGGAGGGTTTTCCTTTCCATTAACTGCTCTATTGCAGGACTCATATTTATACTAGTATGCTTTTTGGAATGAAATGTTAGTATTTTGCTACTAGAAAGTAGTATCCCATTCATTATGGGTGATGGTAGTAAATCCTAGTTGAACTGAGCTGTGCTAACAGAAGACCGCAGAGGTATTTGTTATTCCTCAGCAAGCAAACTTTCACATCTTTTAGTGAGAAATTGGAAGGATTAAAAAAGAAAGAGAAGGAAAAAGGAAAAGACAGGCATTTTTGGCTTAAAATAGAAATATAACTAGTATTTTGGTTTAACTAAATAGATACAGTCTGTATAACTATATATAATGTTATAAAATAGGTCACATATGTATGTAGAATTAGTTAAGAATGTTTGAATCCATTATTATGCTTAGAAAACAGTGTTCCCATTTCTTATGTGAAATTCCCTGCCAGTGGTAAGGGAAATGTAAAAGGAATGTTTTCAAGTGTTCTTTGATTGGGGCCACTTTGGCTGGGCAGACCTGAGAGACATCATGCACCACCCACCTAACCTACTTATGTTTGCAGCCACAGAGATGCCATTAAGGCTGCTGCTTTTGATGGGATCCCAGGGGGATCTGATTATTAATGTTTGCCAGACACAGAAGTATTGACATTCTCATGTTATCAGCATTACTATTCTAAGAGCCCAGTTATCAAGGACCTCAGGAGACCTTGTTTTGATAACCACTAACGAAGGAGATAAAATGTGCGGCAGTTGTCGTTCTAGTAATGAACAGTATTACTGCCTGCTTAGTTTGTAGCTTGTGTAAACAAATGAAAACATAAGGAAACATATTGAACCTTTGTTAGCATTGATCTAGGTTGAGAGTTCCAACTTAAGAGTATTGATGTGTTCATTCATAGACAGAAGGGGGCCAATATAAGTAAGAACGTGAGGCCATGTCCCAGGACCTAGCAGAAACATGTGCAATGGATCAATAATTTGTGCTGGAATGGTTTTCTGGCTATAAATGAAAATCTCATTAGATGAAAGATTCCTATTTCCCTCATCACAAACTTAGTGGGAACCAGATGAAAACTTGCAGATAACATTCTCAATCATCCTGGGGAGCTCCCCTTTGCCACCCTCCTTTCGACCCCCCTAATTGTTGGTGGCAGGGTATCTTTCAGAGACAGACTAATCTCACCAATCTGTGCTATTTATAGAAATGACAGTGGGGATAAAGGGGCCCTTTTGAGATTCTGAAAAAGATAGGAACATCGTCTCCAGGAAAAAGCTTATTCATCCAACGTTTTGCAAATAGTTTGAAACTTATAAAAACCATTCCTAGATTTTATAGGATTAAGCAAACTTAATTAGTGGAGGCCAACCAAATTCAGTTCAGCTTAATTCAATGAATACTTCTCGAGTGCCTTCTATAATATATGCTTGATGTGGTTGAATTTGTGATGTCTGTCATAGTTATGTTTGAAGCAAAATGAATTTCATGTGTGTTGGATGACATCAGTAGTACGAAGTCGAAAGGAGGGTGGCAAAGGGGAGCTCCCCAGGATGCTGATTTAGAATGTTATCTGCAAGGAATACTGACAACTTTCCAAGTCCAATTCTATCATTTTGCATGTGAGGAAATGGGAGTCTAGGGAATTAAACATCTTTCCCAAGATCATAGATAGTTGCAGAAGTGGAACTGGCTGATGGCGTCTCATATCTATTTTAGTGTCACTTCCACTGTCTCTCATAATCTTTTTCTTTCTTGTATGATTCCATTTA
This sequence comes from Monodon monoceros, assembly GCF_005190385.1. Classification (NCBI taxonomy): domain Eukaryota; kingdom Metazoa; phylum Chordata; class Mammalia; order Artiodactyla; family Monodontidae; genus Monodon; species Monodon monoceros. Next base: position 135,144,479 of record NW_021703778.1, read on the forward strand.
TATGGAATGCCCAGGAAAGGCAAATTATAAAGACAGAAAGTGGATTTGTGGTTGCCTGGGGCTGGAGGTGGGAATGGGGATTAACTGTATATAGTCATTAGAGATCTTACTGGGGTAATGAAAACGTTCTGACACTGGGTTATAATGGTGGTTGCACAGTTTGATTAGAATTATGTTCAGAAAAGGTGAATTTTATGACCTGTAAATCATACCTCAGTAAAACCTTGCTGTTCGATGTGTGTCAGCGGACCAACAGCATGAGGATTACCTGGGACGTGATTAGAAAAGAAAACCGTTAGGCCCTTCTCCTAACCCCTTAATGAAAACAATAAGACAAACTGTAAGGTAAATAGTCCCCTGAAATATTTTGATGATGAGGGTGACGATGGTGGTGATTTTGTTTAGCCAGTTTACTTTTACTTTAATAGAAAATACAGAAGTCAGCTTTACCCTAGCTCCTGTCAGAGCTTTTATAAATGTCAAATTTATGATGTCTGAATTAATATAATTTAACTGTATTCTCATTCTGATGGAGAATACTGGATAATTTTTTCTTGAGGTGTAAAAGATTGCATATTGTTATGAAAATAAGTACTTTCATAGGTTTGAATTTGGGAAAAGGTATTCAGGTTTTAATGGAAAATTTAGTTTTAAAAATGTTAAATCATTAAAAATGGCAAACACAAACCCTGTAAAAAGGTGCAAAATGCCTTAAAATGTTAAATGAAAGAAGTAGGATATAATACTGCCTTGTGTGTGTATTTAGATATTCTAAACTATTGATTCGAAACTACCTATTCTATGGTAGTCACTTGGCTGGATGCAGACAACAGGGCAAAGAAAAAATGAACACACTACCTGATTTCATGTAGCTTCTAGTTTAATGAGGAAGGCAGCTGTTAGAAGAAATAATTACATAAGTTATTAATTAGCTACAATTACAATGTATTAATAAGAAGAAGTACTAGAAGAGAATCCAGACATAAAATTGAGTCTGGATTATGGGGGTTGGTTGTCAAGCAAAGCATTCTGAAAAGCAAAGTGTAAGCTAAGTCCTGAAAGGAGATGAATGGGCTTTAGGGGAGAGGGGAGGGAAGCCTAGAGGGAGGAGAGCTTTCTCAGCCAGTGGGAGGAGCCTGGTGAAGTCAGATGCTGAAAGGAGGTGGTGAGATGCTTAAAAATAGCAAATAGAGAGTGGTTACAGACAAGAAGTCAAACCATGCATATAGCCTTCTAAGTCCTGTGGGGGCTTTGGTGGGGGGCAGGTAGGAGAGAATGCAAGGAGTCACTTAAGAGGCTGTTGAAGTGGTTCAGCTGGGAAATAATGGTGACTTGGATTTGGGTATTACCTGTGAAGGTGGGAGAAGGCAGGTAGATTCAAGAGATGAAAGAATGGGTAGGCCTTGGTGATGAGGTCTAGATGAAAAATAGGAGAAAAGAGAACTGTTAGGTTCCTATGTAATATGATTACCATTCTATGTAAATTACAAAGAAAAATTACAGAAGAAATATGCAAAAATAATGAGAGTTGGGTTAAGGTGGAGGGTTTATACATTATCTTCCCCTCTTTTCTAAAACAAATTTTCATAAAGCTGATATTCTATAATTAATGAAAAAATTTAACAAATGCTAAATGATTGCTGACATTTACAGTATTGCTTAATTTATCTCTAGAGGGCTGCAATTACCTCGGTTCCATAATTTTCCCTTATCTTTGAGCCTAGTGCGTTTTCAAGAGATACGAATGATGTTTCTATCTCTTGGGACAAAAATCAACAATCTGATAAATCTCATAGTCTGAGAGTAATTCCTGTTAGTTGTGCCTGCATTTTGCCTTCCTCAATTTCGTTACGTTACCTTCTAATTACATTCCTTTGTACTGTGTATGTTATTTGAGATTTCAGAATCTCCTTTATTTGGGGCCAGTTGATCTGTGCCAGTGGCTTTGGAACGCAGGTACATTCTTGTCGGGAGTTAAATTGTGATCACATTAGCTAGGATAATGCAAAATGAGATTCTTCCTCATTATGGTTGGGTCTTTAGAAAGGTAAATATTAATCAAATATAATTCATTCTTAAATTCTCAATAAAAGTATTATATGTGTGTCTGAAAATGGGTTTCTGGGCAAGAGCAGTGACAATCTATTAAGAAAATTGTATTATTAAAGCCACATTAAATAGTCCCTCTGGAAATGCTGAAGAACTTATGTGTTTATATAACCACTGAGTATTTGTGAAGCATATTTACATCTCTGCCTTGGATATAATAGATACTCCAAAATACTCAATGAGCTTATGAAATTTGGAGAATATTTATTATTTTTGTAATAAAGACATTTCTCTTTTTAAAAAATTTATTTTATTTATTTATTTTTGGCTGTGTTGGGTCTTCGTTGCTGCGTGCAGGCTTTCTCTAGTTGCGGGGAGCGGGGGCTGCTCTTCGTTGTGGTGCATGGGCTTCTCGTTGCAGTGGCTTCTTTTGTTGCGGAGCACAGGCTCTAGATGCGCGGGCTTCAGTAGTTGCAGCACCTGAGCTCAATAGTTGTGGCTCACGGGCTCTAGAGCACAGGCTCAGTAGTTGTGGCACATGGGCTTAATTGCTCCGCGGCATGTGGGATCTTCCCAGACCAGGGCTTGAACCTGTGTGCCCTGCATTGGCAGGCGGATTCCCAACCACTGTGCCACCAGGGAAGCCCCTGGAGAATATTTAAAGGATGTTATTGTTACAGTGGCAAAAACCTTGAGCAATTAAAAATTCTTGTTGGGTCAACTCACATCTTTTTGAGATCATCATGTTCATATACAAAGCTTTCTGTTGCATGGAGTTTGAAAAATAGATTTTAAAATGTCTTCCGGCGACTTCCCTGCTGGCGCAGTGGTTAAGAATCCGCCTGCCAATGCAGCGCACACGGATTCGAGCCCTGGTCGCGGAAGATTCCACATGCTGCTGAGCAACTAAGCGTGTGTGCCACAACTACTGAGCCTATGCTCTAGAGCCCGCTAGCCACAACTACTGAAGCCTGTGTGCCTAGAGCCCGTGCTCTCCAACAGGGGAAGTCACCGCAATGAGAAGCCCATGCACTGCAACGAAAAGTAGCCCCCATTCGCTGCAACTAGAGAAAGCCCATGCGCAGCAGCGAAGACCCAACACAGCCATAAAAAAAAAAAAAAAGATTAAAATAAGTGTTCCTTGACTTAGGTAGTAGTTCAGAATATTTTTTTACTTTACTTTTATACTTACTTTGGAAAAGTGTAATTTTTAAAAATTTTATCATACTTATTTTGGAATATTGCAAAAGTTTTTATTTTTAGAAGAGTTTCATTAGTGGAATAGGTAGCCAAGGTGGAGTGGAAACAGGATGAGAATAGACCCTGGAGTCCTGCAAACCTGGATTTGAACACCACATTGACTACTTATTAGGAAAACACGTTACATTTAAAAAATTTTATTTTATTGAAGTATAGTTGATTTACAATGTTGTGTTAGTTTCTGGTGTATAGCAAAGTGATTCAGTCAGTCATACATATGCATACATTCTTTTTCATATTCGTTTTTTTAACATCTTTATTGGAGTATAATTGCTTTACAATGGTGTGTTAGTTTCTGCTGTATAACAAAGTGAATCAGCTATACATATACACATATCCCCATATCCCCTCCCTCTTGCATCTCCCTCCCACCCTCCCTATCCCCCTCCTCTAGGTGGACACAAAGCACCGAGCTGATCTTCCTGTGCTGTGTGGCTGCCATTATGGTTTATTACAGGATATTGAATATATCCTGTGCTATACAGTAGGATCTTGTTGTTTATCCATTCTGTATATAATAGTTTGCATCTACTAACCCCAAACTCCAATCCTTCCCTCCCCCAGCCTCCATCCCCTTGGCAACCACAAGTCTGTCTCTGTCTGCGAGTCTGTTTCTGTTTCATAGGTAAGTTCATTTGTGTCATATTTTAGATTCCACACATGAGTGATATCATATGGTATTTGTCTTTCTCTTCTGACTTACTTCACTTAGGATGATAATCGCTAGCTCCACCCATGTTGCTGCAAATGGCATTATTTCATTTTTATGGCTGAGTAGTATTCATTTTATATATGTACCACATCTTCTTTATCCATTCATCTGTCGATGGACATTTAGGTTGTCTCTATGGACATTTAGGTTGTTTCCATGTCTTGGCTATTGTAAATAGTGCTTCTGTGATCTTAGGGGTGCCACATTTTTTATTTCTAGTGTCTTCACTGTCTTGTTGGCATTTTGTGAAGATGTGGAATAGCAGTTAAAGCAAGAATTTGGAATTCAACAAAGGAGAGTTGGAATATCAGCCCCACTCTTTATTATAGGTATGCCCCTTGGGGCAAGTCACTTACTCTTTCTGAGCCTCAGTTTTTTCAACTGCGAAATAGGAAGGCTAATATTCTTCACAAAGAGTTTTTAATTCATATAAGTTGTCAAAAAGCATTGCATACTGCGAAGTGTTTGGCAAATGTTAGTTATAATTATAGTATCTTTTTTCTGAGGTCTTACCGCATCAGGGAAAAGATTGTAAGTTTAATATACTTTTACCTTTTAAAATGTCACAAATTTGAGTTTAGTAATGAATAAATGAGATTGAGCGCCTGTTATGTACTGGGCTCTGTTCCAAGTGCTTTAGAAACATTGTGCAATCTAATTTCCATAGTGAATTGCAAGGCAGGGGGTAGTGTTCTCCATGTTACAGATCAAGACATTTAGGTGCACCCAGGTAACGGGATTGGCCCCGTGCTGTGCCATAATTGAGGGAAGATCCAACACTAAGCCTTGTTTTGTGTGATTCCAAAGCCATTGCTAATTTTTTTCACACTGACTCATTTTTCTCAGTGTCTACTGACCAAAGTATATTTCAATTAGAGGGCAGTTTCATATTTTGCTTTATGCTAATTATCCCTCTGAAGCCCAGTGGTGAAGGGTCTATTGGATTGCCCATTCCTCAGCATTGACAATATGGCCGTATTGTATCCATATTGCTAACATCAAGAGTCTTGAGTAGTCCATTTTTATATTTGTTAAGATTCCAGCATTTAGAACACATTTTGGACAAATGCTACGAAAGATATTTCATCTCAATGGCACATTTTCCTACCCACATAACAAATTTGCTCTTAACAGAAAACACCTGTAGACTCTTTGAAATCATGTTAAAGATGGCTTGCAGCCCGTTTTATAGTTCTTATTTTGACTCTATGTATTATTCATCTTTCTAAGCCTTCTTGTTCATGCTAGGTAATGCAAAATGCCTTTCTCCTAAAGGCATGATAATTGTCATAAAAATTATAGACTTAATTAGCCCCATCACTACTCCAGGGAACCCTAATAAATAACCCACATCTAATAGATGACACAAGGAAGTTAAATAATGGCTGCGAGAAGGCACTTTACATAAGCCCAGTATTCTTGACTTTTACTTATGATTGCCCTACAGTTCTTGGTAGAGAATAAGAAGAGTAGATTTTCCAAAGTGATTTCTTCTTTGAAAATTGCTAAACATTAACACACTTCAGTAGATGAACTTGTATAAGATTTTGATTTGGGGTTTGGTTACCTGGGGGCCATATCATTGGAGAGATTTTCTTTTCTCTCAGAATGTATCTGACTCTCTCCAGGAGCTGATAGTCCTTTAAAAACCACACATGCTTACAGGCTTCCACTTGAGATTTCACCAAAATAACATAGATTTTTAAGGCATAGCTCCTAGAAGCTGGTTTACTTCTTAGGTCAACACTCTCTTCTTTCAGCCAAGCATCTGTCATCAGATAGGAAGTGAGTTCAGAAAGACTACCTAACAGCCTTTAAAAGACCATGGGCACTATTATTCTGGGCATGGCACACTTCTTCTCTGTTCACCATTGCCCTTGGTCAGGATGATCAAAATATGTGAGAAAACATATGGCCCAGGAATTTGATAGTTTCTCCCCATGCATAAGCAAAACTCTTTAATGTTTACTGTTTAGTCATTTCCTGTGTTTGAAATGACCTTAATTGAACACTTTTATAATTAAAATGTAATTCTAATTAAAATGAAATTTAAAGAAATATAGCCCCTAGGAATTTATCAGTGGCTTTCCTTTCACCTTTATTTATCAGTTGTTACTAATTCTTTATTAGATTGCTAGTTTATTCTAAGTATTTCGAGAGGCCCTGGTCATGTTTGTGGTAGGAGCTTGTATGTTAAACACACATATACACGTTTTTTGTTGTTTTGTTTTATACTTCTCATACTAATGACAATTCATCAACTATGTTAATTCAAATAATGAGCCCTCTCAGCTACCACAGACTGTATATGTATTTTCTCTTCTAATCCAGGGACCTAGACCATCTTTTCTTCTTTATTTCTCATGTGGTTTTATTTTATTTTTTATTAAAAAAATTTTATTAGAGCACCAGAATCAACTTAGTTTTGGGGGCTTTCTTACCACTTAGAAAACAAGGATACCAGGTATATAACTGGTATTACACTTGGCATGTTCCACCAATTAAGTTGAAATTTACCTATGTAGCAAAGGTATCTCCATGGTTACTCTGCCAGCTCTTAGCCCTTTTGGCTTCAGACTGCTTTAATATAAAATGAAAGTTCTCTAGAGTTGCTAGCTTGGTAATTTTTCAGATTCTAGTTGTAGGGTGCCCTTTTGTCTTACTATTTTGGAATATAACAGCTGGACAACCTTTCATATATAGACTGAGATTTGGTCTCTTTCCAATCACTCTGAGATCATCTGACAATGGTTATTGGCAAAAGTGAAGAACCAGTCCCTGAAAAGGTGACTTACTGCTGAATACTACGTCCAGCCTCAGTGTTAAAATGCGTTTTGCCCCACACTCTGGTAAATTCTTGGGTTTTAAAGTGGAAGGGAACTGTTAGAGGTCATCTACTTTACAGATGAAGAAAAACAAAGGCATTAGGGCTACTTAGCATTAAAAGTTTTCATTAGTAATTTTCATTCATTCATTCAGCAAACTTTTACAGTGTCCCTACCCTGTGTGGGTTCTGGAGCTATAAAGTATAAACACAGTCCCAGCACTTACGGTCTCAGAGTCCACTGGAAGAGAAAGATTGACCAATGATTATCACAACAAGTAAAACCTTATAAAGGCACATTCAAAGCACTCTGAGGCCACACCTTTGATTATAGATAAAGAGTTAACATAATAGTTTCATTTTAAAGAATAGGTAAGTCTTTACCAGGCAGGGTAGGAAGAGAAGGCACCTTGGGCAGAGCAAACAGAGGTCAGGAAAGAGCACAGTCACTTTGGAAAATGCTTAGTGTGTTAGTGTTATGGGTAAATAGGACTTCAGAGTGAGGAGTGGTGGGGAACGGCCGAGTTCCCACTGTGGGGCGGTATTAGTGGGAACAGCTCACACACAGCTGGACATTCAGTGAGGACAAAAGGTAAGGCCCTGTGAGTTGTGCAAATATTGAAATAGTTCCAAGCTGGTTGATAAACAGCCATTGATCTGAGACCCCTCCCACTGTCCTGTTTCACCTCCCAGACCTCCTCACAGCTAGTACTTCAGCAATTAAAGAGTTGACACCCAGCTGGAGGCCTTTAGGGACCCCCCCCCCCCAGCAGTAAGGGCAGTAAGACAATGCTGGTTGTTAATCTTTTTGAGCATCTCTCCTCTTGTTTGCCATGGTAAAGAATGTAAACTTTATCCTACAGGGTAGAACTGGAAAACTAAATGCCTCCAGGGGTCAGGCAGGCTACACAGAAATGAGTGAAGCAAATGGGTATAAACAGCAGGAAGAGGTGAGGACTGTAGTGAATTGGAGGCATTCAAATTAATTTTTTAAAAATTCTGTGTGAACAAATATGAATTAACGTTTGCTATTGCTCAAATTTTGCAGTAGAAGAAATAGGAAGCCACAGTAGGGTTTTTGTGTGTGTGTGTGTGTGGTTGGTTTGTTTTTAAACTAGGGGAGTTATACAAGATTTATTTTAAAAAATATTGCCATGAGGGTTTGATAGACAGAGATTTCAGAAGACATGGAGACACAAGACCGAAAGCATGGGTTGTTACTAGTTCCAAGATTGGATAAGAAAATGCTGGCGTAGGGCTTCCCTGGTGGTGCAGTGGTTGAGAGTCCGCCTGCCGATGCAGGGGACACTGGTTCGTGCCCCGGTCCGGGAAGATCCCACATGCCGCGGAGCGGCTGGGCCCGTGAGCCATGGCCGCTGAGCCTGCATGTCCGGAGCCTGTGCTCCGCAACGGGAGAGGCCACAACAGGGAGAGGCCTGCGTACCACTAAAAAAAAAAAAAAAATGCTGGCATAGATTCAAATATTTTGGGTTGTATATGAAAAAAAGTTTTCTCTGTATAAAAGAACAATAAAAAAGATGATTGGATTATTAAGGAAAATATGTCATTTCTATCTTAAAAAATTTCTTGTACCTAAGGCACAGCGATACAGTGTTTTTTCAGGGAACTTTGTAGGTCTGGGATGCCCCAAAGCATATTAATTTAAGCAAAATACTTGTGGAGGAAAAGCAAACAAACAAAAAAAACCTGTGGGTGGTGAAATGCGGTGGGACAAATATTGAAAGAACTCTTTAGTGTAACCAAGCAGGGGATTATTTGTATGGTAACATTAAGGTGTTTTCAACAGTTCTGAGTAGGTTTTATTAATCAGTTTAACACATTTGAGTACATCCTATATGCTAGACACTGTTTTTGCACAATTTTAAATAGGATTTGTTAATTCATTTATTGAGAATTTACTATGTGCTCAGCATACTTGCAGGCACTGGGAATAAACTAGAGAACAAAACAGACAATCCGTGCCTTCATGGAATTTCCATTCTAGGGGAGGAGACAGGCAATAAACCCGATGCAATATCAGGTTTGGTGAGCAAACCTAGAGGATGGATTGAGGCCAGGGAAGATTAGAGACTGAAACCAATTAGGTATGTAATTTCTGAGGAAATTCGAGTGTGGGGAAAGGTGATAACTATACAAAGTGTAATGGAAGTGAGTCTTCATAGACCTCAAATTAGCAGAACTTGGGATGGAAGGAATGGAAAGGGGGAGGGTTGAAGGGAGAAATTCACAACCACTGAAATGTGAGTCTAGAGTGTTGAACATTTGTTGTAGCAAAAGTGATGTGCTAGGTTTTGATGAGCTGAAGTTGAGATTTTGGTGAGTTGTCCCAGTGTAGCTATTTCCTTAGATCAGCATTTCTCAAACGTTGGTGGTTGTCAGAATCACCTGGGGAACCTGACAAAAATGCAAAGGTCCAGAGCCTTTTTCCTTCAACTAGCCTGGGCCTCTGTGTTTTTTATTAGCTCGCCAGGTGATTCTGACACAGCAGAGTTTGAGAACCACTAGCTTAGATAACCAGAGACAAGTCTGGAAAGAGGGATTGAGTTAAGGGCTGGAGATGTATATTTTAGAGTTTTAAAAAAGTGTTAATTGAGACTTATGGATGGGTCAACTTTCCCAGCTGATGTGTATTAAGGGGGAAGAGGGGAAACTGTAGGACAATGAGTGATTGCATATATGTAGTTGGTGTTTAGACCAGGAAGAGCCTGAAAGACAGACACATGAATTATTCAGCGTCAGGAAAGTGCAGAGAGCTCAGTTTCCCTTTAACTGGAATGTGGGCTCCATGGGGATAGAAACCTCAGGGTTACCTTATACCCGGCATTGTGCCCAGCACTTAATAGGCATTTAATCAATATTTGTTTATTGAATGAATCAATGTGTGGCTCGCACAGAATCTAAAGAGAAGTTTTTAAGAGGATGTAGGCAGTCATGTCACATGTAGCAGCCTGAGGTCAAGATGGCTGAAATTTACAGGACTGCTGATAGATTTGGTCAGAAGGAAGCTATTACTATAAAAGAGGTGGGGTGATTAAGTGCAAGCAGGAATTTAGGCTCTGCTGTCATGTATAACATTCATCCTGAGCTGTTGATAAGCAGTGTAGAGGCAATACGTGTGTGCACACATAATGCACATAACATATGGTTATGTATACACAGGTATATGTGTACTTGTTTGTATATCTGTGTGTATTCATGCATATCCGTGAAAGTATAGATCTTTAGCCCTGGAGTGTTCATTGTGCCCTGTTGCTCTGTCGACATCTGTAGCTGAGCCTCCTTCAGGTTATGAATCTCGTGGGAAGGGGTGTCTCCCAGGAGTCTCACAGGTTGTAGAGGGCTGTCTTTGGGCAGTTGGAACACAGACAGAAGCAACAAAACGCTCTGGACATGTCTCCAACAAGCTATGTAATCTACTTGCCACCCTCAGTCTTTCAGAGGTTGGTTGTTTCCCAAGAATAGGTGTAATTTCTAGAAATCGCATAAAAATATAAAATCCGGCTCTAAGATTTGTTAAAAGCTTTTTAATTCCAGGCACACATTTCCTTTGAAAGGATAAATCTTCGTGTCATGAAGCAGAGATGCTTATTAGCCTGCTTTCTGTGATCTGCAGATTCATAGATGAAGCATCCAACCTTTCTTGTATTTTGAAATGTCATGTCCGGCTGCCTCTTAATGAAGATTCATTTATCCTTTTTACACTGTTAAGTACGGTCTGTGGGGATAGACTTCTCTCAGTCCACAGGAATAGAGCCCATTAGTGCTAATGGAAGTTTTGCACATGTCTGCAGAAGTGAACAGGCATTGAAATAATTTATTGATACCTTTAGACTTTTACAGTCGTTTTTATTTAGCTGCCTTAAGGATTTCAATGATGACCCCTTTTTGTCCCCATATAGTGTTTGACATTGATTGTAGGAATCTGGTGATGGGCCTGAGGTTGTAACTTTAACAGGTGTAAGTATTTCTTTCCTCTGTTTCAGCTGAGAAGTTTTGAGAGTGAAATATTCACAGCCATTGAGAGACCTCCAATTTAATCTCTCATCATGCTTGTTCTGTAGTTCACATTAAGTCCAGAGTATTGAAGGAACGGAACAGGTGGACTTGTAGACATCAGATAGTTGGCCATGCTGTTGACAATGGCGTCTCAGGATGCTCAGAACCTCTTCCAGCCTCTCTCTTCCTGGATATATCGGGTTTATGAAGCTCTCCAGCAAGCAGGAGATACGTTATCTGCTTTGCTGGTTAACTTCAACAAACAAGACTCTAAATTGAGTGACAAGCTAGACCAGGACTTAGATGATATTCAGATTCAGGAAACTTACTTTGAAGATGAAGAACAAAGCAATTGGAGTCAAGAGGACATAAATTCCTTGTTTCTTGAAGTGGATCATTTCTCCTGTTGTAACAGTGATTTGCAGGACTCTGCCCAAAGTTCAAGCCCCGGACTTAGCCAGCATGCAAAGGACGCCTGTTCCATAGTGACCCAGTGGCCCAGTCAGACCCTTGATGACCAAAAGCCACCACATGTGCTTTCTTCTATTGCCGAGGAAGAACATCACCTTGAAAAGCAAAGGAGTGGCCTTCAACAGGGCTGTGACAGCCACCTTTCTGGTATTTTAGAAAACGTTAATGGAAAAATGCAAGGTAAGCTAGCCAGTAATCATTTTCTATGGGTTTGTCCAAAGGACATTTCTACTCATTTTATTTTTATTTGTTTTAGTTATCATTTGGATTTTATTTTTGTCTCATACCTTTCCACATACTGGCTTCTTAATGCGAGTTGTAATCCTTAGGAATATTTTCAATATATAAAACTTTGGAAGATCCACATTGGTGGGCTCCATATTCCAAAACAATAGTTCTGAGCAAGTGAAATGGTGAAAACGAGTCTGTGGGTTCTGTTTGAGAAGCCCCTAGTGCATATGTCATACTGTTTAAAACATCTTTTAAAATATTCTCTCTTTTTTAAACTAGGTTAGGAATCTCTAGATGTTACTATATTATTCAGTGTGAAATCCTGTGCAAAAAGCCATACTTGTTGCAAAATTTTTAGTTGATAACACTCCAAGAACACTTCTCACAGTGTTGCACTGAGACGTGGTGTGAGATGACAGTAGATAGGAAATCTTTGGAATAAGAATAGCTCGCTTTTCTTCTAGCCTTGAATGGAAAGGACACATTAAAAACAAACTGCCTATAGAGCTTCATCCTGTCAGAACTGAGCATATAATGGGCCTTCAATAAATGCATAATGAATATGGTGAAAATGTAATTAACTCTGTAAAAGTAGCTGTAGTATGTTCTGGCATAAATTTCTCACGCTTCTGTTACTCTAAGCCTGAAGTAAGGACATCCCATTTTATTGAGAGACAGAGAGATACATGATAGGCAGAGAAAGGTGTTGGGTGTGTATATAGGATGTGTGTTTGTAATGCACACATAGCTTATGCAGGTTTTCAGATCTTTTAATGTAAAAGGTGAACGCATTAATTCTCTTCTCGTTGGAGGGAGCAGACTTTTCTGGAATACTTTCTTAATGTCTTCATCCATTTTCAGTGATTCCTCTTAGCTTTATCTTTTTAGAGGAATGCTTTATCCAGGTACATACAGTCTTAGTAAATGAAGAAATATAATTTCATATTCTTTTTATAATGCTTTCTTAAAAAATTTTTTTTTATTGGGGCATAGTTGTTTTACAATGTTGTGTTAGTTTCTAATGTATAGTGAAGTGGAGTTCCCTGTGCTATACAGCAGGTCCTCATTAGTTATCCATTTTATATATGCTGTTGTTTACATGCCAATCCCAATCTCCCAACTCATCCCACTCCCCCTTCCCCCCCTTGGTGTCCACGTGTCCGCTCTCTACATCTGTGTCTCTATTTCTGCCTTGCAAACCGGTTTATCTGTATCGTTTTTCTAGATTCCACATATATGTATAATGCTTTCCTGATACTCTTACTCAAATTAAAGTATTAAATGCTAGAATGAATTGGTGAACCAAGGTAGCCTAATATTCTTTCTGAATCTGATAAACTATAAATAAATGCAATTGCAAGCTTTTTAAAATTATCTATAGAGACAATCCTAGAAATGTCTGGACTACTAATAGGATTTCTTAGATTTGACTTGAAATTTCTATTCCTATTTTAGAAAATTCTTGCTAAAGTTGAACTATATTTAAAATTATTAACATGAATTTGGCTCAATAGATGCTTAACACTGGCTTCTGTTAATTTTTGTAATCGTTGTAATAATCTAATGGCAATTAAACAATTGTGTTCATTTGTTCATTCGGGAAATGTTGATTCACTAGATTGTAGCCTTCTGGAAGCCAGCAGCCGTGTCGCAGATTCATTTCTGTATCCTTACTATCAAACACAATGTTAGATATATAACAGGACATCAAATAATAATTACTGATGGAACAACAAGGAAAGCTAACAGCTCTACGAGGTAAATACTATTATTATTCTCACTTCACAGTTGAGAAAATTGATGATTAGAATTTGGGACTCTACCCAAGACTGACATTTAGAAAGAGGCAGAGCTCAGGTAGTCTGATTCTAGAGTTTACACATATAACTCTCCCACCCCCACCCTTTTTAAAGTTATAATTTACATATAGTAAAATTCATCCTTCTGTAGTGCACAGTTCTGTGAGTTTTGACAGACACACGTGGTCTTCTAACCACCACCACCATCCAGGTATGAAATAGTTCTATCACTCAAGTCCCTCTGGGGCCAGTCCTTTTCCCTACCTCCAGCTCCTGGAAATTGCTGATATGTTTTCTCTTTCTCTTGTTTGCCTTTTCCAGCATGTCATATAAATGGAATCATGCAGTTTGTAGCCTTTTGAGGCTGGCTATTTTCATAATGCCCTTATTGTAACACCCTTGAGATTTATCTGTGTTGTCATGTGTTCCACTGGTTTGCTTTTTTTTTTATTATTGCTAAATGGTATTCCATTGCAGGAAGGACTCAGTTTGTTGATCCATTCAGCAGTTGAGGGATATTTGGGTTGTTTCCAGTTTTTAGCATTATGAATAAAGCTACTATAAACACTTGCAAAACAAGTTTTCGTGTGAATATGTTTTCAATTAGGTGAATACCTATGAGTGGGATTGCTGGGTCATATGGAAAGTGTATGTTTAACTTTATAAAAAAAAATCCACTGTTTTCCAGAGTACAATTTTGCATTCTCAAAAGTTATGTATGAGATTTCCAGTCACTCATATCCTCACCAACACTTTGTGGTATTATTATTATTTTTTTTTTAGCCATTCTCATAGGTGTGTGGTGATAACTCATGTTGGGAGATAATTCTCCATCGGTGTCTTGCATGTCCTATGAGCAGGGCAGAGCCACAAACAGCCTTTTGTTTTGGATTATCTTTTCAAGGGTGTTTGTATGACAAGCCTTGGAAGATAGTGTCCCTCCAGAGCACAGGGGATATTTGTTTGCTGTCCAATCTAATAAAGTTAATGTCTCTCTTCAGGGCAAAGCTTAGGCAAATTTGCTTGCAAATGGTAGAGGTTTTCCAAGCTTGGTGTTCCCTGGCGACATAAACCCATTGCACGCACGGAATCTATCTGGGCCATCCTCTGCATTACCCCCATTGTACTTGGAGGTACTGTGAGCAGTAAATTGTCCTTTGTCTCTAACCCAGAAGTCTTGCATCTCTGCCAACATCTATAAAACAGTAGCAGGCAAACTTGTTAGATGCAAGTAGGATAAAATCGTAGACCCTTCATAGGTTTTAACACCCCGTTTGGCTTTAATTTGCATGTCCCTAATAACTAGTGACACTGAGCATATTTTCATGTAGTTGTAATCTGTATGACTTCTTTGTAGGGTCTTCAGATCTTTTGCCCACTTTCATTGAATTGTTTGTTTTCTTAATTTTGAGATTTGGGAACTATGTTTATATTCTGAATATGAGGAATGTACTTGAAAAATATTTTCTCCCAGTTTTGTGGCTTGAATTTTCATTCTCTTAACAATGTCCCTCAAAGAACAGAGATTCTTAATTAAATGAAATCCACCTTATCAAGTATTTCTTTTATGAATTGTGCTTTTGGTATCATATCTAAGAAATCTTTCTATAACCCAGGGTCAGAAAGATTTTTTTTCCTGTGTTTTATTCTAGAAATTTTAAAGTTATGGATTTTGCATTTAGAGCTATGATCTATTTTGAGGTATTTTTTATATGATGCAAGGTGTGGATTAAGCCCTCCCCCCACCATGTAGGTGACTGATAATTCCTATACCATTTGTTGAAATGACTATACTTTCTCCATTGTTTGCTTTGATATCTTTGTCAAAAATCTATTATCTATATACGTGTGGGTCTATTTCTGGACTCTATATTTTCCCATTAATCTACATTTGTATTCTTTCTCTAATAGCACACTGTCTTGATGACTGTAGCATTATGGTCTTGAAATCAGGTGAGCCCTCAATTTTATATTTTAAAAATTGTTTTGACCATTCTAGTTGTTTCCATATAGTTTTTAGATTAGGCTTACTGATTTTTACAAAAAAATTTGTTGAGAATTTTATTGGAATTTTGTTGAATCCATAGATCAGTTTGGAGAGAATGACATGCTAATAATAGTGTGTCTTTATGCAAGAGGGAAGAGATATGGGGACATATGTTTATGTATAACTGATTCACTTTGTTATAAAGCAGAAACTAACACACCATTGTAAAGCAATTATACTCCAATAAAGATGTTAAAAAAAAATAATGTGTCTTTAAATCTACGAACATGGTATACCACTTCATTTATTTAGTTCTTAATTTTTTTCACCTGTTTTGTAGTTTCCAGCATACAGGTCTCATACATATTTTGTTAGATTTATACCTAAGTATTTCCCTTTTCTTGGATTTAATTGCAAATAGTATACCTATAACTTTAAATTTCCAACTGCTACTTGCTAGTATATAGAAACGCCATTGATGTTTGTATATAATCTTGTATTTTGCAACCTCCCTAAACTCAGTGATGAGTTCTAATTGCTTTTTTTAAAAAAATTTTATTTATGTATTTGTTTATTTTTGGCTGCACTTGGTCTTCGTTGCTGTGCGCGGGCTTTCTCTAGTTGCAGTGAGTGGGGGCTACTCTTCGTTGTGGTGCGCGGGCCTCTCATTGCGGTGGCCTCTCCCGTTTCAGGGCGTGGGCTTCAGTAGTTGTGGCTCGCGGGCTCTAGAATACAGCCTCAGTAGTTGTGGCGCACAGGCTTAGTTGCTCCACAGCACATGGGATCTTCCCGGACTAGATCTTGAACCCATGTCCCCTTACATTGGCAGGCGGACTCTCAACCGCTGCGCCACCAGGGAAGCCCCGCCTCTAATTGCTTTTTTATAGCTATTTTGGGATTTTCTGCGTAGATAATAATATAATCACACAAGTGACAGTTGTATTTATTCCGTTTCAATACCCATGTCTATTATTTCTTTTTCTGGACTGATTACACTATATTATCACGTTGAATAAGAATGGTGAAAGTGGGTATGTTTGCCTTGATCCTGGGCTTAGTGGAAAATCTTCGTCTTTCACTGTTACTTAGTAGTTAGATGTAGCTTTCTGTAGATGCTCTTTATTATATAGAAGAAATTTCTTTCTATTCCAATTTGTTGAGAGTTTTTAATCAAAAAGGATGTTGAATACTGTCAAGTGCAGTTTTGCATCTGTTGAGCTGATCATATGATTTTTTTTTAATCTGTTGAAATGAATTATACTGATTAAGTTTTGAGTGTCGAACCTGTCTTGCATACCTGGGTAAAATCTGCTTGGTCGTGATGTACTGTTCTTTTCATATATTGGTGATTTGACTTGCTAATATTTTGTTGAGGAATTTTTATCAATTTACATTAGGGATATTAGTCTATAGTTTTGTTTTCTCGCAATATCTTTGTCTAGTTTTGGTATCTGGGTAATGCTGGACTCATAACATGAGTTGTGTAATGTTTCTCCTTTTTTATAGTCTGGACAAATTTGTGTTAAATCAGTATTTATTTCTTAAATGTTTGCTAGAATTTTCCATTGAAGTCAGCTGAGTTTGGAATTTTGTTGTTGTTGGAAGATTTTGAAATAAAAATTCAGTTTCTTTAGTGTGTATAGGATTATTCAAGATGTCTGTCTTTCTTGAGTGACTTTTGGCGGTTTGTGTTTCTCAAGGATTGTTTTTTTCATTTCATCTATGTTGTTAAGTTTATGGACATAGTATTTTCTTTTTATCCTTTTAGTGTTTGTAGGCTATATAGTAGTCTCCATTGTTTCCTGATATTGGTAATTTTTATCTTCATTTTTTCCAGGGGTGTGGGGTCTGTCTGAGTAGAGGACTATCTATATGTCTATGTTTTTCGAAGAACTAGTTTTTGGTTTCATTAATTTTTCCCTATTGTTTTTCTGTTCCTAATTTTATTGAATTCTGTTATTTATTATTTTCTTCCTTCTGCTTGCTTTGGATATAATTTGTTCTTTTTTCTAATATAATCATTTAATGGATGCATTTTTCTAAACGCTGCTTTGTCTACATCCAAAAATATTAATATGTTGTTTTAATTTTCATTATATTAAAATATTTCCTAATTTCCCTTTGACTTCCTTTTTGATGCATTGTTTATTTAAAAGTGTATAGGTTAGGTTCCAAATGTTGGGAATATTCTGGATAACTTTCTGTTACCAATTTCTGGTTTAATTCAGTTGTGGTCTGAGGACATACTCTGCATTACTTTAGTTTAAAAATATTAAAGTTTATTTTATGATCCTGAACATGTTCTAACTTGTTGAATGTTTCATGTGTACTTAAAAAGACTGTGTATTTTGCTGTTATTGGATACAGTGTTCTATAAATTACTTCAAGTTGTTTGAGGCTGTTTTCCTGTATACTTATTTTTATACTGATTTTGTTTACTTATTTTGTTCTGTTGGTTACTCTATTTGTGGATTTGGCTATTTTTCTCTTTTCTGTTCTTTCAGTTTTTGCTTCATGTAGTTTGAAGCTCTGTTGTTAAATACATACACATTTTAGAAATATACGTCTTCTTGATGAATTGACCTCTTGGTCATTATATAATGTACCTTTTTGTATCCCTGGTAGTATTTCTTGACCTAAAGTCGACTTTGATATTAACATGGCTACTCTGGCTTTCTTTTGATTACTGTTGGCATGACATGTTCTTTTCTACTCTTTAACTTTAAATCTATCTTTATCTTTATAGTGGGATTCTTGTACGTGGCATATAATTGGGTCCTGCTTTTTTATCCAAATTGACAATCTTTTACTTTTAATTGGTATGTTTAAACTGTTTGTATTTAATGTAATTATTGATAATGAATTAAAATCTGTCATTTTGTTAGATTTTTTCCTATTTGTTTCATCTATTCTTTGTTTCTTTTATCCTATTTTTTTCTGCATTCTTTTGAATTGAATCTTTTTGTGATTCCATTTCATCTCCACTATGGGCTCATTATTTTTATCTCTTTTAAAAAAAGTTTAATGATCATCCTAAGATTTTACAACATATATCTTTAGTTAATCGCAGTCTATCTTGAAATAATATTGTACTGCTTCAGGTATAGTTAGATGACATTACAACAGTGTACTCCCAGTTCTTCCTTCCCATCCTTTATTTTTCTGTTGTTACATATTTAATAAATACTCAATATGCTGATATTTGATATTTGCTTTAGTTGGTTGGTTATCTCCTAGAGTGATTAAAATAAGAAAAAAAGAATTCTATATTTACATCATTTATGTCATTTGAAGCACTCTTTAACTTTTCTTGTGCATATATGCAGCTAATGAATTATTTTAGTTATTGTTTGTCTGAAAAATATTTCTTATTTAGTGTTGAAATATATTTTAGATATGTATAGAGTTCTGAGCTGACAGTTATTTTTCTTTTAGCACTTTGAGGTTTCCATTTCACTGTCTTGTGGTTTGTATAGTTTTCCTATGAGAAGCATGTTGTCTTTCTTACTTTTGTTCCTCTGCATATAATGTGTCTTTTTTTCCCACTGGATGCCTTAAAGATTTTGTCTTTATCTTTGGTTTTCAGCAGCATATATCTAGGTGTGTGTGTGTGTGTGTACGTTTATATTTGTACTGCATATGTGTATGTGTGTGTTCTGGTATTCGTTTTTATTGGTGTTCTCTGTCCTTCTTGTGTCTGTGATTTAGTAAGTTTCATTACTTTTGGAAAATTCTGTGCCATCATCTTTTCAAATATTTCTTCTAATCCATTTTCTCTTGCTCCTTCTTCTGGTATTCCAATTATACAAATACTAGCCCATCTGATATCATCCCACAGCTCTTGAATGTTCTTTTTCTTCCCTTCATTCTTTATTTTTTTCTCTTTGTATTTCAGTTTGGGTAGTCGTATCTAATGACATAGTCTTCAAGTTGACTAATATTTTCTTTGGTTGTGTGAAGTCTGGTGATTAGGCCATCAAAAGTATTCTTCATCTCGGTTACCTTGTTTTTCATTTCTAGCATTTTAATTTGGTTAAAAATTTATTTCATTTTCTCTGCTGAAATTCTTCATCAATTCATGCATGTTTCTCCCTTTTTCCACTATTAATATGTTTTTAGCATATTAATCATAGTATTTTAAAATTCCTTGTGTGATAGTTCTAACACTTGAGTCATATCTGAGTTTGGCTTTCTTGACTGCTTTGTGTCTTGACAGTGTATTTTTCCTTTCTGCTTTTTTGCTTTTCTTGTATTTTAGACTGAAAATTGAACATCATATGTAGGGGAAGTAAATAGTATGTCTGCCTGGAAGTAGGTGAGCCTTTTCTAGTGCTGGGCCTTTAGTGTGAAGGGGTTGAGTCAATTTAGTCAGAATATGAGCTGGGTTTCGGTTTTGTTGTTGTTATTGTTATCTCCTTGTAGTATAGCCTTCAAAACCCTCTATTATTACATTGTGTTTAGGGTAGGGGCTTGTTTGCTACAGATCTTTGTCAAAATCTGCTCCATCTTCAGCTTCAAGTCTCTTCTCGTTGCCCGTACCTCAGAGAGGGTCTCTATTTTCAGGCTGTTGGTCCTTTCCCAGAAGGAGCCTGATGTTATTCATTACTTGGTGTTTGCTCATATGGTGTTGTTGTGTTGGAAGTTTCTGTTTTCTGCTGTTCTGGAACGGCCTCTGTCTTAGGCAGGTGATATGTTCCTGTGTCTTGGGTTAGGGCCTTCTTGGTAATCTTGCCCCTCCCTCAGAGTTAGGGGATTTCTACTGGTATGACTCCAGGACTTCTTTCTACCTCTTCCCCAGCAGTGGTAGTTTTTATTCTGTTCTTTTCACTCACCTTAATGTGTCTCTACCTATGGTCTGAGGGTGATGGGATTTGCTGCCCTTTCCCAAGTGGCTTGTGGCTTTTATTCCATAGTGGAAAGATGAGAGAGGAATCCTGGTGAGACTTCTGATTTTGTCTATAGCAGCTGCTCTTCCCCCTACTCCAGGACTGTACCATGAGAGGACCTTTCTCCACTCCTGCCCTGCCCCGCTCCGCTCTGTCTTTCTTATGAGTACCAGGTGAGTTCTGTGGGGCCAGGCTTCTAAGTGGGTTTCAATTTCCCTGGGGTTTGTGGCTCCCATGGGTTCTCTACTCTTGTGCTAGTACACACGTAGTCTTTAGAAGTTCTTTGAAAATATTAGCTTAATTTTTCTTGCCAGCTTGTATGAATCCAGCATCTGCCCCTGGCAAGCAAACGCTTCTGTCCTTTCTCCCATGGAAAGAAGTTTTCTTTTTGTAACTTTTGGATTAGTTGGTTGCTTTATGATCTCAGCTCTCTGATGGGTTTTAAAATGTGTAATTTGACATATTATGCAGATTTAATTTTTATTTAAAGAGGGAGAGCATTATTTCCAGTTTTTCTACATCCTAAGTGGAAGCTAGAACATAGAGCTTTGCACACTTAACACTAAACTCTAAAATTAAGTTGGACATTCTCATTAATTTGGGTGGCATGTTTGGGCTTGGAGATAAATGTACAAATAAAATATTGGTCTTAAGGAATTTTCTAATGCCTAAGAGATAGTTACATGTAAGTAGTCCCATTTTTAAAAGTTTGTGGAAAATTAGAACAGTTATCTATGTGGTAACTTTTGAGGTGGTTTTGCCAGTGGTGATCAGAGAAGGTTCCACAGAGCAGATGATATAGGACTACAAACCCTAAGAATGAATTATAATTTAAGAGGCGAGTGGAGAGAGAAAGGCATACCATTTGAAGGAATGGCATGAACACAGACACGTGGACAAGAGTGACATTTTCAGGGATGGGGCTAGTAGCATAGGCTGCAATTGGGAAGGTCTTTGTTTTTGGTGTTAAGGATTAGGTTTTGTCTCGTAAGCAGCTGGGAATCTCAGAGAGCTCTTAATCAAGTGTGATACCGACAGAACTCCATTTTAGAAGGATAACTGTGGCATCAGTTTGCAGGCTACGCTGGAGGAAAGGATATATGTTAGGGAGCTATTGTAGTAGCTGGTAAGAAGAAACAGTGTGTAAGCCGATACGAACACATAAAGAGAAATAGTTGTCCTTATTTTGACATTACTCCCCCTAAAAGGCCTCTCAACTAAAGAGAGTCTTTGACAGGGCTCTGGCGGGGCAGTGGGGTACCACCTTATTATTGCTAGGTGGAGGCAGAAGTCCAGGTCTCCCTCTTGGCCTCCTTAACCCTTGAAGGAGTGCTCCTCACTAATGCTGGGTTGGATGGCAGGTCCATCTCTCCATGTGGTCTCCATTGACATGGAGGTGAAGGTAGCCGCACTGATGGTGAAAGTCCTGAGTCTCCACTAGACTTCCTCTGACACCACCCAAGTAGAGTGGGGCAGGGGTGCCTTGTTACTTCAGGTGGGGTGCAGGCTCCCCATGTGCCCTTCACTGATACTGTGGGGGTACAGGATGCTCATTACTGGCCATCAAGGATGAAAGTTCTGGATTCCTACTCAGCCTTCTCTGGCACCCCCTAGTGGGGATATTGGGGTCCCTCGTTAAAGCTTGGTGAGTATGGAAGTCTAGGCTGTCTCTCTAGCCTTTGCTGGCATGAGTGAGAGTGGGGGACACAGTTTTTTTTGTGCTATTTGGCTGGATTTAGACACTTACTGTCTAAAACTTTTCTCTTTGGGTAGTCTGTCCATTTCCTGGCCCTTTGCACAGAGAGAACTGGCATCTCTTGAGTTTTTTGGTATGTGCTCATTGGCATTTCTGGGTTGCCAGCTTCCTCAGCTTCAAGTCTGAGATACACAAGGCAAAAGAACCCAGAAAACTCACCTCCATGTTGTTCCTTGAGTCTCATGGTCACTAGCTGGTCTGCCTTCTTCTTGGCATCTTTCAGTCTTCTCATCTTTGTTTTATATACAATGTCTAGAGTTTTGAGTTGTACTTGGGGGGAAGAATAGGGAAAAGTATTTCTGTTCTGTCTTCCTTGGAAGTGAAATTCTTCAAATTAGTCCTTAATAGCATTATGACTTTAAATCCCACCCACTTCTCTCCATTTCACAGTGAAAATAAGAGGAATAGAGAAATGATACAGGGTGGCATGTATGTATAGGTAGTATGGGGAGAAACATTCCTCTGTAAAGAGATGTCTTGTGTGATGTCCTTCCTCAGTTAACCAAATATTTATTGAATGCCTACCATGTACAAAGCATTGGGGGGAATGGACAAATCTACACAAGCATAAGCCGTGGACCTCTCCTTCAGATGATTGAAATACTTGTACGGTTTGTTTAACATGTTCCAGAAGATGCAAAAATGTTTTTAATGCCCTGGCTCTTTGGTGGCAGTGGGAGTTGGGAATGCAGCAGAGACCTAGAATGAGACAGCCCCGTTAGCCCAAATCACTCATGATTTTATAGATGGAGGAGCTTTACTGAGTTGTCTCTAGAGAACTTCCCTCTTTCTCCCTCGGCCTGAGGAGATGGAGTCCACTGATTTACTTCAGATGCCTTATAGACAATGAACAAAAGCTCTTATTTCTCTCTTTCGTCAAAATATTTAAATGCCCTAAGGACCCTCTGAAACTAGAATATGGGACTGGACTCTCAGCTGCAAGAATATTAAAACCCTTGTTTTTTTTGGGGGGGGGTGGGTTACCTGCTGGTTAACACTCTTAAATTATCCTCACTTGCTCATTTTTCCCTTTATACTGGAGATCACGTCAGCCTCAGTGCATGGGCTGCTTTGCAGTCTATTAGAGAGATGTATTTGGAGATACGCTAAGAAAAGGCAGCATTTTAATCAGTGATTTATATGCACTTTTTAAAAAGCCTTGTCAAGCTTGCTTTTCCCATTTAACCTTGAATTCTTTTCATAACGTTGTATCTTGATTTTATGCTCCTTAATGTGCCATATTTTTCTCCACAATAGATTTTAAGATAAATTGGCCCAAAACAAGAGGGATGCTGAATGCTTTTTGTAACCATGGAAACATTTCTGGGCAGTTACTGGGGACCTGGTTGCCAATAGTAATGTAACAGAGAAAATAGATACACTTCATCTAGCAGTTGCCTATGATTAAGAGGCAGATAGAGTCCTTATAGTGCCATCTCAAGATAGGCTTTTTGGTTTAAAGACCCAAATCCCAAACAGCAGCTTCTCAGTTGAGAAGCAATTATGACACCTTTAATATGTGATGGGAAGGAGTTCTATTGCATTTTAAAATCATCTTTGTTTTCAGTTTTTCACCTCATACTTTTTTAAGGCTGTTTTTCAACCACATATATTTGTTTCCAAGAAATACGCTCACTGTTTCCTGAAATAGCCTGCTAATAGAATTAATGTGTTCCGAGTACATTGGCATGTAGAACTTCAGAAACACTCTTTGACTAGATGGAGTGTATTTAAAAAACAAAACAGCAGGCTTTGAAATCATGGTAATATAATTTGACTTTTCAATCAGATTATTCGACAAGGCTAATGTAACATGGGAAAATCCTGTCCCAACCAGTTCTTAGTTACTGGTTGGTCTCAAGCTTTTATGGGTTGAAGGTATTTTGTTCTGTCGATGTTTTGGGGATTGCTTGTGGCAATTGAGAGTAAGTGGTATCAGGCAAGAGCGTGCAGTTGATTTATAAACTACACAGGCTTCATTTCTTCTCTATAGGATGTATTACTGAACGTGAAATGCTGCATCCTGCCTTTCCTTTAACTGCAATACTGGAACTTTGCTTTTTCATTGCCCAGGTGATTTCTTGAAAGTAAACCCATCCCTAGTTAAACTTATCTTCATTTGTTAGTACTTCATTTGATAACATTTGCCACCACGTCATTGGTTATCCAGAATTGTCCATGAAAAAGTTTTGAGTATTCTGCAAAAGCTTCAGAATTTGTTTTCTAAAAGCTTTATGAAGTTAATTTTCTTGCTATGTTGACTTGTGTGTTTTAGAAAAGCTGGGTATTAATGAACATGCCAGGAGCTGATGTCCAGCTTTCGGAGCTTTGATATTTAAGGCAAGGAGGTTGTTATTGCCATTGTTACTTGTTTTGCAACTTTGTGTCATTTTAAAAGGAAACTTCAGACATGTAACACAATTTGATATGGACAGAAGTTAGAACACGTAACTTATATAAATGGTCAAATAGAGATTCAATTTTTGCCTTACTTTCTGGATACTATAATACACAGTAGGACATTTTTAAGGACAGGTTTAAAATGAGAAAGCCCGTTTTCTATTTTCCTCTTCTTAAAAAGAAAGAGGAAATGGATTTTAGGAATGGATTAGAGGTAAATTATGCTACAAATAAGCTTAAATTCCATGTTCACAATTCCCAAGGAACCAGAAATTTTTCCTTAATAATGGAATTACTTGATAGTAAAAGCTCAGGGGTCTTCCTTGCCCTGAGGCACACACCGTAATTGAGGCAGGTGTATTATTTTTTGCAATTATCTAGCTCAACAGGGAAGAATCCAGAGCCAGGTAGGAACTACAGCTTAATAAGAACTTTTTTCACTTATGTGCCTGTTTCTTCTTGCTGAGGGAGATTCTTACCTGTATTGTTCGGTGTGTTGCTTATCTTTTAAAATAACACGGAGTGTTTATCCTCTTCTCTTCTTCCCCACTTATCTTTTCCTTTGTTTGGTAAGTCCCCTTTCTCCCTCCCTGGTACTCTTTTCCAGTGTCCACCCTTGTGAAGAGTGTTTCTGAAAAGGAGCCTTGCAATGGAAAGAGTTGCTGAAGTGTGATTATAAGTTCCTCTTCTCTTTGAGCTCTTGATAATTATGCTAAGGGGTGGTCTAGGCCATTGCTAATGGAGCTTTTAGTGCCCTTCACACTTCCTAGTTTTTAAATTTATGAGACATTTCAAAAACATAGAAAAATATAGCATCATACAGCAAACACCCACCACTTAACTTTGCCAAGTCTTAACATTTTCCCATATTTAATTGAGATTTATTTTAAAGAAGCCATCTAGGATGGAGGTCATTGGAGTCCCCTGAGGACCCCTCTTTGTTTCTTCCCCTTCTCTCCCTACTAGGAGTAAAACAAACCTAAATTTGGGCATTATGATTCCTATTGTGTTCTTATTCTTTTGCTGCAGGTATTTGTAAATTATGTGCAACATAATTTTGCATGTTTTAAAGCTTTATACAAACGATATAATATTGAACGTATTTTATTCTGCAACTTGTTTTTGCTTCCACTCAATGGTACACTTTTACATTGTTCAGATACATGTCCATATGGTTTATATTAACTGCTATATAGTAATCCACTGTATTAATTAACATTCCATTTAATTGATTCATTCTTCTGTTGATCTAATTTATCCATTCATACGAGCATCTAATTTATTTCCCAATTTCCACTACCGTAACAGATAATTCTGCAATGTAAGTATATCTCTGAGCACATATACTAGTGTATTTAGATGGGATATATGAAAGAGACAGTCCTATTTTGAACCCCTTTTGTAAACATGGTAGTTTCTTCCCTCGTTGAGGTCCCTCGAATTGATACTCTTGCTCTAGCCCCACTTTTTCTTGTGATGGTTCAAATTGGTTCCTTTTCCCTATAACGAACAGTCATAACCAACAGTGTGTTAAGGCATTAAAGGAATCTACAAGTTGTCTGTGTTTTCCACAACAAGTTTAAATAATGAGTGAGAACATGGGACAGTGATACCAAATTTTAAGGGGTGTTATAGGCTTCTTTGAAACTTTAATGAAAGTTATGAACCTACTTATGCAGGAAGATACATACATAACATATCAAACGTTTTTAGCAATGAAATTTCATGGGTTTCTGCACCACCCAAAGTTCATCTATGGTACTCTGGATTAAAATTGACAAGGTTTACAAGAAAGAGCTAGTGATAATACAGTCAGAAGTCAAGCATTGTACCATTTCATTTGAAGTTTGGCTTTTTTCTTATGAAAATAAAATTGGAGAAATGCATTAAGATATGTGCTGGTTTTTAAACTATTGTCTCTCAGCTCAAATCCATTCTTCCACATACTGCTTTGGATGTTGGGGCTGGAATTTTGCAAACTCCTGTTTGCCTTTGCTTGGGGGTATTCTCTGATCTATGCAAGAGGAGCAGTAGAGGGATATCGGAAGATGGGAGGTAAGGAGAAAGAGCTTACTTTTTCCTGTCTTTGCTCACTGTTCCTGTTGTCGGCATCTCAGCACTGCCCTTCACAGTGCTGTCAGCAGTGTGGGTTCTAGTCTCCAGCTTCTTTGAGCATTCCAGATCCAGGCTCGTTGTACTCCACTCAGAGGTGACAGCACTGACCAGGCAGTTTCCCCTCCTTAGACGTCTGAGCTGCATATCCATAGCACCTCACCTCTGAACTCCTAGTTTATAATAACCTTGACCTCTTCCCTTTGCTTTCCCAGCCAGAGGGGTGGTAGCTGCTTCCTGCAGTTACAATCTCTGGGCTGTTTCTGTTCCTCCTTCTATTTATCCAATACCCAATACCTGTGGAACCAGTTCCCTATATTAACTTCCCTCTGTTGAAATACCTATTGTGGGTTTTGTTTTCTGACTGGACCTTGACCAGTGTAGTAATTAAAGTGTTGTTCAAGCAGTTGTGTAGATTTTGAAATAGTCTATGTTAATTGTGCAAGAGCTACAATTTGCAGGTGAACTGGGACTTTCTGGAGATGATAGGTAACTGGCACAATGGACATCTGAGTCTTACCCATTCTGATGTTCACCAGGTAAGCAAATTAATATGACATAGGTTATAGATGCCATGTAGAAAAATAAAACAGGATAAGGGGATAAAAATTAATTGGATGAGTGCTATTTTATATAGGGTTGTCCTTCCTCCTATACTTTTTATAGAATAACCTGTCTGGGAAGACAACAGTTATGCAGCGATCTGAAGGAAAGAGCATTCCTAGTAGAGGAAACAGTAAACGGACAAGCCATGGGGTAGGATGAGGACTGTGTTTGGTGGAATGATTGTAAAATGTGGCTTTGCTGAAGCTTATCAGCATCTGGTCATCAGTAATACTGTCTAGTTATTACTCTGGAGTTTCTGTTGTTCTTGAGATTTTTCTGATGTTTCATAAATCTTTTGCTTATGGATGCCAGGTACAGGATTATCACAGGAGACTTTCTTGTTCATGACACAGAAGGACTTCAAGAACTTTTATATCATTTCAAAAATCAGTTCCTTTGGGGGAAGAGAAACCAGTATGAAGTTGGAACTTCAAGCATTATCTTCTTAAGCTGTGATATCAAAGTCTATTTCAAAACCAAAATAAGAGTTTTTCTGGGACTGCCTAGTTTTTATCCTGTTTTGATCCTGCAAAAAGCAGCCACTGCTTGTATGGAAAGTTTGAAAATTGCTCTCCTGCATTTAGACCTATAATGACAAGCAGTTACTTTCATTCGAGTCTGTGCTAGATCAGTTTTACTCGTGATACTTCCCTTTGCAAGGTTGGACTTCTTAGCTGTAAAATGGCATTGAGGCAATATTTTTTTATGTACCAAATATTGTTTATGTACCAAAAACCATGCTATTTATACAATTGAACTAAACTCAAATTATATAGGGAATTTCTCAATTCCTTATAAGCAAAGGAGAAGAGTGGTTGAGCTCAAGTAATTGACAAATGGGGGGGGTAAATCTCGTTCCATGAGAAGGTATATCCAGGAGTTCAAATGTTGTCTTTGGAATTTGGTTTCTCTCTCTCCCTCAATCTCTTATTTCTGCATCCATCTGAGCTGGTTCCATTCTCTGGCTCCATGTGTAGTGAGATGGTCGTCAGAAGCTCCAGATTTATATCCTCTTAGGTTATAATCTAGTGGAGAAAGAAATGCCACTTTCTGGCAACTTAAAGAACAATTCTGGGGTTAGCACTCATTGGCTTGATTCTCTCTGCTTTGCTTGAATTATGTGGCAAACCTTAGCAATCCCTGAGATCAGGGAAATGTGGAGCACTGATTGGCCAGACCTAAGTCACATGTCATTCCTGGGGTTGGTGGAGAGAGACCTTTACCAGAAACGTGGTGTGAGCATAGAGAACAGGTGGCTTACCAGAAAAAAATCAGGATTCCAGAAGTTGAAAGAATAGATAATCCGGTGGCAAAGAAACAAAAGCTCTATTGGAGGAGCCAGTGCCTTTCATGGGTGTCCCCACTGCCTTTACATTGTGCACTGATCAGAAGCCTGTTCCAAGGATGGACCTGGACCCCTTGTGTCACCACATATGGCATATTGTCATCACAGGTGCCACGAACACCTGCTTCTCAGTGCTTATGAATGCACATCTCTTACAAGTCAGGAAAAGCAATATTTCACTTGATAATTTTGATTTAGATCATGGCTACTCCCCTGGATATTAGAAAATCTCTCTAACTCACCCTTTTAGATTGGTTTAACTGCACAATTAACTGAATGGTGTCTGAATTAGTTATCTATTGCCACATAACAAATTACCACAAACTTAGTGGCTTAAAATGATATGTATTTATTATTCAGTTTACTTGGGTTAGGAATCTAGAAATGAGTTAGCTGGGTCCTCTGCTCAGGGTCTCACAAAGCTGCAGTGAAAGGATCAGTTGGGCTGCCTTCTCATGTGGACATTCCAAGCCTTCTCAGGTCATGGGCAGAATGGATTTCCTTGCAGAAGTAGGCCTAAGGGCCCCAGATTCATGCTGGCTGTTGATTGGAGGCTGCCCTTCACTCCTGGAGGCTGCCTGCAGTCCCTAGAGGCTGCCCACAGTTCCTTGTCACATGGGCAACGTGGTTGCTTACTACATCAAGCTAGCGAGGGGAGGCTACTGGCAAAAGGAATCTTATATTACATAATGAAATCATGGGCATGACATTCCATCACTTCTGTCATACTCTGCTAGTTAGAAGAACATCACAAGTCCCGCCCACACTGAAGGGGAGGAGATCACACAAAGGTATGGACACTAGGCGGGAGGGATGGGGGTAAGGATGACCACCTTAGAGTCTGTCTACCATGGGATCCTAGACTGGCTATTTAAATAAAGTAGAAAAATTGCACAAAAGGTAGAAGCTACTTAAATACCTTCATGTGAGTTATTTATTCTTACAGATTTTTTTAAATGAGAAAATTTTATTTCTGTCTTAAAAGGCAACTACTCCTTTCTCTTGGCTGCTCTGCGAATGATTCATGCAGGAATTGTTCATAAAAAGATTTTGGTTAGAAGCTAAATCTATAGACCTGAATCAGTTTGCAGATGGTAGAGTATCAAGGGAATGCAGACTTCACAGGAAAACTCACCACTGGCATGTGCTATCTCACTGCAAGTGCCCAAGAGACTTTGCCAAGAGTCCTTACTGATTTTGTAGAACACTCCAGGTGAAGAACTTCTTGATTGTTAATATCAGTAATAATAAATATAACACCCATAGCCAATCAACAAAGTGTAACCTTACCTTTGTGTTAAATATTTTAATTAAATTATATTATTTAATAACCATAATTTTGTGAGGTGTGTCCACGAGTAGGTGGGTGGATTATTATTCCTATTTTTAAAGAAAAGACAAATGTTCTGGGGAGGTTCAGTAACTCTTTGCATGTCTCTAGCTGGTAAAGTAGCTGGGACTCCAAACCACATGTGTCTGACTCAAAACATCTAGGGGTGGGGGGCTTCCCTGGTGGCGCAGTGGTTAAGAAACCTCCTGCCAGTGCAGGGAACACGGGTTCGAGCCCTGGTCCGGGAAGATCCCACATGTCGCGGAGGAACTAAGCCCGTGCGCCACAACTACTGAGCCTGCACTCTAGAGCCCGCAAGCCACAACTACTGAAGCCCACGTGCCTAGAGCCCATGCTTTGCAACAAGAGAAGCCACTGCAGTGAGAAGCCCATGCACCGCAAGGAAGACTAACCCCTGCTCACCACAACTAGAGAAAGCCTGTGCGCAACAACAAAGACCCAATGCAGCCAAAAATAAATAAATAATATAAATAGATTTATTTTTTAAAAAACACATCAAGGTGCTTCTCCATGTAGCCACTGTCCCAAAGTGGATTCAAGTGCTCCCACTTCCATCCCACACCTCTGTACCTCTGCTGCAAGAAGTCCAGTTCAACAGCAGTTACTGGCAACAAATTACTGGGCATTACAGCTTCTGACTGGTGGATTTAAACCTTCGTAAGTCTAGTTTAAGGGATTAATGGGAAAATAGGCTGCATTTGCAGTCTCCATTTCCCTAGCCCCTACTTCTTTCCTCACTATTGTTTGACCTCTAGTCTTCTACTCTAATGACCATGCACTGAATTATATGACTAGTTCCCCCTCGCCCATTTTACTTATTTGAGAGTGACAGTGTTGAATATTCCTCCCTTGAAACTCATCCCTCCGCTGGGTTCTGGACCCCACTTTTTCCTGGTTTTCTCCTTGCCTCGTCTTTTTCGTTCACCTTCCTCTGCCAATTCCTTAAACATTGGTTTCCCTCTTACACGCTCTTCCGTGACTTCCGCTAAATATCTGCATCTCCAGTTTGGACCTCTGTCCCGAGCTCTGGGCTCATATATCTGAGTTGCCTTCACTTGGGTGGCATCACACATCTCAAACTCAACATGTTTCAAAACAAAATCATCTTTTATTCTTATTTATGGAAAGCTAGTCATCAAAGTAAGAGATTAATCTTTCTCAGTTCCTTATCCCTCACATCAATCCTAACCTGCCTCTGTTTTTTCAGTATGTACCAAATTATATTGATTCTGTCTCTGCAATTTCTCTTGTATCAGTACAACTTCTCTCTGTCCCCTCTACATTAACTCATATATATATATATATATATATATATATATATCATCTTCTGCTGATTTCGAGGAGCCTGAACCAAGATGGCAGAGTAGAAGGATGTGCTCTCACTCCCTCTTGTGAGAACGCCAGAAACACAACTAGCCGCTGGAAAAATCATTGACAGGAAGACACTGGAACTCGCCAAAGAAGAGATACCCCACATCCAAAGACAAAGGAGAAGCCACAATGAGACAGTAGGAGGGGAGCAATCACAGTAAAATCAAATCCCATAACTGGTGGGTGGGTGACTCACAGACTGGAGAACACATACCACAGAAGTCCACCCACTGGAATGAAGGTTCTGAGCCCCACATCAGGCTTCCCAACCTGGGGGTCCGGCAATGGGAGGAGGAATTCCTAGAGAATCAGACTTTGAAGGCCAGCGGGATTTGATTGCAGGACTTCGACAGGACTGGGGAAAACAGAGACTCCACTCTTGGAGGGCACACACAAAGTAGTGTGCACATCAGGACCCAGGGGAAGGAGCAGTGACCCCAGGGGAGACTGAAGCAGACCTACCTGCTAGTGTTTGAGGGTCTCCTGCAGAGGCGGGGGGTGGCTGTGGCTCACCGTGGGGACAAGGACACTAGCAGCAGAAGTTCTGGGAAGTACTCCTTGGCCTGAGCCCTCCCAGAGTCTGCCATTAGCCCCACAATAGAGCCCAGGTAGGCTCCAGTGTTGGGTTGCCTCAGGCCAAACAACCAACAGGGAGGGAAACCAGCCCCACCCATCAACAGTCAAGTGGATTAAAGTTTTACTGAGCTCTGCCCACCAGAGCAAAAGTCAGCTATACCCACCACCAGTCCCTCCCATCAGGAAACCTGCACAAGCCTCTTAGATAGCCTCATCCACCAGAGGGCAGACAGCAGAAGAAAGAAGAACTACAATCCTGCAGCCTGTGGAACAAAGAACACATTCACAGAAAGATAGAGAAGATGAAAAGGCAGAGGGCTATGTACCAGAGGAAGGAACAAGATAAACCCCCAGAAAAACAACTAAATGAAGTGGAGATAGGCAACCTTCCAGAAAAAGAATTCAGAATGATGATAGTGGAGATGATCCAGGACCTCGGAAAAAGACTGGAGGAAAAGATTAAGAAGATGCAAGAAATGTTTAACAAAGCCCTAGAAGAATTAAAGAACAAACAAACAGAGATGAACAATACAATAATTGAAAAGAAAACTACACCAGAAGGAATCAATAGCAGAATAACTGAGGCAGAAGAACGGATAAGTGACCTGGAAGACAGAATGGTGGAATTCACTGCCGCAGAACATGATAAAGAAAAAAGAAAGATAAGAAATGAAGACAGCCTAAGAGACCTCTGGGACAACATTAAATGCAACAACATTCGTGTTATAGGGGTCCCAGAAGGAGAAGAGAGAGAGAAAGGACCAGAGAAAATATTTGCAGAGATTATAGTCGAAAACTTCTCTAACATGGGAAAGGATATAGCCACCCACGTCCAGGAAGTGCAGCGAGTCCCATACAGGACAAACCCAAGGAGAAACACAGAGACACATAGTAATCAAATTGGCAAAAATTAAAGACAAAGAAAAATTATTGAAGGCAGCAAGGGGAAAACAACAAATAACATACAAGGGAACTCCCATAAGGTTAACAGCTGATTTCTCACCAGAACCTCTACAAGCCAGAAGGGAGTGTCATGATATACTTAAAGTGATGAAAGGGAAGAACCTACAACCAAGGTTACGCTACCTGGCAAGGATCTCATTCAGATTTGATGGAGAAATCAAAAGCTTTACAGACAAGCAAAAGCTAATAGAATTCATCACCACTAAAGTAGCTCTACAACAAATGTTAAAGGAACTTCTCTAAGTGGGAAACACAAGAGAAGAAAAGGACCTACAAAACCAAACCTGAAACAATTAAGAAAATGGTCACAGGAACATACATATCGATAATTACCTTAAACGTGAATGGATTAAATGCCCTAACCAAAAGACCCAGGCTTGCTGAATGGATACAAAAACAAGACCCAAATATATGCTGTCTGCAAGAGACCCACTTCAGACCTAGGGACACATACAGACAAAGTGAGGGGATGGAAAAAGATATTCCATGCAAATGGAAATCAAAAGAAAGCTGGAGTAGCAATACTCATACCAGATAAAATAGACTTTAAAATAAAGACTGTTACAAGAGACAAGGAAGGACACTACATAATGATCAAGGGATCAATCCAAGAAGAAGATATAACAATTATAAATATATATGCACCCAACATAGGAGCATCTCAATACATAAGGCAACTGCTAATGGCTATAAAAGAGGAAATCGACAGTAACACAGTAATAGTGGGGCACTTTAACACCTCACATGCACCAATGGACAAATCTTCCAAATGAAAATAAATAAGGAAACAGAAGCTTTAAATGACACAATAGACGAGATAGATTTAATTGATATTTCTAGGACATTCCATCCCAAAGCAGCAGATTACACTTTCTTCTCAAGTGCACATGGAACATTCTCCAGGATAGATCACATCTTGGGTCACAAGTCAAGCCTCAGTAAATTTAAGAAAATTGAAATCATACCAAGCATCTTTGCTGACCACAATGCTATGAGATTAGAAATGAATTACAGGGGAAAAAATGTAAAAAACACAAACACATGGAGGCTAAACACTACGTTACTAAATAACGAAGAGATCACTGAAGAAATCAAAGAGGAAATCAAAAAATACCTAGAGACAAATGACAATGAAAACACGACAGTCCAAAGCCTATGGGATGCAGCAAAAGCAGTCCCAAGAGGGAAGTTTATAGCTATACAATCCTACCACAAGAAAGAAGAAAAATCTCAAATAAACAATCTAACCTTACAGCCAAAGGAACTAGAGAAATAAGAACAAACAAAACCCAAAGTTAGCAGAAGGAAACAAATTATAAAGATCAGAGCAGAAATAAATGAGATATAAACAAAGAAAACAATAGCAAAGATCAATAAAACTAAAAGCAGGTTCTTTGAGAAGAAAAACTAAGTTGATAAACCATTGCAAGACTTACGAAGAAAAAGAGGGAGAGGACTCAAATCAATAAAATTAGAAATGAAAAAGGAGAAGTTACAACAGACACTGCAGAAATACAAAGCATCCTAAGAGACTACTACCAGCAACTCTATGCGAATAAAATGGACAACCTGGAAGAAATGGACAAATTCTTAGAAAGGTATAACGTTCCAAGACTGAACCAGGAAGAAATAGAAAATATGAACAGACCAATCACAAGTAATGAACTTGAAACTGTGATTAAAAATCTTCCAACAAACAAAAGTCCAGGACCAGATGGCTTCACAGGTGAGTTCTATCCAACATTTAGAGAAGAGCTAACACCCATCCTTCTCAAACTTTTCCAAAAAATTGCAGAGGAAGGAACACTCACAAACTCATTCTATGAGGCCACCATCACCCTGATACCCAAACCAGACAAAAATACTACAAAAAAAGAAAATTACAGACCAATATCACTGATGAATATAGATGCAAAAATTCTCAACAAAATACTAGCAAACAGAATCCAACAACACATTAAAAGGATCATACACCACGATCAAGTGGGATTTATCCCGGGGCTGCAAGGATTCTTCAATATATGCAAATCAATCAATGAGATACACCATATTAACAAATTGAAGAATAAAAACCATATGATCATCTCAATAGATGCAGAAAAAGCTTTTGACAAAATTCAACACCCATTCTTGATAAAAACTCTCCAGAAACTGGGCGTAGAGGGAACCTACCTCAACATGATAAAGGCCATTATATGACAAACCCACAGAAAACATCATTCTCAATGGTGAAAAACTGAAAGCATTTCCTCTAAGATCAGGAACAAGACAAGGATGTCCACTCTCACCACTATTATTCAACATAGTTTTGGAAGTCCTAGCCATGGCAATCAGAGAAGAAAAAGAAATAAAAGGAATACAAATTGGAAAATAAGAAGTAAAACTGTCACTGTTTGCAGATGACATCATACTATACATAGAGAATCCTAAAGATGCTACCAGAAAACTACTAGAGCTAATCAAGGAATTTGGTAAAGTTGCAGGATACAAAATTCATGCACAGAAATCTCCTGCATTCCTATACACTAATGATGAAAAATCTGAAAGAGGAATTAAGGAAACACTCCCATTTACCATTGCAACAAAAAGAATAAAATACCTAGGAATAAACCTACCTGGGGAGACAAAAGACCTGTATGCAGAAAACTATAAGACACTGATGAAAGAAATGAAAGATGATACCAACGGATGGAGAGATATACCACGTTCTTGGATTGGAAGAATCAACATTGTGAAAATGACTATATTACCCAAAGCAATCTACAGGTTCAATGCAATTCCTATCAAATTACCAATGGCATTTTTTACGGAACTAGAACAAAAAGTCTTAAAATTTGTATGGAGACACAAAAGACCCCGAATAGCCAAAACAGTCTTGAGCGAAAAAAACGGAGCTGGAGGAATCAGTCTCCCTGTTTTCAGACTCTACTACAAAGCTGCAGTAATCAAGACAGTATGGTACTGACACAAAAACAGAAATATAGATCAATGGAACAAGATAGAAAGCCCAGAGCTAAACCCACGCACCTATGGTCAACTGATCTATGACAAAGGAGGCAAGGATATACAATGGAGAAAAGGCAGTCTCTTCAATAAGTGGTGCTGGGAAAACTGGACAGCTACATGTAAAAGAATGAAATTAGAGCACTCTCTAACACCATACACAAAAATAAACTCGAACTGGATTAGAGACCTAAATTACTGGACATTGTAAAACTCTTAGAGGAAAACATAGGAAAAACACTCTTTGACGTAATTCACAGCAAGATGTTTTTTGATCGACCTCCTAGAGTAATGGAATTAAAAACAAAAGTAAACAAATGGGACCTAATGAAACTTCAAAGCTTTTGCACAGCAAAGGAAACCATAAACAAGACAAAAAGACAACCTTCAGAATGGGAGAAAATATTTACAAAGGAATCAATGGACAAAGGATTAATCTCCAAAATATATAAACAGTTCATGCAGCTCAATATTAAAAAAACAAACAACCGAATCCAAAAATGCGCAGAAGACCTAAGTAGACATTTTCCAAAGAAGACATACAGATGGCCAAGAAGCACATGAAAAACTGCTCAACATCACTAATTATTAGAGAAATGCAACTCAAAAGTACAATGAGGTATCACCTCACACCAGTTAGAATGGGCATCATCAGAAAATCTATAAAGAACAAATGCTGAAGAGGGTGTGGAGAAAAGGGAACCCTCTTGCACTGCTGGTAGGAATGTAAATTGATACAGCCACTATGGAGAACAGTATGGAGGTTCCTTAAAAAACTAAAAATAGAATTACGATATGATCTAGCAATCCCACTACTGGACATATACCCAGAGAAAACCACAATTCAGAAAGACACATGCACCCCAGTGTTCATTGCAGCACTGTTTACAATAGCCAGGTCATGGAAGCAACCTAAATGCCCATCGACAGACGAATGGATAAAGAAGATGTGGTACATATATACAATGGAATATTACTCAGCCTTAAAAAGGAATGAAATTGGGTCATTTGTTGAGACGTGGATGCATCTAGCGACTGTCGTACAGAGTGAAGTAAGTCAGAAAGAGAAAAACCATTATTGTATATTAACGCATATATGTGGAACACTTGCAGAATTGTACAGATGAACCGGTTTGCATGGCAGAAATTGAAACACAGATGTAGAGAACAAACGTATGGACACCAAGGCGGGAAAGCCATGGTGGGTGGTGGTGGTGATGTGATGAATTGGGCAATCGGGATTGACATGTATACACTGATGTGTATAAAATGGATGACTAATAAGAACCTGCTGTATAAAAAAGTAAAATAAAATTCCAGAATTAAAAAAAAACACCCCAAAAAACCCCAAAAGAAACACACATTGTTTTGTAATAAATCTCATAAATTATTGTTTATTAAAAAAAACAAAAATAATTACTGATTTCTCACAGTTCTAGATAATGGGGAATCCAAGTTTCCAGCACCAGCAGATTCTCTATCTCCATGAACTCATTTCCTGGTTCATAGACAGCTGTCTTCTTGTTTTGTCCTCACATGGTGAAAAAGGGGAAGAGAGCTTTTGGGGGTCTCTTTTATAAAGGCAGGAATCCTATTCTGAGCTCTCTACCCCATGAACTAATCACCTCCCAAAGGCCCTACCACCTAATACCATCACACTGAGGGGTTGGGATTTCACCATAGCAATTTTGGGGAGACACAAGAATTTAGTTCATAACAGTTCATAATATCCTGTCATATTCCCCACACTGGCCCTCCCTACCCCCACCCCCATGCCCCTGGCCGCCTTCTGGCAGTTAGCTGCTTCCTCTTCTGTGTTCTAATAGCATATTACATTTCTCAGTAATACAGGTTTTGTATTGTATATAACTTTAAAAAAATTGTACCCACTCAAGTCTGTAGGCTCCTTGGTGGCAGGGGTTTGTGCTTTTTTCTTTACAGTCCTAGGATTTAGTACAACATCAGTAACATGAATGAAAAAAATGACTAAATGAATGAATATAAACCTTATCTCAGCTGGCACCATCATATCTCATTACTTTCAAGAAAATGAACAGCCTGTAAATATCCTACAAGTAACTGTAGATTACAGACTGTTGGAAGAATCTAGTCAATGACACTCTCCAGGTTTCTTAACATTTTTGACACTGTGTTGGAAGACATAGGCAAAAAGTGTGTTAAGACTTGCTTCGACCTTCTGCATCCAGCATTAATGAGGACTTACAAGTGAAAATGAGCTGTGAATGTTACTGTCAGCCTTCACTTGTAGTTTGTTCTTTCTCTGAGATATAAGGCAAGACATGTGAGTCCTGCCTCTGCAATTGATGTAGGGAGCTCCAGGTGCACAGATGAGGCTACTGTGACATCACCATGCAGAGCAGCTGTGGATGGGACCGTCTCAGACAACTTGGCAGGGGTAAAACCATTACAGTGTAGAGCCAATTGATATGCTCTGGCAACATCTCCTGAGTATGCACCGGGGACAAAAGATCAAGGGAGCAATAACTCTTCTTTGGCACTCCAGCTTTAGGAATGAAGTCATGATATTTCAGTTCTCAGTGGCACAGCTCCAAGTCATTCTCATAAGAGGTGTCTCCTTGTCAGAAGATGCTTAGCTAAGATGGGCAAGATGTTCTAGGTACTAGAGAGGTACT
The DNA here is from genome assembly GCF_005190385.1 of Monodon monoceros. NCBI lineage: Eukaryota > Metazoa > Chordata > Mammalia > Artiodactyla > Monodontidae > Monodon > Monodon monoceros. The sequence continues at coordinate 135,182,852 of NW_021703778.1, forward strand.
ACCATTCAGTGTTAGTGCAGAAGAATATTTATTTTGCTGGTGATCAATGGAGTCTTTGAAATATTTCAATTGTATTTTTGGTTTAGAGTTACAGCATTGATTATAATGGAATGCTTGTTAAACTATAAGAATTTGACCCCAAAATATGTGTTTTTGTTTTTTTTTTTTTTTGGTTGTATTGGGTCTTTGTTGCTGCATGCGGGCTTTCTCTAGTTGCGGTGAACGGGGACTACTCTTCGTTGCGGTGCACGGGCTTCTCATTGCGGTGGCTTCTGTTGTTGCGGAGCACGGTCTCTAGGCATGCGGGCTTCAGTATTTGTGGCTTGCGGGCCCTAGAGCGCAGACTCTGTAGTTGTGGCGCATGGGCTTAGTTGCTCAGTGGCATGTGGGGTCTTCCCGGACCAGGGCTCGAACCCGTGTCCCCTGCATTGGCAGGCAGATTCTTAACCACTGCACCACCAGGGAAGTGCCCCCCCAAATATGTTTTTGAAACTGTTATGATTTTATCTACATTAACTTTGTATCATTATTTCTGATGTACGTGTTTGATCTTCCCTGCTAGACTATCAACTTCTTAGGACAGGTACCACATATTAATCATCCCTGTATCCCTTCACCACTATCTATAGCACTGTGACTAGCATATGCTAGATTCATGATCAATATTTCATAAATTAAGTTAGTGGGAACCTTAAACTTTGCTCAGGATCTGACACAGCTCTGTCAGGCAAAATCGAAGACCCTAGGGGACACGTCAGAAGAATTCTTGGTGGCTTACTCTTTCGGCCTGCCTTGTTATTCAGGAATTTTTGAAATGTGGGGATTTTTAAGATGGAAATTTGTGGAAAACTAATATTTATCAAATACTTGTTTTATTAATAATTTTTGAAAGATCAAATTGTTGGTGTCGGAATATAAATGCTTCCTCCTACTTGATTGGCCAGTTTCTCTTGGTTTTCCTTTATTTGATCTTCAGCATCTCCCTGAGCTCCAAATGTCAGGATTCAGGGTTGGACTTGCCTCTCTCCCTTATCTCATCACATCTCAAGGTTTTAGATAATATTCATATGCTAATGAGTCTACAGGCTACTTTTGATGTGTCCAAGTGCTTGCTTGCTACTCTACTTGGATGTTTAATGGAAACCTCATGTCTAATCTGTCCAAGTCAGAATTTCTGATCTCCGCTCAAAATCTTGCACTTCCCACAGTCTTGCCTAGCTCTAAATAGCAATTTCATCCTTCCAGTTTCTTAGCCAAAAATCTTGGAGTCGTCATTCACACCTCTCTCTTTTTTTCCCTGCATATAATCCATCAGCAAATCCTGTTGGCTCTACTATAAAAATATATCTAGAATTAGGCTGTTTCTTCCTACCATCACTGCTACCATCGTGCTTTAAGCAATCATCATCTTGCCCCTGTGTTATTGAATTTACCCCCTGATTTCTCTGTATCCACTTTTCCTCTCAGGTGGTCTGTTTTCAACACAGCACTCAGTGTTCCTTTTAAAACTCAAGATACAGCGTGTCATTCCTTTGTTGTCAGTAGCTTCCATCGCATTTAGAGTAAAAGCCAGAGCCCTTTCAGTGGCTATAAGGTCTTTAGTAATCTAGCTCCATGCCGTTGCTCTGACCTCATTCCACTCTTTTCCCCCTGTTCGCTTTAGCAACTCTGGCCCCCTTAGCTCTTCTTCTAAAACACCAGCTGTGCTGCTGCTTCGGGGCTTTTGCATGAACTGTTTCCTCTGCCTGGAATGCCCATCCTCCAGACATCTCCAGGGTTGCTCCCTCACATCTATACTCAAATGGC